>NC_056728.1:1028406640-1028694140 GCF_019279795.1 Protopterus annectens
GATCATGACTGCTGTGCCATATCAGATGGGCCAGAAGTGGAAGTGTATGCATGTTGCAGCATAGACATTTAAGCCCGATGGTCAAAGCCTGGTTAACTGAGACGGGCCCTACCACTCCAATATTGCAAACAGCTAAGCATAGTCAGGGTAAGCAGAACCTGTTTGCACTACAGCACTGCTGTAGTACTGTCATAGCCAGGTATTCACTGGACCTTGCCACAGATAACATACTTTCATTTTGTGCAGAAAATGACACCATGACCTCACCATGTCTGCACTCCTTTACTTCTTACAGCGCACCCAGCTGATGTGCAACATGATCCAGGGAAGTAAATGTATGTCAGATCCTTGATGTCGCTGTGAATGTTCATTTGCCTTTAGAATTTAGCAGGCACCCTCTGACACATGCCCTTGCACACCAGCTACACACCTACATCTGCTGCAATGGGCAGTATCAGTGTGCTGTGGGGAACTGTCAATATCTGAGCAGACTCAACATGGGTCTGTTGTGCACAGGCCTCATCCTGTCCACCATTTGATGTCCCCTCATTGTCAGAATGACTGCACGAGTTTTCCTCTCTATCTGAGGTTACAGCCACGTCCAAGTGACTGTCACCAACTGGGCCAGACTGCATCACCATGTCAGTGTCCTGTATGCCAGTGGCCATGCTACCATACTGAGATGCATCATATCTCACATCAAGATCACAGGCATGGAATATATATATAAAACAGGGAGTTGACAATTATGCTATGTATCCAACATACATGATACATGTGAGGGATACAAGCATAGCATACATCTGACAAGTTCTAATGGTAAGACAGTGCTGGAGTAAAGGGATGAAATGCAACCATTGCTAACAGTGTTAAGACATGCAGTTGATATTAGATTCACATACCAGTTGTTTGTGCATGAGATGATGATGTAGGTTGTCCTATGAATGGGTTGAAAGACACAGTATTAACATAGGGCAACAATAGGAATAACAGCAATAATACATATGAAAGAGAGGTAATCGCATACCAGTGGCACCTTCCAGATGTGGTGAGCTCATGTGTCATAATGTGAGGTAAGTAAAGAGAAAGACAACACAGTCATGTATGCAGGCAATGGAATAGTTACATGATGACATATATGACACAATAACAGGAGTTGCTGATACTCATGTGACATTGTTATCCAGATGTCCCTGTGTAGAAAAACATTAACATTAATTGCATGCAACACAGGTCTGTTAATTATTTCTGTAACCTATGAACATCTGGACAACAATTGCACCATATGTCACAAGAATATCTGTGACACCTGTTACTGTGTCATATATGTCATCATGTACCTGTAGTTTACAATGTTAGGGAAATATGAATATGACAGTAATCAGCACTGGGATGACATGAAGCTGAGAAAATAACAAGTGGTGGTGATGGTAACAGTGGATGGAGGCACTCACCTGCCATTTCCTGCTGTTTTCAGAAGTAGATGGATGAGTGAAATTAATGCAGACATTACAACACATGTTAGTTGCACTGTTATGTCTATGCCACAGCTATATAGCTACATTTCATTACACTTATGTTGATCATTATCACCATGTGTGGACCTACGTGCACAGTGAAATTCTGCTGTAGACACTCAAAACTAACAATACATAAATATGCATGCTGCAGCAATATGTACTGATTGACTCTATATGCATCAATGTTTTGTAAAGTAACACATACAGGTGCATTTTGGAACACCTGCTTCTATCCCTCCCTGGGTATCTGTTGCTCCTTATTTACCATATGCAGGGATGCAAGAAACTGTGCGATCTCATTAGGGTGTGTCAATGGTGGGTCACCACCAGTGGCATCCCACAATCTCTTATACCATCATACCCTGTTGGCTACATGAGGATCATGTCAGAGCAGCATTGGTGGCAGGCCTCATAGGATCTATTGTGATCTCCCACACCATTAATCATATTGGTGAGATCTGTCCAGACTTCTTTCCTCCATATTGTAGCTCTTGCCCATCCAAGGAGTCTCTATCCATGCTGTCACAAAGCATCTATTATAATGTTGTTCTCCTGTGGGGAGAAATGATCACCCCTAGGTCTTATTGCTATCTAAAAGACAATTATATGCTCATGTTTAGATTCATGTCGGGAACCATATATGGAGATGATTATGTGGGCAGCTTATGCCACTGTAAACACCATGCAGTCCTGTATAATGCAAAATTATATGAAATACTCACTGTGCCATATAGATATGTGACATATAAACCCATAAAAAGATGCCTAAACACATAATGCCTGTAACAGCAAAATAACCTGTGATATATGTAGAGGCTGCCAGTGGGATTCAAACTCCTTACAGTGGATAGCTGAATAACAGAGGTCTAAACTCAACTGTATCATGCCACAGGAATCACAAATTCAGTGTGCATTTCACATTAACATACTACACAAACATATGTGTGCAACAGAAATGTGTGATGGCTGTAGCTGTAATGCAACTGCAGCCTAAACAGACACCCACTGTAAAACAATCTGTCATATGACATGTCACACATGATGACCTTATATAAATACAGTCATTACTGAGCAGTAAATGCCATCCACATTACCAAAAAGTATCTGTAAATTATCAATTGGACAACTTATGAAAAGTGTTGGAAAGCCTCAGGATCTGTAAGCAGGCCACAGATAGTGTGGATCCTTTTTGAATTGATTCAGAAGTTTTAATACTTGTTTTAAGAATCCACAATGAATAAATTTCCATAACAGCAAAGGGAATACATAGTACATAGCAATGTATTTGCAATGATGGAATCAGCAGTTTTCACTTCATACACTAGAGAGTGTATGGAGTCAACCGCAAAATATAAGGAACTTCAATAACTCTGCCTTTATATACTGTTAAGTTGTGCTATTTACATCTGTTTCTACAACTTTGTATGGGAAAGTAATGCATGTTATTGATGAAGATGTCAACACCTATATGCATACAGGTAAATCCCACATCACTCCAGTAAGTTACAAACATTTTCATAATGCACAGTTTTATCAAAAATGCATCAATCTAAAGAGATACACATTTTATAAAGAGTAATGTTAACATAGGTCTGTAATGAGCTAATGTTCCCCAAAACAGCAATGTTAGCAGGTGCCAAATTACCTTTGCAGCTACTCACTGCATATATCTTTTATGCACCATTTGTGCCATACAAAATTAATAAGATTCATTAAAATTCAAGGTTTTGGAATCCCATTTGTGCATACCCACATAAGTTCTCAAAATTCAGGGCATTAACCGATAGCTCAGCATTACAGTAAGGTACTCTGTGCAAATACCCAATAGTTATCCTTAAACAGGATCATGTGTAGCATACATCCACAATAGTTGTGTATCATTGACTCCTATGGTGCAGTGACTGCTGATGACTATGCATTTCTATAATACTTCAACGATATCGCCTAGTCTACTTGTGTATGTGTGAATAATAACTTCATTAGTCTGTTCCTCTTAACAAAGTGAACATTCTTACTACAGTCCTGTTTGTTTAACCCAAGAAGAATGCCTGTCTGACTGGCTACAACTGTCTTCTCAGTTGTAATATGTGGTGTAGCTGTTATTTGTGTGGATCATGATGGCTTATTGCATTCATGTGTCTGATGTTACTGTATTCATCCATTATCCCCAGGAATATGGATACACACACAGTAGTAGTTTGTTTGGGAAAGATGTTTGCTGGGAGTTAGCTCAGCGTGTAAAGAAACAGTCCAGCATGTATGCATTTTGACATGGTGTGGGTTCAGTTCCACATAGAAGAACACATTATATTCTTAGTATTGTGTCTTTTGGTCATTACCAGAAATGCTGCTCTACACATCTGTTTATTGACATTAATGATTATTTTGTGCATTCTTATGAATTTCTCAATTCCACACCGTCTTTCAATGAATATCTCTGCAATCCATAATGTTCTGTCTACAGCACCTCTTTAACTACAATGTTATGTGTAAAACCTGGAACAGACTAGTATATTTCTACACATTTTTTTTGTGGAATATTGTAACATTTGCAAAATGAATTTCATAGGTTCATAGATTCATAGGTGATTACCAGACTACTGGCACAAGAGCCGTTACAAGCCTATCCAATAATACCCAAGATATGAAACATTATATCTTTATTCCCCAGATATGGGATGGAGTAGTATCAGGGTAGTCATTTTCCAGACTGTCTCTGTCCTTAAGGCGCATTGGCAATGTATAATCGTGTCACTCTTTATTGCATTCATTTAATCAACCTTCTCATCCTTATCCTTGTAGGGAGTCAGGTGGTCAGACATGCAGTTAGAATGTAGAACAAGCAGATACACTGATGTTTGTATTTGATTTGTGAGGTTTACTTTGCCAATGAATATCTGTAAATGTAGTCCTCCCATGTAAAATGCATTACTGTGTCCCTGATAGCAAAAAGTAGTTGTCTGTTAACAGCAGCTAAGTGACAGATAATGACAATTTTTATTTGCTGCTACTGGTTGTGATGACTGTACTGACATGCATTTCTTCTTGCAACTTATTTTTCTAAATGTATGTTGTCCTTTTTGCAAAGCCTAAGCCATGATCCATGTAAGTAACCCATCCCTGCACATTCATAACTTCAGGTCTTTTCATTGCACACTTGGATGTGTGGATGTGGTCCTCAGTAACTGATTTGTTATGCATAGCCTGTCTATTCACATACTGAATGGATGTCTGCTGTGTCAGTGTTCACACTGTTATTGGCAGACTATGTGGCATGTGGTTCAATTCAACAGGGGTATTGTATCTCCTTACACCACCTTTGATGGTTTTGTTAAATCATACATGTATCTTGTGTTTGGGGATACTTATGCACATAACCAGTTTTTCGCACCATTTCCTAATCAGGAAGCAGTATCAGGGTGTCTGCATTTTGCAAGAGAGTGATTTCTAGTAAATATATATAGGTCATGCACACATTTGTCGACAGATAATAATGTCTGCACAACATATACTGGATTCCCATGTATCACAACTTGTCACTGTGTTTATGATTGAACATTATTACTATTTAGTTGTTTTGTACTGTTTAACGTGATGTGGGGTCAGCCATTGACCATGCTACCCAGCTCAGTTGTTTGCCATATGGCTTTTATATTTTCCATGGTATTGTCATCTCACTTGGTCTTCATCATAACAATGTTAATTGGTGGCTGTTCATATGAGTCCTTGCATGCAGAGATTACAATTTACATTCACACACAGACATAACTGCTCAGGGAACACATGCAAGGGAAAAATAATGGAAATAATGAAATCCTGTCAGGCCGTCGGCTGGACAGTTTACTGAGGTAGACATCAGTATTTAACAGTGCAGGTCCCAGAACTACTGTTATTTTATCATTTTCCAGATTTCCTTTTCAAATTACAGTTATGTGAATGTTGCATGAGCAGTGTCAGGGCATGTTTTACTCAAATGTCAGGACAGGTTAAGTGTGCTTGGTTTGCGTATGCTTGTCATGATAAATGCCGGCTGATTAACAACTGTCATGACTTGATTTCCACTGGTAAGCTGTGTTATGCATGCCATTGCATAACCTTGCCTTGAGGAAGCTGCTGACATTATGTGATGGATACAGTGTCCCAGACATGATCCAATATTGAAAATGTCCATAAGTATAGATTATGTGATGTAGGGAAGGTACTTTGTGCATGATGAGACATCCACTAGCACCAAATTGTTGATTATAATTGAGCTCCTTAATAATGTTTGTGCCATTTCATATGGAATGTGTTTTAAATGAGACCTTCAGTGTATGCTAATATACCTTTATTCTCATATTCTGAAGTGCAGAACTAACATGTGGACAGGATGTTCCTTAATGTCTCTTAGGCTGCAGATGTGCACATCTGTTTAGGTTTACTGTCAGCTATGATTTTCACAGGAATGTGCAGCCTGATGCATTTCTTTGGCATTGCTATGTGTTTGAGTACTGACATACATCACATATGATGGTACAGTGGGCTATGAACATAACATATTATAAGGTTTTGTGAGTATTGTTTTCTACCTGTTCATTGTGCTACAGTGGGTATGCTGTGCAGACAGGTAGGATTGTGTATGCATATATAATTTCTGCCGTGTGTTGTGATTCAGCTTGACAAAGTGTGGGAACTGTGGATGATCACCCAGCAGACATTGGTGACAAGCACATGCCACACCACTGCCAGAGTCCTCCAATGAATAGAACCATGACAAAAACAAGGATGATGACAAGGAAGCTGGACCACCATGTGCCATCATTCCCTGATGTACCCTGGAGGAGACCACACCAGAAACAACAGCACGTCAGTTATTGGCAACAGATCCAAGAGGTGGAGCCTTATGCATTTCATACACAGATGAGGGATATAACGGGGAATTCCTTTCACGACATGGCACAGGGTATGCATGACTCATTCAGGGAGATAGCCTGAGAGATATTTTGTGATTTTCATCCCCATCAGGAAGGTCCATCAAGTCTGCAAGTATTGTCTTTGTGGTCCACTTGTGTAATGCTGTCACCATGGTGTTTATCATATCAGAGGCTGGATTGTGTATACACTCTTGTGCATGTATATCATTTTGCTGCCATGATTATTTGTTACAGGTCCAAATGCACAATGCAGATATTGTGTGAGATTTAACATTATGTCTCAACGTGTGCATGACACACATTAACACATTAGACTCCTTCCGCATTCAGCTATTCATGCATTGTGGCAGTAAACATGTAACTACTCTTGTAACAATTCCACTGTAAACATGTGTGTTAGTGATAGAAAATCACAAACAACATGATGTTAATAGTCCAGCACTACCACAGTGGCCTGAGTATGATTTCTATATGGCCATATCATGTGTGTGCAACAGAAGGATATGTCCTTGTACATGTATTTTGGATGACGGTTATCATGCTGTCCCATGGGTATAATGTTATGTTGAGCGTCATGTGTTGGCAGTTCTGATGCCATGTTGGGTCTTAAAAATGCATGTCCTACATATGGGCAGTCATCTTTCACTGACTGCATAGACCACCAATGTAATATTCTGGCATACACTGTGGTAATGATAATTTATTTAGTAACAATGAGTATAACATCTTTGGTCTAAGTTATATTTCCACATCCTTTTGTTATTCATATAAATTCTCATCTTTTGGCAAATGGTGTACATATTCAATGATTTATGTATATGTCTCTGCACATACTCCAATCCATAGTGAAACACAGTTACACCTTTGAGATGTGTGCAATCACTGGCTTAATGTTGATATGCTAATATTGCTAACAGGACTGTTCTCTACTCAGTGATGGAAAGGACCCATAACATATAACTGCAGATGTTTATGCCACATGATTTTTCCACTGACATGACAGTATATATGCATATGATTCCAATTCTTAGCTTCCTTACCTATGCCTGTTGATTTTACATGATTCCATGATAGCGTGTGTGTGATTTACACGACACATTTTGTTGATGTCAGCAATGCAGTCTGCCCATGTGGCATGCATTTGTTATTTTTTTAAATGTATTTTGAGGTGACTTTAGCAGCACCCTTTGTGGTGTACATATGCATTTGCAATGTGTAATTCTGCCAAAGAAAATCATTAGATAAACTATTCACAAATATAAGTTACATGGTTGGCTACTTCTGCAGATAAATCAAGACAAAAATCACCAAGTTAACATTTTGTCTTACTGCAAAATATAAAACAAAATGAAAAAAAAAAAGTTTCTGAGTATCAAAATTGCTCATATAAACTAGCAGCTTGTGTCTCAAGCCCATAAACAATGGATCTATGTTATAACAGTGAATGATCAAAAGATCGAATGCTGTTATATTGACCACAAAAGAATGAAAAAAAAAAGAGCGAACAGCCAGAACAGCAAATTTTTTCCCAGGGAAAAAATTCGGTGTTCCAAAAAAAAAAAAAAACACACTAAACGCTATTTTAAGTGGGGGGCTTTGCCCCCCACACCCCCTACTTAAATATACCAACTCAGAGATCGCACTACAGTGCCGAAAACTGCAAAGTGACGGAAGCGGCCAAGTGACTTATTTTCCAGGGAAAGATTTCACTTAAAAGTCGATTCGTCATTTTGCGTTTTTGATATTTACAGTTCGATGAAGACACATTCGACATAATGCGTCTTCGTTCTTCTGACAGGAACCCTAAACAATAATGCTAAATGGACAACACAGTGGTGTAGCAGTTGCATTGTTGTCTCACAGCAAGAGGTTTTTCAGTTCAATTTTGGCTGGTGCCTTCTGTGTGGAGTTTGCATGTCCTCCTTCCGTTCATGTGGGTTTTCTCCGGGTACTCCGGTTTCCTCCCACATTACAAAGACAAGAATCTGGAGCATTTCTCCCAGGCCTCCACTGAAAATTGGCTACATTCCAAGTCGGACTTTCATGGTAAACAAATGTTAAATAAATTAAATAAATAAATAAACAATAATGTAAAGCTGACTATTACAGCCTTCGTAAGGGTTTGGTTAGAGCTTGTTTTTTTCTGTTACATGGTATAATATTAGTGTGCTAAAACATTTGCTTTGTAATTTAAAAACAGTATTTTAATGATACAATTTTATTTATTTTTTTAATTTCTGAATCATGGGACTAGAAAATTTAAAAGCAAACTATCTCAGCATCCATCATACCAGCATAGACGCTTAACACCGACATAGCTTATGATCTGGTCTTAATGGAGACGGCTGACATTTCTTAACAAATAAAGGGAAAATAGTTCAGGCACAAGGTAAAAAATTATTGGATGCATATCCTAGATCAGATAGGTATGGGGATATTTTACAATGACAGCAAAAGTCAGACTTTAAAGCAAATTGAAAAGGAATGAAGTATTATTCATTTCTGAGGAGAAAAGAAGAAACAAGAAAGATATTGGAAAATGTTAAAATTAAAAAAAAAAAATGCAAAAAAAAAAAAACTTGTGCAGTTGTGTCTTGTGTCTCCCTGGGTTTCAGGCTTCTGGCAAAGGCTCTTGCTTCCCCCATAATTCCTTTTTTAGGCAAAGCCATGAGCACAAAATTACCAACATGAAAAATTCTTCTAAACAAAATTTAAAGGCCATGCTGCTAAATGATAGCAGTCTTAGCATGAAACTGCACTCATTACAAGCATTCCTTATCATGGAGGATTCTGACATTTATGCATCCACTGAGACCTGGTTCAAAGCTGCAGAGAGCACCCCAGTCTTACCAGGTTACTCATCCTACCATACTTTCAGACCCCAAATGTAGGGCTACAAAGCCAAAGGAGGTGGAGTTTTAATATGTATCAAAGGCATACACACCTCCAGGCTCGACAAAACGGTATGACGCACAGGAGACACTTCAGTTGCAGTTTACTGTTGACAAACCACCTATTCAAATCATAGCTAGCTACAGACCCCCAACCATGACTCAGGACGCCCACTCCACCTGTCTGGATTTACTTGAATCCATCAAGATTCAACCCTGTATCCTTATTCTATATGACATTAACTACCCAAGCATAGAGTGGAAGACCTATTCTAGCCCAAACATGAATACCCAGATATTCCTTGACTTTGCCAATGCCAGTGCATTGAATCAGCTGGTTTACACCCCTACGAGAGGTGAAAATATCCTGGACCTTGTAATAACCAACATGAGTAGCCACTGTAGTACTCCTACAGTCATCCTCCTTGGTAAAATCTGACCATAAAGCGATCACTTTCAAAGTCACCATCTCCCCCCCATCAGGGTCAAACAAAAAACTTTTGCAAAGCTGACTACAATCTCCTAAGAGCAGGTATAAGCAACTTCACAGCCATCATCCCTTCAGTTGGAATGACCACTAATATCCAAGTCTACACCAAAAGACTATATGGGCACTTACATAGCTGTCTGAACTCAACAATACCTGAAAGGACCAAATCATCTTCTTCAAGGAAGAGTAAACCTATCTGCAATAAACAAACTCTATAATAAAAGGAAAACAAAAATGCTGTCCAGGCCCAAGAAGGAGTAGGTGTCGATTTGAAAGCAATCTCTCATTTGTCTGAACAAGCAAATAAGGTCACCGGTGAAATCCTCTAAGGTTAACTTTGAGTCCAAATTGGCCACATCCTCTAAGGACAATCACAAGGCCTTCTTCACATACATCTGCAATCTGAAAGGTAACACTCAAATCTGCTCTGAACTGGTGGTCAAGAACATCACATACAGAAATGCCATAGATATAGCCAACCTGCTGACAGACAGGTTCAGTGAAAACTTCACCCTCTTTCCTCATCAGTAAACCAGGACATCCCCAGCATCTGCCCCCCCCCCTTCCATCACCAGGGTCCAGGTCTTTAATTCCCTCTCAAAGGCAAAAAATACAGTCTCCATAGGAACCACAATGTTCCTGGCTGCATCCTACATAAACACAACCATGAACTCTCAGCTCCAATAGGCACCCTAGTCAACCAAAGTCTGAGCATTGGCCTCATCCCAGATGAATGGAGGACAGCCACTGCCATCACTCTACACAAACATGGAGTATCCACTGAACTAGGCAATTATAGGCCCCTAAACCTAACTAGTCTGATCTGCAAGGCCATTGAATACATTATCATGGACCTTATAAACAAGGACATTTGCAACCTCCAAACACTTGAATCTACACAGTTTGTTTTTTTCAAAGGTTGAACATGCCTATTAAACTTGGTCAGCTTCTTCAAAACAGTCACCAAAGCCATGGATGAGGAGAAGACAGTGCACACCACCTACCTTGACCTACCAAAGGCTTTGATGCTATTCGCCACTCAGGCATAATAGATAAACTCTCCCAGGCAGGCATCAACAAATACGTTATCAGATTGGTAGCTAACTTGATCATTGATAGAACCCACTCAGGCAAATTAGGAGAAGCCACCTCTCATAGTTGACCCATAATGAGTGGTGTATCCCAAGGCTTGATCTTGGGGCCTCTACTGTTTGAGATATACTTTTCTGAGGTGCAAGCCAAAACCAGTGCTCTGTGGCTGACCAAGTTTGCAGATGACTGCAAGCTGGGCACTGTCTTAAATTCCCCTAGAGATGTGAACATCCTGGAAGAGGACCTTACCCAAACTAAAGACTGGTGCCAGGAGAATGGCCTCAAACTGAATTCCAAGAAATGCATCATTATCCCTTTTAGGGAAAATGGCGTCCCCACTAATTATCACATTAACTCATTCCATCCAGTACAGCTCTTTTGAGTGTTTACATTATCTCCCAGTGGGTGTGGCATGAGCTTTTAATAAAAATAAGTTATCACCTTATGGTTCAAACAGTTACTCACTGACAGAAGTCAAAATTCAATATAATTGTGTTTGCCATTGTGTGCTTCAAGATACAATATGTTAATACCTTGTATGTAGCATGGTTTTGGAATTATTAATGCAAAAATGAACAGGCAATATTTGACCCCTAGAGGCACAGTAGGAGGTAACTGCAGAAACATGTGGAGGCGCACTCGGTTGTCAGTTGTAATGAGCTAATAACAATGTACTAAGCACACAAGCAGTTGTGAGGGATATGAGCACCCAGGTTGATAGCAACCTGACTTTTGACCTCCACGTTGCCTCCATTGTACAGAAGGCTTTCTACATGGCCCACCTCATAAGTAAGGGTATTTCATCCAGGAACAAGGAGGTAATAACTTCCCTGTACTACTCCCTTATCAGACCCATTATTGAGTACAATGCCCCCTTCAGCATGTACCTTGCCAAGTACATGCAGCAGCTGGAGAAGCCACAGAGGTTCCTGACCAGGAAAATCCAGGGTCTCAAACACCTGTCCTATACAGATAGGCTTAAAGCCCTGTCCCTCTACTCAGTCTCACATAGACTGCTCAGAGTTGACCTGTGGCTGGCATACAAGGCCATCTCAGACCCAGACTTGATGGAGTTGCTACATATCCATAAGTCAAAATCCACTAGGGAACCCGCACGTAAGTCCTAAACCTAGTCTGTGACATGAATAGAACTTGTTGAAGGGATAGATTTGTGTCCCAGAGACTCCCCCATCTGTGGAATAGACTCCCTCTCCATGTTATGCAGAGTACCTCTCTAGCCCTGTTTAAGAGGAACCTGGATGACTGGATGGGAAACAGAAAATATACCCCTGGGATCCCACCTGTGGCCCTGCTAGACAGGGGAAACAGGTTCTGACTTTGTGGGAACATGGACAAAATTTTTGGCTAGGCTTATAAGGACCTCCAGGCCAATATCTTAGTATCATCCTATGAACCTACGGAAGGAAGAATCATTTATACATATTATATGTGTATATATATATATATATATATATATATATATATATATATATATATATATATATATATATATATATATATATATATATATATATATATATATATATATATATATATATATATATATATAGCTATATGTGGGTCTACTTCATAGGTTCATAGGTTCATAGGTTTATACTAGGCTAACTGCCCTAGGGCATTTATAAGCCTAGCCCAAAGTTATGTGGCTTACGCCGCCCCTTATGCTAGAAATACTGTGCCCATTAGTTTGTTGTGCCTCTGTCCAGTAGTGACACAGAGATGATTCCCGGGGTAAACCTATGATCTCCCATCCACCGGTCAAGATTTCTCTTGAACAGAGCCAGCGAGGTGCTCTGCCTCACATGGACTGGGATTTTATTCCACAGCATGGGGAGTCTCTGGGTGATAAATCTATCCCTCCAGCATGTCCTATTTATATCCGTGCTAAGGTTTAAGTCTCTTGCTCTAGTGGTTTTGGTGGATTTGGATTTTTGAGGTGGAGCATGTCCATTAATTCCTGGTTGGTCATGGCCTTGTATGTCAGGCACAGGTCACCTCTGAGCAGACGGTATGCAACTGAATAGAGTTGGAGTTTCTTCAGTCTGGCAGCATATGACAGGTTTTGGAGTCCCTTTATCCTTTTGGTGAGGAACTTTTGGGGTCTCTCCAATTGCTGCAGGTGTCGGGTGAGATACATCCCGAATGGGGCATTGTACTCGATCATTGGTCTGATAAGTGAAGAGTACAGGGGAACAATGACCTCACTTGATCTGGATGTGAATCCCTTCATGATCAGGTGGGCAATGTAGAAGGTCTTTCGAACCACTTTAGCAACGTGAGCGTCAAACGAGAGGCCACTGTCAACCTGGTTCCCCAGGTCCCTGATAACCTCTTCTGTGCTTAGTGGGTTGCCACCTATATGGTAGCTTGGGGTTACCTTGTTTTTCCCGAAGGGTATGACTATACACTTTTTTGCGTTTAACTTCAGGCCATGGCTCTGGCACCAGCTATCAGTTTCCGTGAGACCCCTCTGAAGGATGTCTGTGTCCGATGTACTATCCACTATGGCACCCAGTTTGCAGTCATCCACAAACTTTGTCAGCCATAGTCCTCCTATGTTTGCCTGTACTTCTGAGAAGTAGATGCCAAACAATAGGGGGCCAAGGACTGAGCCCTGTGGGACTCCACTTGTAACTGGCTTGGAGTCTGACATGGCTCCAGCAACTCTAACCCTGTGGGTTCTGTCCTTTAGCCAGTTTGCAACCCATCTTGTGACATATGGGTTTACATTTAAGCTGGTAAGTTTCTCTATAATACCCGAGTGGGGTATTGTGTCGAAAGCTTTTGCAAGGTCAAGGTAGGCTGTATGGACTGCCTTTCCCTCATCAATGGCCTTGGTGACTGTTTCAAAGAAGTCGACCAAGTTCAAAAGGCAAGATCTGCCCTTGACAAAGCCAAACTGGGTTGGGTCCAAGGTCTGCAAGTCCCCTATGTCCTTGTTTATGAGTTCCATTATGATTCTCTCCATAGCTTTGCAGACCAGGCTTGTTAAGCTTATGGGGTGGTAATTACCAGGGTCCGTAGAGGCACCACCTTTGTGGACTGGGACCACAGTTGCCGTACGCCACTCCTTGGGCACATATCCTGTGGTGAGGCTAAGATTAAACAGCTGCCTTATGTGCGGGTTTAGTTCTTCATTGAGTTCATGTAGCACACAGCTGGGGACCCCATCCAGTCCCATTGATGCTGTGTTTTTAGCTTTAGAGAGAGCAGCTTTCACCTGCGCATTTGAGATGTCTGGGAGGCTACTCTCAGTTGGGATAGTTATCTCTCCTTTTGGGGGGGAGAGGGGTGAAGTTTGTGCTGAACCTGTCTGCCAGTATGTTGGCAATGTCTGTGGGTTCAGTGATTTTGTATCATTTTGGACTAATTCTGAGCATATCTGGGAGTTTCCACCCAGGTTTCTGACATAGCTGAAGAAGGCCTTATGATTGTCTTTTGAATCTATGGCAATTTTTCTCTCAAAGTTGGCCTTGGATGATTTTATGAGGGATCGTAGTTTCTTGCTAGTGCTGATCAAAGATGCCTTCCCTTTTTGGGATTTTGCTCTATCATGTAATAGCTTTCTCCTCTTATTGTAAAGTTTGTTTATGGCTGGGGTCCACCAGACTCGACGTTTGTCCTTGGTGGAAAGAGTCTTGGTTTTATTTGGGATTGCCTGATCCATGCAGTCCTGAAGGTGTTCATAGAAGGCATTTGTAAGGGCTTCTGCAGCTTGGGTTGTGGTTTCCATTGGCTCGGGGGCCTTGAAGGATACCACACCTGTCTTGAGTAGTGTGAAGTTTGCTTTAGAGAAGTTCTTCACTGTGATCTTTTTTGTTTGGGGTGGGGGCAGGATGTGGATTTCTAGTGAGATTAGTTTATGATCTGATCTCTCCAATGAGGGATATACTTCCGGTGTGGCGCATTTTGTCCCCATGTTCGTGATGATGAGATCTAGTATATTTTCTCCTCTTGTGGGGACGGTGTCTAGTTGTTCCATGGCATTTGAATTTATGAACTCCAGGAACCTTTGGGCTAGAAAGTTTGGGCTTGAGTAATGTTC
This sequence comes from Protopterus annectens, assembly GCF_019279795.1. Classification (NCBI taxonomy): domain Eukaryota; kingdom Metazoa; phylum Chordata; order Ceratodontiformes; family Protopteridae; genus Protopterus; species Protopterus annectens. The sequence goes on from NC_056728.1 coordinate 1,028,421,613, forward strand.
CCAGTCTATATATATATATATATATATATATATATATATATATATATATATGATTGAAAGCTCATAAGATCAACAAACCTTTGAGAGAGACAAAAAAACCTAAAGCTCAAAACAGAAAAAACTCATTTGATCGAAATTCATAACATTGACACATGAAATTCAAAGCATTATGCCCTTTCCCCACTGTAGCTCAATCCTGGAGTTAGAATAAATAAATAGAGGGGGTGTGGGGGGCACAGCCCCCTACATACATAATAACTTTTAAACATACACGTGGATACTTATAAAATAAATGACAATATTTATCTAAATAATGTGGGCTTTGCCCCCACAACCCCCCCTATTTATTCTATCTCCAGGGTCACGCTTAGTGAGGAAAGAGCATAATGCTTTGAATTTCATGTGTCGATGTTATGAGTTTCGATCAAATTAGTTTTTGGTATTTTGAGCTTTAGGTGTTTTGGTGTCAGTGAAATGACTGTCAATCATATGAGCTTTAGGTCATACGAAGTAGACCCATGTGTATATATATATATATATATATATATATATATATATATATATATATATATATATATTTTACATTTGTTGACCGGGCTAGTCTAACTGGATATATGTCCATTTTAAGTAGAGGCCTGGGGAGATGGGGAGATAAGCTCCAAGACATGAATAAAATACAATTACAAATTGCAAACAACAAAAAGCAAAAATTTGTAAGAAAAAATTAGCAAAAATAGTAAAAATATAATAAAAATAACCAAGCAATGGTAACATATGTATATAAATATATATGTGTGTGTGCGTGTGTGTGTGTGTATATATATATATATATATATATATATATATATATATATATATATGTGTGTGTGTGTGTGTGTGTGTGTGTGTGTGTGTGTGTGTGTGTGTGTATATATATATATATATATATATATATATATATATATATATATATATATATCTTTGCAACTACTAATCATGTCTTGCTAGAAGGCCAAGCATCTTCTTCTATGAAAGACAATGCAGAACCCTCAAGGAGACTGCCAGCAAATCAACTTTCAAAATTACTAAATACTTATGTCCTCATCATTTCCCATAACAGTTGAAATAGATATGTGATCTAAGCCTGTCCTATGCTAAAGTCATTGAAGGAGAACGCTGAGTATGGGTTTGTCCATCCATTCTGTTTTTATTGGTGCTGAGGCAATGCAATACTTTTATCTTTATCTGGCTGAAGACCACTTTTTCATCATGATGAAGCTATGGCTTATTTTTCTGCTATTTAGTGCAAATGTAACTCCAGAAAAGGCCTCAACACAGAAGTCATGCATGAAGGTATCACATTAGCATAGTATTCTTATATTGTAGGCCAAGCTGAAAATAAACCCTCATAGCTAGGTTAGAGTTCAATCGTTTTGTAACTCTCTTAGGTTTTTCAAAATCACACCTACCCAATGGAGCATGTGTTTTCTCTTAAGTCAATTCATGTTGTGGAAATCTTAGACATCTTAATCTCAGTTTCCTTTCCTGCATCCCCTGTTGTTCTTATTTCTCCAGTACTGACAGTCCAGTTGGCTTTATTGGCTGTCAAGTGAATTCTTCTGTTTCCCAATCCAGAATGACAGAAAACAATGTGGATCAAATTATTTTTGTGCAAAATCTTTTATTTCTTTTTTATATACAGTGAACATAACAATGATAATTGACAGGCAGTAGTATGACCAATGAATACATTGCTGATTAATAAAATATAAAAGCAAAATAGTGAAAACTATTTTGCACATATACCAAAAGTCCATCCTTAATTATATATACCGACTTCAAATTAGAATGTTTTCAAAAAGGGATTTCCAAAATTCTGTAAAGTGTTTGTGGGATTTCTGAGTGTAGGTTAAATATTTGTGAGCTAGTAGATGTTTAGTAGCTAATTGTTTGAAACCCTCCCAGGTGAGTGTTGGTCTATCCTTCCAACATAAGGTAATGTAGTATTTAAGTAACAAAACTAGTGTTATTAATATACATGTTTGTAGTTTAGTCAGGCCAGTAGGGGTGATGTGTAGGAGAGCTAGTTTCCAAGATAAAGTTGCTTTTTCATAACCTACTTTTTCTAGTTGCACTCTGAATGTGTGCCATAACTTATAGGTGCACTTGTAACTCCAGAAGATGTGGAGTAGATCAGCCTTGTGATTATTACAGTAGGGGCAGAATGCAGAGGTGGTTGGATATATTTAATTTAGAATGATTGGAATAAGATAGGCATTATGGAGTATCATGATCTGTGTATATTTAAGTTTTTTAAGGGGAATTAGTTTGGAGGTAAGTTGGATCGCTTGAGATATTTGTTTGTTTGTGATTGAAGGATCTATTTTCTTCCAGTAACTAGAATAAATAACTTATTTTTGCATTTTGATTGATAGAATAAATTTGTAGGAGTTAGATAACATTTTTTGGTTGAGGATAGGAGGTTCCATATGGGTTTGCAGGTTTGGATGTCACATAGCTTTCAACCTTGCAGCTCCAAAATGAGGAGCACTAGCCCTCATAATGTGCCACAAATGGGCAAAGTTTGGAACACCTACTAATGGCTTAGTAACAGCTTCAGTTAGGAAGGTCATAGGATGGTTAAATTGTGCTTGTTTTACTTATAAAGAAGATCTTTTAATGAATTACTATGATTAATTTCTATTTACCTTGGATTTCAGTTAAAAATTTTATAACACTGAATGTGTGCAGACCCTTTCAAGGTGGAACTTTGAGGAACATAAAATTTTTAAGACCACAAATAATGTATGCTCCTTGTAATGAGGTACACTTGAGAGATATGGGATGTCATTTGCATTGATATCAGGATTCTGTATGATGTATTAGCTAAGATCTCAAATTCGCTTTAAACTGATTGTCTAGCTTTTAGGGAGCTTTGTGTTCTCATTTCAGTGATAGTATTGTTCTTGAAGGGAAATATATCAGAGATGGTTAGTTTCTTGAGGAGGGGATGATTGTTTAGGTTAATATAATCAGAGATGGTTAGTTTCTTGAGGAGGGGATAATTGTTTAGGTTAATATAAACAGAGATGATAAGTTTCTTGAGGAGGGAATAATTGTTTAGGCTAATATAATCAGAGATGGTTAGTTTCTTGAGAAAGGGATAATTGTTTAGGTTAATCAGAATGTTATTCATTTTGAGACTGGGGTTAATGTGGGTTGGTTGTAGGGAAGTGAATGCATAATATAGATCAAATGACTTGAAAATCTTTTGTATGATAGTGATTTTATGTTTAATGATTGGGTGTAGCTTAAGATTTTTTAATTCTTGTTGTAAAGGAAAGGAGGGCTCTGGGGTTGATGCGTAGTGTTTTGATATAGTTGTGCAATAGTTTGACCCAGGCTGGAGACCATTGTTGTGGTGAAGGAGTGTGGTTGGCTATTTTTATTATTCTATTACAGTTTATGATATTGCAGTAGAGTTTAAAGTTTGGCAGCACTAACCCTCCATAGTCTTTATGGTAGGTCAATTTATTATAACTTATTCTGATTGATTTGGGGATCCAAATAAATTTGGAAATTGTGGAGTGGATGGTTTTGAAGAATTTTAGGTTGATAATGGTATTGGAGGCATTAAAATATATATAAAGCTAGGTAGAAGATTCATTTTGATTGTGGCTTTTTTAGCAAGGAATGGAAGTTGAAGTTTTGTCCATCTGCTAATATGTTGTCTGTCTTACCAGAGTTTAATGATATTATTTGTATATGATTGCTTAGGATCCTGGTGGAAGGATATTCCTAGACATTTTAATGATTGACTAGTTTTAATATCAGCTGCTAATGAGTATGTGGAAAGCTGACAGAGGGAGTTAATAGGGAATATATTTGTTTTCTTTAGATTTAGTTTGTAATTTGAGAAAGTTGAGAAGGTGTCTATAGCGGATAGTAGTTTCTGGGTGTCTGAATTAGGTAGAGAGTAGTAAAGATTTAGATCATCAGTGAAAGCCGCTAGAGTAATTTTAGTGTTAAAGATATTGGGGATATGGTGGAAAGATTTCTGAGAAATGAGAAAGAAAAGGGGTTCAATGTATAGATTAATAAGATGGGGGACATAGGACAACCTTGTCTTGCACCATATTTAATGTTAATTCGAGAGGAAAGGAGTTTGTTGATGTGTAGGTATGTATGAGCCTTGGAGTATAGTGTTTTGATAGCTTGTATATCGCTACTGGGTATATTAAAGAGAGGTAAGATATTGAGCAAAAAAATTATATTGAGCCTATCAAATGCTTTTGAGACATCAATAGCTAATGTGTAGATTGGAGTACATGTATGGGTAGAGAGATTGATCATGGTGTCCTGGGTGAGGGTATAATCCAAGGTTTATCTGTGTATTATGAAACCTGAGTATTCAGGGGAAACAATGTATGGGATGATTGGTTTAATTCTATTTGCTAGTATCGTCACAAATATTTTTATATCAATATTTATTAGAGCTATAGATCTATAGTTCAGGGTTTTTTTGAGGTTGGAGTTTGGTTTGGGTATGATAATTGTTTTAGATACATTTAGACATCATAATGTGATTAAACAGTTAAAGAAGAAAAGCGAGATGATTTTTGTGGAAAGGCTTTATAGAATTTGGCGGTAAGACTTTCTGGACCTGGTGATTTGTTGGGTTTGAGTTTGCTAATTATCATAATAATTTCTTGGTGGGGCTGGGAGATAGAGGAGGATCATTTTTTTTTTGTTGATCTGGATGGATTTGGAGAACATTGAACTGACTTAAGAAGGCATCTAGGTCCTGTTTATTATGAGAGAGGTTTGATGGGCTGTAGGATTTTGTGTATATACTTTCAAAGATATGTATGATATCTTGAGTAGTGTGATAGAGTTTATCTTGCTAAATAAGTTCTGCTATGTTCAGGGAGGTTTTGTTTTGGTTAAAAAGCCTCAATAGGAATTTAGGAGTCATGTGAGCCCATTCAGAGTAATTCGCTAGAGTTTTAATTTCTTGGCATGTTAGGTTTTCCACATTGAGATCATATAGTTTTTGCTGGAGTTGTAGTGTGGACCGAATTATTAAGTATACACTTGTAAGGTACTTATATTAGCTTCAGACTGCATTTGCTTTTTTTTTTATGCCTCAGAATTTTATGAACATTTATATATTTTCCTCTTTTTCAACAATTAATTCCTATGTTACCAGTTGTAAGATAATGTAGGAGGAAGAGAATGCAAGAATCTCACTCTGCAGCATAGCTCTCAACTGTCCTTATTTTGCATCTTAATTTTGGATTGTTCATCATAAAATGTATGGTTTTCTGGCAAATCACTGAGGTCTGAAGTCACTAAATAATACTAAATAATGACAGAAATTTAAGTTTCAGACTTCCTGTTCTTCAGAAAATATATAACCCCAACCCTAACCCTAACCCAAATTCCCATGTTACCAGTTGTAAGATAATGTAGGAGGAATAGAATGCAAGAATCTCACTCTGCAGCATAGCTCTCAACTGTCCATATTTTGCCTCTTAATTTTGGATTGTTCATCATAAAATGTATGGTTTTCTGGCAAATCTCTGAGGTTTGAAGTCACTAAATAATACTAAATAATGACAGAAATTTGAGTTTCAGACTTCCTGTTCTTCAGAAAATATATAATGATGCAACATCTGTCATTCTTGCAACTTTCTACATTTAGAGGAGCAATATTTAAAACCTGTCTCTATTTTTGGGCCTTTCTCATGCAAGTACTTTGGCTTTGTCAAGATTTCTTGTGCTGCGAAGTTGAGAGGTATGGTTGCAGGGAGAGATTTTTTTAACATGTCAACCTAAGTCTGACAGTTTACTTCAGAGAAGTTAGGCTCTGAGCTGTTAATGAGCCTCACTCTGTAATGCTGTATTTAATTTCCTTAATTTCCACAGGGAAGCTGTGTGGTTGTGAGCAGGTCACATAACCAGATAGCCTCGCAGGTCAATCCTGAAAAAGGATACTTGTATCCAATTGGTTTAGCCCTGTTAACAAGCAAATACAACTATACTCATCTTTTGTTGGCTGCTATTGCAGTGCTACACCTACCCTCACATTTGCTGTGAGAATATTTGCCTTAACATTCTCTTGAACTCCTTCCATACAACTACCATAGTCTTTTAGAAGCTATGTGCCCCCACCGCTCCCTATGCCCTGGGGCTGTTATACCCAGATGCCCACAGGGCATCGCACTTATGGCAGGGTATCACCAGCACACTAGCACAGAAATGGCCTGGTTAGCTTTCCTGCTTACCCCTGTCCCCTCCTGCACATCTCTTCTTGGGTCCAGACCTGTTAATCATATGCTTTGTGACTGGGGAGAAGCAGGGCAATATATACTATTGTTTCACAGACCAGGTCGATCCATGTTGCTTTACACTTGAAAAGCATTCCCTCTCCTCTTAAAAAAATGTCTAATTTCTACTAGCTGTGCTGCAAATGGGCTTTAGAACTTTCATTTTCTGTTTTCAGGCATGGAAATGTATGAATGACACACTGCACTTCACACGCTGAACTGAACTGCATTTTTACATTTATTTTCACCTGAGGAAATGACAGACCACATTATAAACAAATTCATTCTGCAAAACTATTTCTTGGACTCTGTGATTCTGCTATGTAGAATTAAATGCTTGACAGCATTTTATTCACGAAATGATGTTCTGCATCTTTTCTACACTCAGCAGTTCATCAGGAAGACATTTATTTAGATGCTCTGGATGATGTTAAGACACAGCAGATTAGTTACTGTTTTTCATTTCAGTTTTATATGAACTCATTTGTTTGTGATAAAAGGATTAAAGGACATTCAGTTGAATATTTAGAGAGTGACCTTAAAATAATGCACTAAATGACTCCATTACAGGAGATTCATTCTTTCTTAGTCTCCTGACTGTTAACAAATGCCGACATTAGTGCTGTCAAAGGATATTGTTAGTTGTGTTAGAGTGATGTAATGGTTATTGTTTCTTCTGCTTGGCATTGTTCACCAGAGGTCTTTGCCTGGATTTATTTGTTGATTCTGAACTGCTGTCAAATGACATTATTTTCAACCTGCATAATAAAACCTCAAGAACATTCAGCTGTTCTCAGGTGGTATTTGCAGTGGTTGCACACCTTCATTGATACACAAGAGTGCAACTCTTCTCTCCCTTGCCTAAGAAAAGTCTGTGTTGACAAGTGCTGTTTAACAGAATGATATAACAAGTTATTCATCTAACAGTTACAGTTTATAGATGTACACCACCGGCTGCCTAAGCATGCACAGGAAAAGAATATATACATACCACTTTGTTTAGCAGTAACTGAACTTGACCACTGAACAGAGTATTCCTTGACAACCCTTGTTATTTGTTCTGAGCTCCCAAATAAACAACTTAATTCTCGTGGCAGTTGCGACCAAAATAATTTATTAATAACACATTATTACATAAATATTTTCATTTTAAATATTCATATTAGAGCAAACAGTAACATGTAACTTTGCATCTTGCAATCATACCTTCAATGGCAAGCATGTTTCTGAGTGGTGTGACCTGAAGCCCACTCGTTTGCCTCTTCTTGGAGCCAAGTAGCCTATGAACATGCTTCCCAAGCCAGTCTGGCCTCTGCAAACTATTGTACAGTCTCCGAAAGTCTTGCTTCGTTGAAACTGAACTGGGTCAAAAAATATATCTGAAGGAAAGTATAAAGGACGATTAAGTAAGCACAGCAGCCAGCTACCAGGGTATAACCTGCAGCCTGCCACCCATTCTTTTCTTTCTGTTCTATATAAATATCAACCTGGGAGTCCACCTTTTACTCATGTGATCTCAACACATGTAACTTGAAGAAAAGAATGTGAAATAAAATGTCAATAACAACAAATTCATTAGGGAAATTAAACTATAACAAACACAATTGAGTTGTTCCTTCCAGCTTCCCTTATACATACACACACACATATATATATATATATATATATATATATATATATATATATATATATATATATATCTGTGTGTGTGTATCTATATATATCTATATCTTTATCTATATATTTCTATATCCAGATATATATATATATATATATATATATATATATATATATATATTTGTGCTATTTACATAGTAAGTATTTGTGTCATCTGTTTATACAAAAATATTTTTTGTTTATGAGAGCTTAAGCATTTTATCACTTACTCCTTCACATGCTCAGCACCAGAAGCAAACACTTCCACTGTGTCATCACAACTGACTGAATGTGAAAGCACATGGCTGTAGACAGTGCCATAACTCTCATATTCATGTAAAGTCTACTGGCAGGACTTGCCTCCACTCCACAACAGGTACATAGCACCAGAACTCTGACATTCATACACACAATCAACACAATGACAATATAACATTGTAACCTGAAGAAATGGGGGACAACATGTAGCTCAACACCAGTCTCTTGTAAACAACATGAATGCATTCAGGAAGGTGCTGCCATTTCAGAATTAGCAGTACTCGCTGTAGTGCCTGTTCAAATGAATGCTAGGAGAAGATATAAGCCACTGCTAGCTCAGGAGACACATAGGGCCTAGATAGCTCATCATTAGATGTGCTGTGACTAAAGCCACCGTCACAAAGAGACAGAAAGAGATGGTTAGAATACTGCAGTGTATATTTGAAGAATTTCATCAATACATGGGAATAGCAGAGCCAAGGGCAATGCCATGATGATCCTCATGTGCACTTTAGTGAAATACATAGCATCCATGTCCACCTCTACTTGAGCACTAGTAAAGACATTCAAGACTTACATAGGAAGCACAGCTGCATGTGGATGGAGGACTGTCCACACACACATACACACACACACACACACACACACACACACACACACACACACACACACACACACACACACACACACACACACACACATATGGATTCAGAGTAGACCGGACACCATGTGAATCCCGAAGGAGTGCTACAAGAACACAGGTGACACAACACAAAAGAAAGCAGGTAAGACTCAAGCTTCCACAACACATTGTAGAACATTGCACTCTGGATCAAGGTCATGCAGCACTGTCAGATCGGGGTCTAGAAGTTCCACTGCATCCAGCAGAGCTCACCTTTTCAGTAACTCAGCATGCAGTTCTCAGGCCAACACTTGCTCACAATTACTAGGAGCATCATGTACTCTATCTTTACTGGACATTGGGTATATCACCTTTGATATATAATCACATTGCAGACCCTACTAATAAAACTCAGACAGGATAAGAATGTACAACTACTTATCACATATGTATAGCTTTGATGATACTATGCAGAAAAATTGTGTGTGTGTGGAGGGGTTGATTTGGATCTGCAAACTACAGCTGGGTACTGCAGGTGAGGATGTACAAGTACGGCCATGCATTTGCTATTGCGATAAATCCTGACAATGAAACTAGCACTGCTGCCAGTTCACCCTCAAGACTGCAGAAATAATGACCGTGTAATAGTTTTGATGACATACAACACTGGTCTTGATGGAATAATTATCTAATTTGATGTGTACTCTCACCTGAGAAAATACCAACAGCCTGCACTACACATGCTGATTTCTTCTGTATACAGAGCAATGCACATTCCATTATGTTACTAATTGCAATGCAGCCTGAAAACTGACAGATAATCAAGAGTCTTCCTCCATGCATACTAAAAATAGTACTTCTGAATAATCTTACATGAGCATTACACTAAATAAGCCATTACACGTCTCCTTATGCCTTTACTATTAACCTTACAGATCACATTGATTAAGCATCAGAATGGAGATATGACAAGCAAAAGGCATGCAACAATCAATTAATTGTACATACAAAAACATTTTTTAAATTGAAATGAAACTTGTCTGATGTACAGTGATTGGAAGCTATGGACCACACAGCATAACCTATAAGTAACACTGCATGCATCAAGTTTAATCAATATGATATTAAATATTAAAGTAAGGACACCACTGCCTTAATGGCATGACCCATAGTGGTGGACTGGATGCCACCTCTTTACCTGCACAATAATGCACTGTTCACAAGTCTGCTGCATGTGGTCCCGTGATACTACTGTCAGCAGACAAACATCACTGCCATCACTAGATGAAGGAACAATAGCGAGAGTGTTATTATTGTTTACAAAATGCAGCATGCAGTAAACATCCAGCATGCAGTAACAGGGTTATACTAAAGGGCACCACAAGACTCATCCAGGCAATACAAATGGGGTTTTAACAGGCCAGTTAGTCTATCAGTGACAATCCGTGTCTGTGAAAGGGCTGTTTTGAAGTGTTCCTCAATAGGTGCCTTACGGTTATGGACTGATGTCATCAGCCAGGGTCTAAGTGGGTAGCCTAATCACCTGCAAATGAGAAAAGTGTTGGACGGCATAAAAATGAGTGTTTTTCTGTTATGTAAACATTTATCAAATTATGCTTACAGAAATGAATATGATTTGGAAAGTTTACACTTACCAACATGGTCACCATGGGGTATCATGTCATGCAGGAAGAAGCGGTAGCATGAGCTTGTGCACTAGATGTGAGAATTGTGTGCACTGCCAGGATGATAGACTGACATGATAAAGATGTTTCTCCAGGCATCATACACTCCTGACAGATGACACCATTTTCCATGTGATCCAGACTGGGCCCTAATGGCGAAAGTGGACCAAACACCTCTGGTTCAATGTGTCATCCCACAGAAGGCATTCATGCTTTTCTTTTGGTCCTGAAGTGATACTGTCAGATAAATCTATCATTCCAGACTTGCCAAAAGCATGACTGAGAAATATTATGAAATATCCAATGTATCCCAATTTGTTTACGGAAAGTCCCAGTGACAAGTATAGCAAGAGCTGTATACACACTGGTGTGCACAGGTATAGTAAGAACCTGTATCCCTCAATTCTCCTATCTGTGGGCCACATAACTCACTAATGTCCATATAATTTCCCTGTCCACTCGAAATCTGTCAAGGATTTCTTGATCAGCAAAGTTATAACGAGTCAGTCTTTGCCTATACCTCCTATGTCTTCATGATTTGAGTACCTCGAGATGCCTGTGGTTTTGACATGAGTAAGACAAGCAGCTTACAGTGACAAATTGACATGTACATCAAGCATCTTCACACTGGTAAAGTAGATAAAAAATGTGCATTGTCTCCTTTTATAAGGAATGTACACATATCGCAGACAGGCATAAAACAGTGCCCATAAATCAAGCTGAAAAACACCACTTTTATATGTCTGTCACAAAAATTAAGGCATGACTATCCACATTTCATCAGTAGCTCATTTTCATACATTTTTTTATATGTTGAATAAACTGACCTCACCTAAGCTTAACTTGCTCTAGGAATTGCACTGAAGCTGGTTTAGTTGTAGCCAATAGAATTTCCAACTATGCATAATCATAATGAATATGAATACCATATACACACGATATCTATCTAAATATCTATATATATATATATATATATATATATATATATATATATATATATATATATGGGTCCATGTCAGATGGACGAAAGCGCAGGTAAACGAAGACCACATCACTGAGACGACTTTGCCGACAGGACAAATTCTCGACAACTATTAGTAGAGCAAACTGGGAGTCTGTCCCACTCCCTCACTGTAGTGCGATCTCGTAGTTGGTATATTTAAATAGGGGGGTGTGGGGAGCACAACCCCCCACATAGGGGTGCAGGGGGGCTTGCCCTCCTGCAATATATGTTGTAATGTGGTTTTCGGTGGTATTACGGAAACGGGAATGTATTCCATTCTGTAATACATTCACTTACCATTGTCGGGATTTGTTCCGTCGGTGACATCGTCTCAGTTATGTGGTCTTAGTTTACCTGCACTTTCGTCCATCTGACATGGATAAGGAGATATATATATAAAAGTTTGTGCATAGATGTCTGCACATGTTTCATATGTATATATCTGTGTGCATGTGTGTATGTGTGTGTATGTATACATATATATATATATATATATATATATATATCTACGTATCTATATATATATATATATATATATATATATATATACATGTACAGATATATATGCATGCAGATGTATATAAAGGTTTGTGCATAGATGTCTACATATGTGCATATCAGCATTCGTGTATGTGCGTGCTTGTGTGTATGTGTGTATAACATAATCTGCAAAACTTTGCAGCACTGATTATTGCCAAAAAAAATAACCTGCATATAAAATGGTAACAGTCCAGCATGCATGCTCCAACAAATTAATTTGGAACATACAACTAAAAAATAACACTGAAACCCCAACTCCCCCTCCTACTTTTATATAGCAATTCTGCACAATAGTGGGGAAAGTGCATATCTGCCTTTCCCTGTATTACAGGAATCATGCACAGGCACCTTCAACCAGTTTATCTATCAACCAAAGAATGATGACAGAACAGCTGTGAAACATAAACATTATGCTATCCTTTGAGCAATCCATTAACCCATGCACAGACACACACACACACACACACACACACACACACACACACACACACACACACACACACACACACACACACACACACACACAACACACACATGCACACATACACACATGTATGTATATAAGTGTCCTTCCATTTATTCCATACAGATAAATAAAACATTGAGTTTTCTAGTTTCTTGTTGAAGTTTACAAAGTTCTCAAAATAATTGTCTATATGGGATAAAGCTTCAGTAATCAGACTGTCAGGTGCACATCAGTAAGGGTAGGGAGCAGACCCTTTCTCCCTTTCAGTGTAACAAATCTCTGCTGGGAGGTAAGATTACCAATGCATCTTTGGCCTGAATGAAGAGTGAGAAAAAAGTTCTCCTGAGAATCTCCTCGCTATAAAAATTGAGTGAACCTTTTCATTCTTTGTCTTTGGTATAAGAATGTGAAGGAAGTAGGTAATTATATAAACTCACTAAAGCACTGACTTCTTGTGCAGAATTTTTTTCATCTGGGTATTTTGCAAAGTTGCAAAACGATCCCACCAGGGGACTCCCAAATCAATATTTTGCAAACAAAGAACATAAGACTAGGTTCCTACTCATAATCTGTTGGTAACAGTCTGCTTAGTGTCTGTCAATACATGCTATTGACAAGGAAGCTCTGCCTTTGCAGGTTTCATATTACTTGTACATCAAAACACACCTGATTAGCTTCTCAGCTTTTGTCTGATGTATCTGTCATTAGCACTTCACTAAATAAAGGATGGTTGAAAGGCCTGTAAAAAATCTTCTACACTGTATCCAGCACTGAATATCTTTAATTAGAATATGAAAACTGTAAAAATCTTTTCTGACCAGTCCAAAGCCTGATCCTAGGTTTTTGAGATACAATTGAAATTTCCTTATGTGAAATCTTTCATTCCGAGTAGTAAGAATGCTCATTGACATGAAGTCATGGGACAAAAAAAAAAAAAAAACAAAAAAAAAAACAAGAAAACTACATTTCTAATAATTACTTGTCAATGGGTACTGACTGTGTCAATGCCAATATGTTTTGAATTCTGTCTGAAGTGACATGTACTCCTATCTCTGAGTATGACATCATGTCGAGAAGTATTTCTGAAACATAGCTTGGCAAAGGTGAAGCATCATAAACTGAAATGAAAGTCTGGACTCCGTACTTGAAATCTCCCAAATGTTTGATGAGGCTTGAACACTGATACATACAAAAAGCACCCTTTAAATTCCTGCCCCTTTCAGTTACAAGGGCAGTAAATCCAGAATTTCTTCAACATGAGAAAATTCTTTTAATGTGAAAGATCAATAACAGACTTATAAAGTCTACCTCCTAGGAAACCAAAATAATCTTTCTTGAATAATTTCCTGTTCCACTTAAAGAAAAAGAACTCTACTGATGACAGATGTCCTTAGTATTTGCTTCAGCATTCGTCTGGCTCTGACTGATAGCACTCCTAACTCCATCAGAATCTGAGTGCAGCTTAAAATAATGGAAACTATTCTCAGCCCATCAACCTGGACAAATTAAATCACAACATTATGCACTAGCAAATCTGTGGGAAAAATATCTCAGTTTTTTTTTTTTTTTTTTGACATTTAAAAATATGTCTTCCAATTGTCATTGCATTTTTTATCATCGGGGGCATTAATGTGCAACTCTCAGGGAGTATGGTGGATCTGAAAGCTCTGCTCCTGCAAAAGAATATAGGTTTCCCCAAGTCACTATAACAGGCCACTCATTTTCATTGGCAGAAGTAGAAATGAAGCTGCAAAAAGGCCAGGGCTCTGTGATCCATTCCACTTCTAAAAGTCAAACTTCCCCTTTCCAGTTTAACTGCATCTATAGACTGTCATCCAAAAAGAAGAAAGCCCACATCATTTGTAGCAGAGAAATCCCTAAGTTCATTCAACATGAGCATATGGCACAGGATCAGTGTGTACCATATTATAGACAGACGCAACTGTTATTCCTTTTTCCTTATCTCCACCATTTCCTTGATTATATATTTAGCTGGGTCCCCAAAATGGTCACATTATAGGATTGTCTGCCTCCAAATTTGGATGATCACCTTCTCTGAGAACAGATACCTGTTAATTCGAGCTTGATTCCCAGTTAAAGCATAGATCATTGTCAGGGTGGGGCATTTAACAGAATCACCTATTGTGCAGAAAGCTGTGGGTTCTTTTCCTACATCAGGTCAAATGATTGCTGACCTGCAGTTTGCATAATGGGACTTTTATACTCCTGAGTGTGCCATCCTTTGGATGAGATGTTAATCCAAGGTCCTGTCTGCTTCATTTGGTGGCAGTTCAGGTGGATGTAAAAGATCCCATAGCACCTATTGAAATGAGTATGTCCATGGACAAATTTCCCCTAGTAGTATACATCTCCACTGTATAAATCACCTCAGATCCCCACTGAAAAGAGGCTACTAGCCTAGTGGGCTAACCTGGTCAACAAAGGATAAATTAAATAAAAATATGACTCTGCATGCTAAACATGCTATGGCATAAAAACACTGCAGCATGCAAATCTATAAATAAGGAGAAACATCAGATGATCCCTTTATTACAGGCAGATTATTTGAGTCAGTGGTGCACTTTTTTGTATGTAGTCTGACTGCAGAGTTGGCATGTATATGTTGGGGAGGGCAAGTCCCTCAGATGAGGTGGGTGTCAAGGGGAATTGCCTGCAAAAATGATTTTTTGTGTGTCTTTTGATGCTTTTTTTCTTAAATATTAATTTTTGCGTATTATATTTTTGGTCATGTACAACTTATATTTATGCGTCTCAGTTGAACTATCACCCCCATGGAAGATGATAAGGAAGTCGGATAAAAAGTGTTGAATTTTATTTGGAAGGCAAGACATGTCACTAGAGCAGCAGAAATAATCTAACAGAGAGTGTAAAAGATTTGACAAATTACTCTTCAGATAATAATTGATAGCTTTAACTTGTAAATAAACGGGTAAGTGGCTACAAGTAGACCCCATCAATGTGCTGGAAAAGTTAAAGCTGGAAAATACAAAATGTCTTCCATGCTGCACTGTGGGTAGTTTTAAACCTAGCGAATTTACGTAAATAGTTGCCTGTCAATGACTACTCTGTAAGCATGTTAAGATTGTTGAAGGAAATAAAACCCTGATTGTATGATTAATATCAAGGTGGTACCTGTAAATTTGAAGAGATAGAGAAAAAAGATGATGAAATATGTACATCTGCAATAGGGAGGACCTGTTACATTGTGATCCTTTTATATTTATTTTTTTCTATATAGTTAGATTAAGAGCCTTAAGCACAGAGTGAAAGCATCTGGATACATGTGCACACAAAAATGTTCATTCCATAACTTAATTGTTGGCACTTATTCCACTAAAAAATGGGATTAAGTCCTTTTCTTCCAGAATATTTTAAATAGACCACTATGACCTACTTGAAGTAGCATGGAACTGCTTTCGACTCCCACAGAACAATGTGAAAAGGAGATAATGCATGCTGGGAAAATTGTCATAGTGTGTAATGCAGGCAGGTATGAGCAACAGCATGTTGTTATCCAGGAAGAAAACTACATTCACAAAAGGGTAGTTATCTTTCTGAAAGCTGCACATTAGAGGTCTGGACATAATGAGATAGATATGCTGTATATTATACATACATACAAAAAGGAACACTCACAATGGGAAATGCCATATTGGCAGTGTTGTATAACTGTGGAGGATTTCATAGGATCAGAGGATCATAGGAAGTCACTAGGCTATTAGTCCTGAGGCCCTTATAAGCCTAGCCAAGAGTTTAGCCCATGTTTAGACAAGGCAGCACCCAAAGCTCCTGTCCAGCAGGGACATGGGTGGAATCCCAGGGGTGTATTTTCTGTTTCCCATCCAGTTATCCAGGTTGCGCTTGAAAAGGGATAATGAGGTACTCTACTTGATGTGGAGAGGGAGTCTATTCCACAGATGGAGGAGTCTCTGGGACACAGATTTGTCCTGCCAATAAGTCATTTTGATGTCACAGACCAGGTTGAGGTCATGCATGCAGGTTACTCTAGTGGAGCTTGACTTGCGGATATGCAGCAGTCCCATCAAGGCAGGGTCTGAGATTGCTGTGTATGCCAAACAGAGGGGCACCTCTTAGAAGTCTGTATGAAACTGAGTAGAAGGACAGGGCTTTTAGCCTATCTGTGTAAGGTAGATGTTTGAGGCCCTGGATTCTTCTGGTGAGGAACCTCTGTGGTCTCTCCAGCTGCTGCATGTGTTTTGTGACGTACATGCCAAAGGAGGCATTGTACTCAATAATTGGCCTTATAAAGGAAGAGTACAGGGATGTTATGACCTCCTTGTCCCTGGATGAGATAACCTTACTTATGAGTTGCAGCATATAGGAAGCTTTCTGTACAATGGAAGCAACATGGTGGTCGAAAGTCAAGTTGCTGTCAACCTGGGTGCCCAAATCCCTCATGACTGATTATGTGTTTAGGGCATTGTTATTAATGTGATAATATGTGGTATACCTCTCAACCTGGAAACATCAAAAATCTGGACAAGGTCCATGAAAAAAGGTACAGATCTGTATGCTGATTAGCATACAATTTACATACATAATTATGTAACCATGCCCAATACAATGGAATTGTGGGATACCAATATTCAAACGCAAACTGAAGCACAGACAACCAAAATATGGCACCAGAGTCCCCCTGCAACCATTCCAATGTCCCATTACCTGGCTATTTCGCCCCATTTACCATAAACACTAATGAGCATACTGCTTTACTTCTACAATGATTATTTGGATTTTATTTTTACATTTTATAGCACAATGAACAAACACTAAGACATCTGTTAAACAAAGCAATGCTGTGTCACAGATTTACAATAAAAATAGACTTAGCATTAGCACTTCTCTGCCCTTGAAACTCATTCATTGAAACAGCCCAGGAGCCATTTCTATTTGGGGTCAGCAATGTCAATGGTGAAGATTCTTTGTTCATTTTTGTGAGTTTAGGGTGGACTACAGCAATATTGACTCCAAATTGGGATGTCTGCCTCGAGAGGTGATCAAAGGGAGCTCTCACTCTATTATGCTGAATCAGAGTAACCAAGAAAAGTAAAAGTTCTCACCTCCCCTTCTTTTACCCTCCTTTTCTTCTCTCATTACCCCTCCTAAATGTTCTATCCTTCCTAACAAAAATATCATACAAAGAAATGCAAAAGCTCCTTAAAAATATAATTGTGTAATATATCCTGTATGCCCTCAAAGAACACGGTTATTATTCCAAATTATTGTTGGCACCAAAAAGAGAATTTCAGGTCCTTTTTAAACTTGAGCAGATGAAACACATTTGCCCTTTTGCATGCCCACGCTTTAGTAACTTCAATTTCTGCTCAAATAAGACTGGAGTTGTTCTTTATAACTTTACTATGCTTATTTGGATATATGGCTAACAAAGCATTTTAGATGTCCCCTCTATTTCAGAATAAGGGTCAGCCATTATTAGTTTTAAACCCTTAAGTAAGGCTGTTTATGCATGTCAATTGTTAACAGCTTATCTTAGGCTGCAGGATTTCAGAGATTTCCCTGATCTAGATGAATGGCAATTTGTGATGCATTGATAGACAATTAACCAAAGAAACATAGTTTTTTTTTCATACTGTTTGTCTATCCCTAAGGGTTACAATGAACTTTGCAAAGTTTCAGTTTCTATGAGCACAGGTATTGACATTTATAGCTTGCTCCATAGCCACTGGGATCCGTTAAGTAAGTTTGCCCCCAGAGAAGATTCAATACATTAAGTTACCATCACAATAACATCTCACAGCTCTGAGACTAATAACACTGGAATAGTACCTTGCTTATTGGAGTCCTGAAAAAGTGGGCAGTGCTTTGTTCACTTCCAGCTCCACAGAAGTTTCATTTCAATTGTGGAAAAATACACGGATTTTTCTGCATTTTGCTGAGAGTCGTGAAGGCAACAAAAACATTCAACAGTACCTATTGAAGTGGCTAATTGTATTTTGTTATTATGAAGAATATAGAAAAAACATTACAGTTTACTCTAAAAGTAGATTCTAGCAGTGTTGTCAAATCTAGTGCTTTCTTTTAAAATGCCACAAGTAGTTTTCAATATAAAACAGCAATGTGGAATACAAATGCATAGAACAACTAAATCCCATGGACATAGCATCAATTCACAACACAAATTCATAGTGATAACAGAATATACTGAAAAAAGGTAATCATTACATTTTGCTAATGTAATAATCTGAATTACTGTAGTATTGTTATGCATGGTGGTTTAGCAAGATTGCTTCTACCAATAGTAAAACACACTCACAGATGATATATTTTAGCAAACTGTCAACCAGATGAGAGGTGATGGGATGGGAGTGACACACAGACATGCAGAGACTAATAATATATTATACTTTAATAATTATTTTAGTAGTTTACTGTCTACACACACACACACACACACACACACACACACACACACACACACACACACACACACACACACACACACCCATCAGCTGCAGCAGAAATACCTCTAGTTTGTTCAGGCAGCAGAATGAACCACCAGGCAGCATAATGCACCATTCCCTTATGAGCAGCAGCAGAAATACCTCAGGCAACATAACAAACCATTCCCTTATGAAGCAGCACCATAATTCTGTCCACTAAACAAACCAACCACCAGGCAGCATAACAAATGCAGCATTCCCTTCATAATTCTGTCCACTAAACAGCCTCTTGCAGGCAGCAGCACAATTCTGTCCATTTGTAGGCAGCATAATTCTAACCAAATAAACAGCCTCGTGGCTTGCTAGAAATGCACGCATGTCATTAAGCTAGCTCAATTCATTCAGGCTGGCATTGACCTAGCTCAATTCCGACAGGCTGGCAGGCTGTTTCGCAGAGCTGACATCATCACACATGTGATGACGTTAGCTCAAAATGCCAGGAAAAAATGTTAAAATAAAAAATGCTTGGAAATTAGGAAATTAAGGGGTGCCACTCAAGAATCATGGCACCCCATTATTTAGACCCCCAAGACTTGGTAAAAAACGATTAATTTGGTACGGTTGGGAGGTATGATATGTGGGGACATCACTCTCCCCAAATGGAATGATGATGCATTTTTTAGCATTCAACTTGAGGCCATGTTTCTGGCACCAGTCATTTGTTTGGGTGAGACCCTCTTGGAGGACATCCACATCACTTGGGGAATTGATGACCACACCCATCTTGCAGTTATCTGCAGACTTGGTCAGCCATAGCCCACTGGTTTTGGCCTGCACCTCAGAGAATTATATCCTGTATAACAGAGGCCCCAAGACCCATCCCTGGGGTATGCCTCATGTTATGGGGATACTGCTGAGATGGCTTCCCCTATTTTGATTAGTTGAGTTCTATCAATGAGCCAGTTTGCTACCCGTCTGATAACATATTAGTTGATACCTAGTTGGAAAGTTTGTCTACTATGTCCAAGTGGGGAAAAGTGTTGAAGACCTTGGCCAGGTCAAGGTAGGCAGTGTGCACCATCCTCTCCTCATCTATGGCTTTGGTGACTGTCTCAAAGAAGTCGACCAGATTTAACAGACATGACCTCCCCTTGACAAAGCCAAACTATGTGGGGTCGAGTGTTTGGAGGTTGCCAATGTCCCTGTTAATGAGGTCCATGATAATCCATTCCATGGCCTTGCAGATCTGTTAGGCTGATGGGTCTATAATTCCCAGAATTGGTGAATGCTCTACCTTTGTGCAAAGGGATGACAGTGGCTGGCCTCCATTCAGCTTGGGCAAAGCTGGTACTCAGGCTTTGGTTGAACAGGGTGCCTAATGATGCTGCAAGTTCATCCCTGAGTTCATGTAGGATGCAGCCTGGTATGTTATCAAGTGCCATCGAGCTGTATTTTTTGCCTTTGAGAGGGCAGTGATGACCTGTTCCCTAGACATAAGGGGAGAGTGGCAGGTACTGGGGAATGTCCTGATTTACTGAGAGAATGTTGAAGTTTTCACTAAATCTGTAAGCCAGTAGGTTGGCTATATCTACAGCATTTGTGTATGTGATGTCTTTGACCACCAGTTCTGAACAGATCTGGGTGCTTCCTTTAAGATTACAAACATATGTGAAGGAGGCCTTATGATTGTCTCTAGCAGATGCGGTCAATTTGGACTCGAAGCTGGCTTTAGAGGATTTCATGAGTGCTCTTATTTGCTTGTTTGGGCTAAGGAGTGATTGCTTCCAATTGGGCACCTGCTCCTTCTTGGTCCTGGACAGCATTTTTTTTCCTTTTATTATAGAGTTTATTTAATTGCAGGTGTCCACCAGACAGGTTTGCTCTTCCTTGCAGAGGATGATTTTGTCCTGTCAGGTATTCCTGATTCCATGCATCTATATAAGTGCTTGTATAGTACTTTGGTGTAGATTTGGACATTGGTGCCAGTTCCAACAGAGGAGGAGGGGGCTGGGGAGATGTTTATACCATCCCCCAGGAGGTTCTAATCAGCTTTGGAGAATTTTTTATTTTTTTTTTTTTTTTTTTTTTTATTCTCCAAGGGTTATTTCACCTGGCCTGTTTGGGATATGTGAAGTAGGAGGTGACTGACTGAAAAAAAACACTTATTCAACTAGTCTTCATGGAAACCAGGGCCAGGTGGACCAAAGTTCAGATGAATAATGACTGATTATGACAAGAAAGGGCTGATGATTGTATAAGTAATATCTAAAGATAACAGTTTTTTTTGTACAAGTTAATCTTTACACAAGAATGACACAGTTATAGGGAAGCTAATTTTAAATTATACTGTGTTAAAGGATTGTACATAAAAATAGAGATGACTAGCTATGATTGCTAAACTCAATTTCCTTTATAACAAAAAGTGAGAAATAAAAGCAATTATGTAGAAGAACTGTTACCTGTTTTTTTTTTTTTTTGATGGGACAAAAATTGCAAAATGCTTTTAATACATCTATGTCTGTAACAATAAATAATTTTACCAAAACACTGGATGCTAAGTAACCCCAAAGCTTCACTCTAAAATATAATGTTGCTTAAAGCAATTTGCTATCTTTCACCTGCTTACTTCATAGTCTTATGATGTTTAAAGTTTTAATTCTTTCAGAATAACCCATTCTACAGAATACCCAATGGCTAGACCATGTGGTTAGTGAAACAGTGGCAACTTGAGCTAGTCTGGTACTTTCTTGAAATATATTTATTAATTCAATGAACTGTTTTGGACCAGCCAACAGTGTAGGCTGGTGGTTGTATATATTGAATAGTTGATCAACTGGCAATGTATATTAAAAGTGCTAGAAAGTTAACACGAGTGCATAAATTTATGGAAATTAAGTTCCCTGGAACAAACAGCCTTAACATAATACCAGGATGTGTGACATGTATTTACTTGTTTGTTTGTTTGTTTGTTTGTTTGTTTGCTTGTTTGTTTATTGATAGGATTAGTGCTCTGTTTCAAGGATGATTTTCAGACATGACCTTGGTCACGAGGGCAATAGATTACAGTAAGTTACTATACCAGGCATGTGAATTAATCCTATATACCAGCACTGTCCTAGTATAGCTGGTTAAGAAAGACATGCATATTAATAGCTGGACACTCAATATTGTGTACATTAAATGCAGAACTATAAATTCATTAGTCAAAATGTTTTGTGGTTGATGTGTGAGATTGTTGTGGTTTCTGCGACTCGTTTATTGCCAATGAAATGCTACCAGTAATGCCATAAACATCAGCACTCTTGTTGCTGAACAGTATTAGTTCGAAATGTATTGTATTTCCTCCTCCTATTTGCCTGTCTCAGCTAAAAGCTTTTATGTTGAGAAAAAAATGAAAAGTGCTTACAGTCTTTTTTAAAATACACACTGCCATTGTTGTAACAATGACTGAATATTGTTTGACAATATTAGAAAATAGTCAGCTTGTGTGGCAAAAAGTTGCCACCTTTTCACTTTCCTAAGTGGGACATTTCTTATGGATACTTAGGTGTGTAGGACAGACTATACCCCTAACCATTAAAAGGACTGAACTTTACTTTTTTGTAAAAATAAAAGCTCACTTTCAGTTTTTAATTTGTTTCTATTGTTTCATGTCAAGCTAAGGGGTTTCAGATACAAAATAGTTATATGCAACTTAGCACAGAAAACTAAAACATTTGCAATGAAATTGCAGTACAGTTTCACAAAAACTTAAAACCAAATAAAACAAGTGAAGTAACTGCAATATGGCTAGGTAGATTTCAAAAACTTTAATACAAACATATTGCTTAAAAAAAAAAGGTAAGTTCCTTCATATCTCTATCAGACGCTTTATCAGACCATTCATTAATTAATACCAAAACAGCATTTATAAAACATCAAAAAAAACCCTATAAATTAACCAATGGAATTGCTTGACCAATGAAATTATGTAACATGATCTAAAAGAGATCTCTAAAACATTAAACGCATCAAATAAACAAAATCTATTACTATCAGAAATATATGTATGGACAGACTCAAGTAAATGTTTTGTCTCCCTAAGGACTGTAGGAGAATTCTCTAAAATTGATTTAAGCATACTTTACCCAAATAAAGATAGTGGATCCATCAACCAACTTATCCTAGAGAATATAGGTCTTAAAGGGGGGTTAGTGGCATTTTTATGTATTGTTGGTAAACCGTGTATGGTGGGTACAACAGGGAATGGAACAATCAAATATTTATACATTTCTAATGTGATGCTTCTACATAGTAGACAATCATAAAGGTCATCATGTAGCCTCAGTATAATAGTATCAACATCATCCCTACTAACAAAGCATATGAAGTAGTGCCACTCAACAATTGTAAAATTTTGCACAAGTAAACATTTTTGTTTGTGATAATAATCACACCTTCTTTGTCAGCAGGCTGTATCTCTATCTGATCAGAGTTCTGTAGTTCATCTAATGCTGCTTGTTCATCCTTTGTAAGATTATTCAACTTCTGCTTACCTGTAGACTGATTATCTCTGTATGCAATGAGATCTGATTCACAGGTCCTTGAAAAGGCTTCTAAGAGAGGAAGTAACATGAGCATGAAAGTACTGGGCTTCTTCAGATATTCATTTTAATAACTAGTATAAAAGAAAGTCCTTTCTCTAAAATTGAAGACTGCTCCTTGGTCAAACACCAACTTGAAATACTCCGGATCAAGGAGCATTCACTGGGGTCTACATCTTCTCGATGGTAAGATGTTGAATACACTCTGTAGATTGTGTCATTTTCCTTCTCTCTTGATTGGCTGATCTCTCCAGTCTCAATGAATCCCTTATGTGTAATGGCAGGGATGGAAAGAACACAAGATTTTCTGTAGTTAGTGGTACACCTGTCTTCCGCCGTACATCCATAGAAACCACTGACTTAGAAGTGCAAACAACAAATGTATGTGCAACAATCTCCCGATCTGAGGCATTCTCACTTGTCAGTTCAGAGTCCATAGAATGCTGAACAGGGACAACATTGACCTTGGGCCATGAAAAAACATGACCAATTTTGAAGTCAGAAATATCCCTATTGAGTTTGCATTTCTACTGTAACTGCAATTTAGTTTCATAGACAGACACACTGATAAAAATTTCTTCCAATGCTGATATGACCATGCCTGTAGATATAAACTACAAAGCCGTTAGTTTAGTATTCACCTCTGTAGTCAAAGTTTCTTCAACTAGTTTAATATACTCGGTCAACAGCTTGATATAACCAAAGCTAGTTTTCAAATTCAGTTTCTGCCATTTAGCCAGTAATTCAGTACAACTGTTCAAAAGTTTGCATCTTTGAAACTTATAGATCCCTGGGTATGATGTGGTGAATACACACCTCAAAAAAAATGTCTTTGCCACTGTATTCTTTTCAACAAAACAAATCATTCTCAAGCTCTTTCAAACTGGGGTTCAATTCTTATTCAATGTCTAAACCTTCATTCATGTCTCACTATGATATAAATCAACAAAACACAGTAAACCAAAACATTCATGATGAAATTGCAGTATGGCTTCACAAATTCTTAAAACCAAATAAAATAAATTAAGCTACTGCAACATGGCTAGGTAGACTTCAAAAACTTCAATATAAAAGTACAGCTTAAAAAAACAGTAAGTGCTTTCACTTCTCTATCACACGCTTTATCAGACCATTCATTAATTAATACCAAAATAGCATTTATAAAACACCAAAACATACAAATTAATCAATAGAATCACTTGATCAGTGACATTATTTAACATGATCTTAAAGAGATCTCTAAAACATTAAATGCATCAGTTAAACAAAAATCCAATAAAAACATTTCATTAATACATTCATAAATATATTCAGATATAAACATATAAACATATATACATAATAACATTCTAAAACATGAAAGCAATTCAGATATCTCAACACGTCACATTATTTCAATGATAATTAAACTCTATAGTAATATCAGTAGCATGTCAAGATGTCAGAAGATCCAAGGATCCCAAGTATCCAATGAAAACATTGTACCCAAATCATAGTATCATTTCATTCATAAGTGTACTCGATGGTGAAGTTCGAGAATCAGATGATATTAGGACCCAATAAGATGAAAGCATTAATTAACAATATTGTAGACACCACAATAAGCCTACATGGTTATAAGGTTGAAAACTTTTCATCTCAAAAATTCTGGACATGTACAGGAAAGCAAAATGCATGCAGAATAGAAGTGTGCATTGTGCATTAACCTCCCCTCGAGGAGATTGTCATACAATATTACTGTGTTCAGTCAAACGTATTCTTGTGTTCTTCAATGTCAGTGACAGTGTCCCTTAATTCTGGACTGTCTAGAAAAATTCTGAACAGTTGGCAACTCCACTTGTTAGTGCAATGAGCAGCAAAGCTAATTGAATATGCATGCTGTTTGTCATGCCATCATGCTTGCTAGGACCTTTCTGTGGCTAGCAATAGTATTCTTGGCAATGGAGAGGTACTTGCATGCACAAGCGCAGAATGGTAACAAATGGTTTGCTTATAGGAAAAAGCTCAAATTTGAGCAAGCACTATAGCTCAGAAATATTAAGGGCAGGTACAGTGAACGTATACCATAAGAGAGCAAGTGAAATGGGAGAATTATACACAAATTATAAGTGTTTTATACTGCATATTTAATTAATATGGAAAGGGAAATGGGTAAAGTGTACTTCTATACCACAAACAACTATGCTAAAATGTCAAAGAAACATTTTTGACATAAATCCTATAGTACTGATATAATGCTAATCAATATAAATGACAATGCCAGAGTTATACACATAAATAAAAATGGACGTGTTGACAAAGGATGTGATAGGGATATAAAGCTGCAGTGTAACAAAGGGGACTGAAGATATGATATACATGTTAATAAAATGCTGAGTTGAAATAACAGTTAGCAATAGCAGAAGATGCATTATGGAATGAAAGCATAGACTGCAGATATTGCATATGAGAAGTATATATTGGGAATTTATAAATGCAAGCTGACACCACTGCTGTATTCTCCTCCTCAGCATGTGTGCACAAATACAAATTAACCTTACATCGGTAATGTCAGGTACATCAGAAATGGACATGTTTTTGTCAGCAGCACCCATTTCAAAGGGGTTTGTCAATGTCATCCTGAACTTGTCCAGAGAAATTCTGAACAGTTGGCAACTCCATTTGTTAGTGCAATGAGCAGCAGAACTAATTGAATATGCATGCAAGGAAGTGTTGCATAGTCATGTAAATGATAAATTGTAATCTAATAATACACAACATACATAAGTGTTAAATGACAATGCAGTTCAGATGACTTAGCATGATTTCATGTTTTCCACTGCAGATTTGTAGACATCTCAGACATCATAATACTGGGCATGCTCACATGGAATTATAGGGACAGTGACATAACAGCAGTTAAACACACAAGAAAGTGTTGTAACGGAGGGCCAGTCACAGTTTCCATTGTTCTGGTTGCTTGCCATACAATAAGAAATGTTTATGGAATCTCTTATCTGCCATTAAGCTGTATATTGTGACAAAAACAATTGCAGTAATAAAGAAATGTTGGATGACGAGATACAATGCATAGCATAATTATCTTGGGAATAGGAGATGCATGTGCACATAATAAACATAATAAACATTTGCATTCTGTCATTTTTCAAATATATGATAAGACAGATATCAGGGAGATGCATAACAGTCATGGCCACCACAGACATATGCATATTGGTCATGTAATGAAGAACACCCTTGAAGGGGTTATAGCCCTTTCTTATCATAAGGATTATGGATGCTGTGCCATATAGGACAAGGCCTGAAAAAGATTGCCCAGTGATTGTGCCATTACTATTGTCTGACAAACAGATTTTACAAGCTTCAAACCCCTGCCTATTCCATGTGCCACATATGTTAGCCATAGAAGCTGTCATAAATAACTTAATTGAATGTGTGCATTAAGAAAGGAGTTAAAAAGATAATATGAACAATCAGATTAAGTCAGAATGATGGAAAGGAGCTACAGGTTACTGTCCATGCAGCAGTGAACACTACAACATCAATACTGTTTCCATTATGTAATACATACACTGTCCCAGAATAGAACCTCATTCTATTTGGGTAGGTATGCTATACAATCCAGCACTGAGTGCTGGTACCATAGGAGCCATCACAGCATGTGCACCAATTAACCATTTCACTGCCATGAAGTCACAACCTGTGGTGACATATCATTGTCTAGCCTAAAACAGATAAGAATAACTAGACACAGTGGTGTTTATGTAACATCAGTACCTTCATATAATGTTGCCATTACAGAAACTGAACAGCAAGCCTCTACTGACTAATGATATGTGGATGAACCACAAGTGCCACAGGAGAAGTCCTAACACAGCTGTGACCCTCCACTTATTATAACTTATTTCATCAGGTTTAAGTGTTGTAAACAATCTCTATGAGACAAAAGAGATGGTGGAGGCCTCTCCTATTTTAACTGGATGCATTATAACTGTGTATGCCATTCATGCATTACAGTATAAGGTCCAAGAATGCTAGCAGGCATTGAATGCAATGCTGAATATGTGCATTTGCCAAAAGAAAATATATATATTGCACAGGATGAATGCATCATGGTAGAAGCATCACAACAATTGTGAGATATGTTGGTATGTAAAGTCATTGCATCATGTTATTGCTGCAAGGGATATGTGCACATCTAATTGCTGTACATAGCAACACACAGAATGTCATCTCAGTCCCTAGTGCAAGAGGATAACACTTCCTATACATGTTATATAAGGAAAATGCAATCACATATCATCATTACTGTGAATAAAATAATTGATATGTGAAAAATTATCATAGCTTTTTGTAAGAAAAAATAACATCTATTCATGTACAAAGCAGATATGTTTGACAACAGTGTTAGCAACATGTACTGTCACAATAAGACACAATGTAGTCTGAACAGTAATGGATAGATGTGAACCAACCACTCAAGATCACAAGTAAAGCATTACTGCCCAAATTGCAAGTGCCTCATGAGATATTGATGTAAAACTGGTAGAGTGCACATTTAAATGGATGACACAACAACTGTTTATTAGCTGGATGTTTTTGCTAAAACATGGTCAAAGTACACAGTAATACTGTACAGCTGCACATAATATATGCATACATATATTTGCTGAAAAGTATACACATTATGAGGTTGAAATAGATACTCACAACTGGTCTCAAACATCATATATATGTAGTCACACAATGTACAAAGCAACACAGGAGAATTCACACTCCACCTCAGAGATACTGTGGTTATGGTAGCATTATGTAATCTTTAAAAAGTGATTATCCCTGGGAATGTTAGACTTTGCTAGTGTAACAGAATGCCACTACAAATCCACCTCATAAGAAGTAGTAACATAAAGATGGTTGTGAGGCAGCCAATGGTATAGGACAGTAATCACAGTCATACTATTTAAGCAGTGATGGACACAAACCACCTACCTATCAACCTACACCATATATTAAGCATATTATAAGCAGCCAGCAGCATAGGAATATATTGAGTACAAGTGAGGTATGCAGCATCAATAAGGGGATTGCATCAGCTGTGTATTGCTAAGAAGACATGGCAGGCATCATGACTTTTACAGCCATCTAGAGTTGTAAAAGTTGCCACTCTAAATATATGTAAACCAATCAAGAATTCATTTGAAGTCACACAAACACTTGCAGAAGTTAAGCACTACTGAATTTCACCCTTCAACATATCTATTTACACATAATAGAGAGCAGTGTAAGAAATGTAAACACCACACAAAAGTCTGACATTTAAAGTGCTACAGTTCACCCTAGAAAGAATGACCTTATTGGTATATTGCAGCAGGGGTGCAGGCAAAGAATATAATTGTGTAATCGTATGCTCTTCTTGCTGCCCCACAAACCACCTGTGATTTAAAAAATGGAAACATCCTGCCTTCACTTAAATTTTTGTATCACTTTCAATCTAAAAACATGAAATAGATATTTCTTTTCAATTTATGAGACCCTTATAGGAGCATTAATTTAAAGAGTTGTGGATACATTATGGCATAATGGATAGAAAACTGTACTCAGTAGAGTACAAACAGTATGCCTAGCTACACCTTTATGTTGTAAAGACGTTGTGGTTGTGAAATATAGGATTAGGGAATGGTGGAGTCATCTAGCAATTTAAACATTTTAGACAGAGTAGAAGTTGATTTAGAACATGTTCAACTAACTGTAAATACAGCTACTCACACACATATGCACACAACTTCCCCATATTGAGTGCCAAACTTCCTACCTATCTAGTTAATTAAAGCAATGTATTAATTACATGCACCATAGCAGAATTCTGATTCTTAAAGGGGGGGAGTACACCATTGTCAGGATGACTTCAGTAAAATGTGGGATAGGACAGCTGTGTGAACATTTAAATGTATTCACTTTAGGGGAAAATGTATACAGCATCAAGTAGTACACAAACACACATTTCCCTTATTGAACATCAAACTTCCTACCTATCTAGGTTACACAATCTAGAGCACACTGTATTAGTCGCAAGACCCACAGATGATGTCTGACATTTAAGGGGAGAAAGTACGCTTTTCTCAGGATGATCTCATCAGTTTATTTAATAAAGAAAATTTCAGTAAAAAGAGGGATATAGGAGCTGTGGGAAGAGTTAAATATATTCTTCTCATGTGAAGTGAAAACATCACCAATTGTTACATAGAGTGAAAAAAGTTTCCAATGCTGGACATCGAAACTCCTACCTATCTAGTTAAAGAATCTAGAGAAAAACTGTATCAGTCACAAGTACACAGAAAATGTCTGACTCTTAAACATAGAGAATACACTTTTGTTAGGATGACCTCATTACTATGTTTTGTAGAGGATGTTTCCATAAAAACTGGGATATGTGAGCTGTTTGAAGAGTTAAATGTATTCTTTGCAGGGAAGTAGATACAGTTCCAGGTGTTACACACACTTTCATATGTGCACACACACGCACACACACACACACACACACACACACACACACACACACACACACACACACACACACACACACACATCAGTTTCCATTGTGGGGCATTGATCACCCTATTTAGGAAATTTCAAAATCTAGAGAGCACAGTATTAGTTGCAAGTGTCACAGGGGAAAACTGATACTGAACTGTAGAGAGTGAACTTTTATCAGGATGACCATGTCAACATTTTTTATAGAGGATGTTTCAGTAAAAAGATGGAAAAGTTAACTGTGTGAAGAGTTAAACATATTCATCTCAGGGGAAGTGGATACAGCAGCAAGTGTTACATACACTCATACAGATGCACACAAGTTTCACATGTTGGGCATCAAACATCCTACCTATCTATTTACAAAATCTAGAGAGCATTTTATTAGTTACAAGTGCTACAGTAGAACACTGAAGTTAACAATCTGAAATAGGACATTTAAACTTTTTGAAAATCTACTGTTTATAATAGATGGTACTTTGCATCACAGGTTGTGCAACAAATGCATACATGTGGACTTGTGACAGCAGACAATATACTTCTCTACTAAAATGTACATACCGTCCTTAATGTACAAGGCTTATTGGGAGGGGCATTGACATTTTTCACATTTTGGGATGCCACAGACTTTCTGTACTTCAGTGAATTATTAATTAAGCTTTCTTGCAACATCATGTTGGGATGATTGTACTATGTGCATTGCCAAGACAAACATACATAAATAAGCTAACTGAAGAATAACAGTGATGGGTTGTGTGAAATAAGATTAACGAAGGTTGCAACACAGTTGCAAGTGTAAACACTGTAGAACAGGCATACATTGAATTAATTGAATCAACATTATTATCTAATCAGGATCACCTGTTGACAAATGTAATACAGACATGCAAATGTTGTGCAGCCTAAAACAATAATGATTTGATTTTCTTATTTTATATTTTACTCTCTAAGCACAGTGCTGCCAAGATGAAGTCAGCTGCTGATGGAAAAAGTGTTAGTGCATGCATAATTATATCATGAAGTGTTGAACTTAGAATGGGAATTAGAAGTACTGTATATTGCTCTGTGCTGATGTTCACTTCTGTACACTGTACAAGACAGGCTTCACAATAGGGAGCAGGCACATTAATATAGCAGCAGGATAAAGATGTGGTAAGGAAATGTGTAGCCAACATTTACAGCCATAGGAATCAGACCAAATTTTCTGAAACTGTTTTTAATCTGGAATCAAATCTTTTGAGCATTCCAAGAAAAACATTCATACCTTAGTGTTATCTAAGCACACTACATATGAATTCATACTTCTGATAGTTAACATTTGACAGCAGATCTCAGCAAACATGAATGCATTTATTCATCTTTATTACCCTATCAAAGACTTAAAGTGCAACACTGCTGTTCATTGCTCGGTTAATGTTAGTCCAAATAAAATCTGTCAGTTTTTCTTTTATTTATTTATTTATTTATTTTACATTTGTTTACCGGGTTAGTCCGACTGGATACATATCTCTTTTCAGCAGAGACCCGGGGAGAAAAGCTCCACATTTGAAAGGAACAACAATGGATAAACTAAACATAAGTAACATTCGAAGTATACAAGAATACAGAGAGACTAATTAAAAAAATTAGGAATGTACAGCCCTTTTTACCTTGGGCAGTGAAATGTTATTCTCTGCTATTGACTGCTGCCAGACAAAGCAGTGCAATGTCAATAGGTGCACAAATGATAAATAAAAAAAAAGGAAATTGGTGATCAAATACATTAAATGTACCTTACAGTTTTTTAAGTAACATTGTTATCTTGCAACAGTAATCTCTATGGATTGGAACACTCAAACAAGAGTAGTAATAATAATCATTTAAGAGTATTTCCCATAATTGCTACAGACAATGACATCTATTACCAAGGAGAAAAAGTGTTTAGATGCACTGATAATATGACATTTTATCAAGTAACATTGAAAGTGCAACATAAACAAGTTACAAAAGTTGTGCTTTCTCATTTGACAGTAAATGTCTGAATGACTGAGATATTGCCAACAGTTAGAATAACCATGCACTCGCAACATATTGAATAA
The DNA here is from genome assembly GCF_019279795.1 of Protopterus annectens. Taxonomy (NCBI): domain Eukaryota; kingdom Metazoa; phylum Chordata; order Ceratodontiformes; family Protopteridae; genus Protopterus; species Protopterus annectens. Next base: position 1,028,453,786 of record NC_056728.1, read on the forward strand.
AAACTTCAAACACTGCAGGTGTACTCCTCTCTTTTGTTATGGGTCCTCATTCCCTTATATTTGCTTTCTTAAGAGCAATTATATCCCTGTTTTATTGCATATGGTGTCTGTATCAATGCTTAAAGTACTACCTTGAATATGAACAACATTTCTTACTTCTTCTTCCTTCGGATTTTTCCCAGTTAGTGGTCAGCACAACGGATCACCTGTCCGCTCATGATTGGCAGTGGAGTTTTACGGTGTCAAGTTGCCAGCCCGGCGCCCAACCTTCCACAGAAGGCACACACATACACGCATTCACACCTAGGGCCAATTTAGAGTGTCCAATCTACCTACAGCATGTCTTTGGGATGTGGGAGGAAACCAGAGCACTCAGAGGAAACCCACACAACCACAGGGAGGACATGCAGACTCTGCACAGAAGGCACAACAGTCTAGGATCGAACCGGAGAACCTCTTGCTGTGAGGTAACAACACTAACCGCTGCACCACATTGGCCGGCCGAACAACATTTCTTACTAAGGGGCAGTAAATATGGGTATTAAAACCGGTATTTGATTATCTGTATTGCTGTAATCCTAAATCAATGTACTTTAGACTTTTTCTTAAGTCTCTTCTCCCGAACACACCCTCAAAAGGTGTACACCAAAGAGGGGAGACTATGAAATCATGATTGTTCCTGCAGTCAGAGTAATCATAGACACCAGCAAGCCATTAACAGTGGAAACTTCTGAATGCTTGCCTTTGCATAGCTAGAGCATGTGCTTATAATCATATAGGTTCTTACACCATGTTTACATTCCCTACACTTAGTGCAGATTGTGGTATTTAGGAATTCTAATGACTTAACACCTTATTTGAAGTACTTACTGGGCCAATTTTGCACTATATAAAGGCAATCATAATGCTAATGGACTTGTATCTTAGTGGGGAGACTGTTTGGATCCAGAGAGATCAATACTGTTAAAAATAAACACAGCTATTAAGAGAATTATCTATTTTCTACACTTCTGTATTGTCAAAGTACATTACTATTTCTTAATAATGTTTTTATTTTAACATTAAAGGATGAATGTTATTAGCCACTTTAAAGCATTTTTTTATCTTAATTGTTTTTCTTTATCCCTTTCTTCTGGCATAGCCATGTCAGAATTACAAAATAGTATGCTACAGAATGCTTATCTGACTTATATTTTTGTTTGTATTTAAATAATGTTGGCATAGTTATTGTAGATGAGTATATTATACATTTGTAAGAAGGACTGGAATTTTTCCCATGTTAGCAGAAAGAACAAAATTTTACATTTGTGGATTTCTGCCAGCAATGGAGATGTCACTTATAATAGTTTTGTTTTTCATTTCTACTGTTCCATATTGAATCGTTATTGTTAATGCTGCAATGTATTGCACAGTTAAATGTGTGTTATCTGCATTACAAGACTGTTATATATTGTCTTTGATATTTGATTTAGAAATACATTTGTTTTTTTACTGGGGGAGGGCTGTCCTTACTTGTGTGTAGCCATAGGGAGCATACACTTTTAAATTGTTGTGCATGATGGATACATGCATTCACACTTACTTGAGTTCACAGCCATCCTGTCCACGTACTATATATGTAATTACGTGTATCTGTTTTCTGTCTCAACTCATACAGGGATATGGCACTCAAGAAGAAATCTGTAACTTGCAAGCCACTATGCACTGATGTAGAAAAGAGGTCATTATCCAGGCCTTACATCACCATGGATCTTTTGAGTTAGGGAGAGGCAGAGGTGACCTATCTGCTGAAACAGGATATGGCAGCAGGTGTTCGACAGCATTAATGCTGATGGAGGGCATGGGGGAAATTATTCCAAGATATAACACCAAGCAAGTGATATGATAACCTTAGCCTACTCTAAGGCAGATGAAATTGGCTGTGAACAGGTGGCTACTGGGGGGTCCTGTTACTGGACCACCATTAACTTAAACAGTGGAGTTCTTGTCCGCTGTCAGTGATCCAGATAGCTTGACAAAGGTTTCCCACAGAATCTTTAATATTGTGCAGATGTGGATGACAAAACCAGACTGTCACAAGCAGATGTCCCAGGTATGCAAAACACAAGTGTCATTGTTATATCTTTATACGCATATATCTAAGAGATCTGATATAATTTATAGATATATATATATATATATATATATATATATATATATATATATATATATAGAGAGAGAGAGAGAGAGAGAGAGAGAGCCAGCAATAATTGTGAGTCAGATGGCAGGAGAACTACAGTATTTGGAGGGATCTAACTGTTCACTACATTTTTGTATGAGAACATTTTTTAATCTGCATTTCTGAAGGGGAGTACTCTCTCTCTCTCTCTTTCTCTCTCTCTTTTTTTTTTTTTTTTGTTTCATTTGCATTGTGTCATTGCGATATTTATTAGCCTTACTTTGTTTTCCTTCCAGACATACAGGAACATCTGGATTGCATGTTGCCAGTCCACCTGCACAAGGTGAGAACACGTTTGATTATTGACATTAATGTCTATAAGGTATATTCAGATTTATATGAGATTTGTTTAGATTTACCATCTGTTAGATTTTAACTTACCTTTTGTATAAGGAAAATATGAGGGCAATTTTATGTTCTGTTTTTTTATTTGTTGTGTTTATTGCTTGTTATCACAGATGATCCTGAGACTGGCACAGCGGGATTCCTTCCACCTGATGTCAGAGTATCAGTACCCTCTAATGATGATGGCGATGTTACTGACATAACTGTACTCCTCAGACAAATGTTCTGTTTAGGAGCAGGAACATATACATATTTCCATATGAGAGTAATCAGTAATATAACTTTTTTACAGGTTCCACACTTACCTTGTCATTACTGCAGGTGCAAATTCTCTCCTTTAGGGGTTGTCCCTGTCTGATGCTAACAGAACCCAGCCATTATATGGTTAAGTAAAGGTTGTGGAGTCTGACAGGCATCAGTTTTGCTATTTGTATATGCATGGGATCTTAGGCTTTGACCTAGGTAGTGACTGTGAGCACTATCCTTTGTCTCTTAGCCAGAGTCAGGGCATATTGTGCATGCTTACATCTGCCAGTCCCATCTGCATCAGGTGGTTCTTGCTCCGACTCCTCATCTGTACTTGCTGCGGCTGGCCCTGCCTGTGGTCCTTGAAACTGTGGTCCTGCCTTTTGCTATCCTTGTTAAAGCTGTTTCCTGAGAATTATATTGTGTAACATGGTGCAGACTGCAATAATTTCATCACAGGTGCCTGGGTTGTACTGCAGTGCACCTCCTGATGTGTCTAGACACTGGGATCTTGATTTAAGCAAGCCAAAAACATGTTCTGTGATATTCCTAGTTTGCACATGTGCCCTGTTGTATCCTTAGTCAGTGGGGTTGTGTGGATTTCTTATGCATGTCATAAGCCAGGGTTCCAGTGTATAACTTGCATCCCCTACTAGATGCCCTGAAAGAATGTCACCCTTAGCAATCCTGGTGTACATCTTACAAGTGTGCCATATTTATGAGTCATGGAAACAGCCCAGGATACCTGCTGTTCTCAAGATTTCCGAGGAAGTTTCTGAATAAACAGAAATGAAAGTGCTTAATTTTACAGCATCTTGTGTAATTTAAAGCATTTTGTGATTTAATAAAACAGTGCCGGTGAATCTCTCCCTCCGTATCTCTTTTTACAAACATTGGTGTTAGTTCTCATTTTATATACCTGCAAAGATACTGTAGATTACCATTAGGCATTACAGACAACCTCACAGTTTATTCCTTGGAAACATTTTCTGCTAATGTAACACCTTCCCTCTTCACAAGGTGGAACTTTTATGTCTATGTGTGTGCAATCTATGGCAGTGCTACTGCATCAAACTCCTGCAAAGTTCTTGCTCTCTCCTCTGGAATACTTGGGAAATAAATGTGATCCCTTGCATGTAGTAGCATTGTATTCAAAACTGATGTAACATTCAAGGCTGATGCCTGTGGCACTGCTAACATATCCCCTGTGGATCTCTGGAAAGTAACAGTAGCTAGTATATGTAACGCTACATGTTTCTACTGAGACAGAATCTCCAGGATTTTCCTGGGTCCTGAGATGGGATGGCAGAGGTTACATAGTTCCTTCAGTGTTTCCCTGTCCCCCATATCTCTCAGCAATTTCAGTGTCATGCAGTCTATGATAAGTCAAATGTGGTCTAAACACCCTTCTTCATCTTCTTCATCTTCTTCTTCTTCTTCTTGCCCAAAGTCTGGCAGCAACACCCTGATTTAAGTCCTTTGCACACACAGCATAATAATAGCAGCAGCAACCCTAAAGTGTTTTTTTTTCTTTTCTAAGTGTAATTGTGCTGTATCCCAAAATAGTTTGGTGTACAGGGCAAAAGCCTTCACTGAGTGCACATGATTGCTTTGTAGCATCTTGAATAGCTCTGCCATATTGGACTGGTTAATTAACAAGTACTTCTGCTCTTTATGCTTTCATTAGCATAGTCTGCTGTTTCCATTTGTTTGGCAGCCCACTAAATGAATACCAAGTAGCAAGCTATTGTGTTGGCAATGTGTGGCTGTTACTGAATCCAGCCCTAGTCCTTACCTAGTTAATGGACATAAAATAAAATAACTGAAACTTGTTTTCTTATATCTGGAAGGAAATGGACAATAAAACAACAAATTGATCACTCATAGGGATACATGAAGAATGTTTTCTTATATCTGGATAGAAAATGCTGAATGCTGCTACAGGCCTAAGGATGCAGTTAACATATTTAAGACTGCTGACTGCCACCCACAGGTACTGCACGTAGAAGAATGTGGTCCAAGGCTCATTATTAATTAGAAGATGTAAGTTCCCAAATCATTTCCTAGCTAATTAGTAACTCTGATTGGGCTGGGAGCTGGACCTTTGGTAAAAGGGGATAACTGGTAGTCATGGCTGTGACTGAAATGAGGAAAGGTAGCAAGCAGAGAGGAAGTACAGTCATCAGTGCAAGCACATTCACTAAGGGTCATAAAAATGAGAGATGCAGTATATTAATTTAAATCGGAAACTGCAATGACAAGACTGTTTTTTTTTTTTTTTTTTACCAAAAAAAAAAAAAAAAAAAAAAAAAAAAAAAAAAAAAATGAGGAAATTAGGAATAGGAGAATAGGGCAATAAAAAAGGTTAGCAAGAAGAGGAGAATACACAAGATAAACAGAGAAGGTAAGGATGGGGCTGCGGAGGGGGAAGGAAGCAGAATATAACTTCTTTTGTAGCACAGGTGCATATTTATTTCAGAAGGGTGTAAGGGAAAGTAAAGGTATGGTAAGAGGTTGAGGGTCAGTAACAGAGGCAAGCGCACAAACATATATCATAGCAAAGGACTGACAGGGGAGGTGCTGACACACACTAAGGGTGGGAAAGTCAGTGGATTAAAAGATGTACAAATAAATGAAGGACACTGGTAATGGGGATGACTGGACAATAAACAATGAAGGACATTGACACAGATGGGAAAAGAACACCAGGATGGGGGTTAGTGTGGGTATGGCATTCAGTACCACACTACCTGTAATATACCTATAGGAGATCAGACAGCATCTTGACCACTCTTCCCTGTCTGAAGAGGTGATAGCAAGGGCAGGCAGTGAAATTATTCAATTAGCTACAAGAACAACATTTCTAGACATCTGATGTGGACTTCTAGATGATGGTCTATCATATCTATGACCTCTTTCGCCAACTCCCTACATGTTATGAACTCCTACCATCCAGCAGTGCCACAAGTGGAAAAATGACATCCTCAACTGCAAAGCACCACCAGAAGCAGGAAAGGTGGCACCTGACTGTGCCCTGCTGCAACTGCCAAGGAGGCCCTTTGGAATAATGACTGGAAACATGCAAGGGATGGCTAGGCCTGCTGGAGAGATTAAAATGTGACCCACCACTGCACTGCCATGCCATTGGTGGTGCAACATGGGAAAGGAAATGGACAGAAATAAAATATTGAGCAGAAAATGATTTAAAAAAAAAGCACAGCAGCAAAGGGAAGGGAGAGAGACACATCTAATTAATGACATCATGTTACTATATCAGTACAGCCATATACAGCTACAATTTGACAAGAATGCATGATGTAAATGACATTATGTTAGGATGTACTTTCTGGACAGCAAGAACACAGGTAGAAGATCTGATGTAAACATGTGGGAAAGAATACTGATTTGCCTATGCAATACTAGGACAGTGTGGTGAACCTGTGCCTACCTGCCATTGCTTACCTATCCTGTGCCCACCTTCTATTGTATACCTAAATCTGAAATTAACAGGTATATAGGACTCCAGCTGCAAAGTTCACACACAGACATATTGAATAACACTATTGGTCATAATTTGAATTGTACCCAGTGTACAACACAAACAACCTGTACATCTTAACATAGGCATTATATCCTGTCCAAAGCTACACACATGCATGTTTCTGGTGACAGATAGTTAATACAGTAATATGCTCTTAAGAAAGTTGTAACTGCAAATTAAATAATATCCACCCATATACCTAGAAAGTCTTTTCATCCTCTTCTTATACAGAAGAATACTCTGCTGTATGGCCTCTAAAACTGTAAATAAATAAAATAAAATAATAAAAATACTAATACAATTAGGTAACATGTCTGCTTCACATACATTTAAAATGAAAAGCAATCTTTGTACAGACAAGGCAGATACTTACAATACTTACAATACTTATCAGGTGCCCTCACTCAAACCTCGTCTTCCTACTAGTTAACAGTGTGGCAGCGTCCACACTGCTTTGAATAGCAGATAATGCCAGTGGCATCAGACACTTCTATGTCTTGACTGTGTCAGGCATCCTCCTTATACTAGGGAAAACCTCATATGAGTTCTCACTCAGGGACTCCCTGAGGTCGTTATGCAGTAGATGGAGGGAGACCTTAGATTCCTAACTTCTCCACTGCACCACTGGAGAGCCCTGTCACAATCATTGCACTAAGAAGCCATGATCATTCACCAGGTCTTATTCCAGTGAAAGGTTGCCAGCCTTTCATGGTCATGCCAGCTTACCTTGTTGGCACATGTCACATGACATATGGGGTGGGGAGTCTATAATGTAGATCTAAACATAATGGAGTGACAGAGTGTTATAAAGGTGTGAAACTAAATGTGCTTAGTACAAGCAGCATGTCTATCTATGAGAGCAAGTTTGCTCTTCATTTATTCCCTCCATTTGCTACTGCATATAGACACACACACACACACACACACACACACACACACACACACACACACACACATATATATATATATATATATATATATATATATGCATATATGTGTGTGTGTGTGTGTGTGTGTGTGTGTGTGTGTGTGTGTGTGTGTGTGTGTGTGTGTGTGTGTGTGTGTATATATATATATATATATATATATATATATATATATATATATATATATATATATATATGTGTGTGTGTGTGTGTGTGTATACATATATATGTATGTATATATAGCATGATGCTACTGTTGTTATTGACCCCCCCCCCAATGTTCATAGTGCCCCTCAGGTGCTCATGTATGTGAGTACACAAGACTAAGAATTCCTCATGAATAGGCACACAACTCTGATGTACAGATAAAGTGATTCAGTAAAATTCATTAGGTCATGGTCAAATAGCATCTAATACACACAATATTAAGCCCATCTGTAACTAACAGTTTTGGAATTCAGTGTGATACTCCTACATTTTCATCTTATTATACTAAATATACTTTTTCTTCTCTAACTTCCTCTGACTCAAAATAAGCTGCAGCTGTATTCAAGCATAGTCATATCAAGCGAGCCTATCAAAAGGGAGTTAGTTACCTTAGGCCAGAAGGTAATGAGTAATTGCACACTTCAATAATAAATTTCTGAAGCTGACATTTCATTTATAAATTTTTTTGTCGATGTGAAACATCGCACAAATGCATTTTAAAAGGTGCCTTGTCTATATTATTGTTTGATGCCATACAAATCTAGTTGTAAAGCCTTAGTACTGGTAGGCCATGATTAGGTTAACTGCATTTCTGCCATATATATACTGCACTGTGACCATATGATCAATGTTTCAGAATATCGAAATTCCGAAACAAATTCCAAAAATAACCCCAACAGTTTAAATACTGTGCACCCCACACCATCGCTACTTAAATATTCCAACTCTGAGATTGCACTATAGCAAGGAAAAGGGAAATTTCCCATTCTGCTCTGTATATACATCTCCGTTCACAATGTCGGGATTCCAAAAGTTCGATCATATGGTCTCAGCCATATGAAATTCGATCTTTCAGGATTTCAGTATTGTGAAGTGTTCCTGTCTATCTACATATATATATATATATATATATATATATATATATATATATATATATATATACACACACACACACACACACACACACACACACACACATATATATATATATATATATATATATATATATATATATATATATATATATATTATATATATATATATATATATATATATATATAATATCATTGAGTTTTCTGAAACACAAAATTCTTATAGTTGAGACCTTATGATTAAGTTTCTGAGAACTCAGAAGTACAAAAAATATATGTTTTTGCAGGTGGACAAGACAACCAGCTCCCCCTCATTTTGCATTCTTATTTGCGCTCTTCTCTTTCTCATACTTGCTCTCATTGCTATGCTCTTAATTTGATTTGCATTTTGTTCATACTATCTGGCATTACATAGTAATGATGATAATGGGCGATTTCAACTACCCCACTGTTAACTGGGAAAACTACTCATGTACCAACTCCTTCACTCAACACTTTCTGGAATTTGATAAACTCCAATGCCCTGGATCAACTTATCCACACCCCCACCAGGGGCAACAACATCCTAGATTTAGTCATTACCAACATGAGTTACCAGTGTTCCACACTTGAAGTCAACGCCTCATTGGTCCGATCTGACCATAAGCTAATCACCCTAGATATCCACATCCTGCCCCCATTAAGGAAACCATGGTAAAAAATTTCTCCAAAGTCAACTTCATGCTTCTTAAGACAGAAGTGGTGAACTTCATGACACCCATGCAGATGGACAATACAGTTACGACTACTGAATCCTACACAATTGCACTTTTTAAGCACTTACATGACTGCATGGATCATGCTATCCCAAACAGAACCAAGATGCTATCCTCCAAAAAAGGAAGCCAATCTGGTGGTCCCCTTACAATAAATAAACTGTACAACAGAAGGAAGAAACTATTGCAAAAGAGAGTAAAATCCCATGAGTGGAGGAGCACCCTGGTCAGCCTCAGTAAGAAGCTGCGATCCCTGATAAAATCCTCCAAAGCTAGTTACGAAAACAAAATCACCACTGATTCTAAAGACAATCACAAAGCATTCTATAGCTATGTCAAGAATCTCAATGGCAACACTCAGATCTGCTCTGAGTTACAGCACTATGGCACTAAATATAAGACCCAAAAGATATTGCCAATATCCTGGCAGATACGTTCCATGCTAAATTTACCCCCCTCTCACCTGCTAAAGGGCACATCTCTATACCAAAAGAATGCAAAGTTCCTGTAATCGTGGCAGCACAGGTAAAGAACACACTCTCCAAAGCCAAGAACACAGCATCTATGGGACCTGACAACATCCCAGGCTGAGTTCTACATGAACTACAGAATGAACTGGCACCCCACCTAAGTACCATGTACAATCATAACCTCACCTCAGGCTTTGTGACCACTGAATGGCACACAGCGACAGTTATCCCACGCCACAATGGGGGAGCCACCATGGACCCCGGGAACTACCGCCCCATTAGCCTGATGAGCCTGGTCTGCAAGGCCATGGAACGTATCATCATGGAACTTATAAACAAAGACATTGGTAATCTCCAAACTCTGGACCCCACCCAGTTCGAGTTTGTAAAAGACAGATCATGTCTCCTAAACCTAATAGACATCTTTGAAGCAGTCATCAAAGCCGTAGACAAGGGTAAGGTGGTTCACACAGCCTATATAGATCTTCCAAGGCTTTCAACACCATCCCCACATTCTGGAATTATAAATAAACTCACTAAACTTGGTATAAATCCCTATGTCACAAGATGGGTTGCCAACTGGCTCACTGACAGAACCCACACTGTGAAAGTAGCAGACTCCAAATCTGACTTCAGACCAGTGACAAGTGGAGTACCACAGGGTTCAGTCCTGGGTCCTCTCCTGTTTGGTATCTACTTCTGTGAAGTACAGGCTAACACAGAAGGTCTTTTGCTAATGAAGTTCACAGAAGACTGCAAACTAGTAGCTATAATCAAAACTCCTAGTGATGTGGACATCCTAAAAAAGGGCCTCACTGAGACAGATGTCCACTGTCAAAGCCATGGCCTCAAGCTCAATGCCTAAAAAGTGCATTGTCATCCCCTTTGATAAAAACTCTGTACCCATGAACTACAACATAGGCTGTAGTATACTTAACACCGAAAGTGTAATAAGAGACCTTGGGACACAGGTGGACAGTAGTCTCTCCTTTGATAATCACATTGCCACAGTAGTCAGGAAATCCTTCTATGTGGCACACCTCATCACAAAAGGTTTCTCATCCAGAAAAAAAGAGGTCATTGTTCCCCTCTACTCATCACTCCTTAGACCCATTATAGAGTACAACACCCCTTTTGGTATGTACCTCACAAGACATCTACAACAACTGGAAAGGACACAGAAATACCTCACAAAGAGGATTACAGGCCTCAAACAGATGCCCTATGCAGACCGTCTGAAAAACTCCAGCTTTACTCCATCACATATCGCCTACTCAGTGGTGATCTCTGCCTAACATACAAAGCTATGTCAAACCCAGAGCTGTTGGACATGCTCCACTTAAAGAAATCCCAATCCCTCTGAGCTACACGCTCTAGGGACCTAGTCCTTGTCACCACAATAAACAGAACATGCCAGAGGGATAAATTCCTGTCCCAAAGACTTCTGATACTCTGAAATAAAGTACCTATCTATATCAAACAAAGCTCCTCATTAGCACTCTTCAAGAAAAATCTTGATGACTGGATGGGAAAAAGGAAATTCACCCCGGAGATCACATCTGTGGCTCTGCTTGACAGTGGCACAGGAAAATATTTTTTTTGTTGGCAAATGCCAGGGTACCTGTTTGGCTGTGCTTGTATAGGCCCTAGGGCCAATAGCTTGTACCTACCTATGAACCTATGAACCTATGATAACTAAAAATTGTTAAAATGTAGTATGTAATGTATCTATAACTGTAAAGCTTATTGAACTGCTGGGGAAAGGCTATTTTGTATCACACAATTCATCTAGCAAGCCTTTATGTGCCCTATATAGCCAAATATCTATTCACCTATACTGTAGGCATATATATGGGAGTTTATCTCTTTGCTTTATTTAAAATTTTTGATTAGATGGCATTTCAGCTTTAGTGTGCTTTGTCTTTTAATAGAGAAAAAAATGAAATAGAGAAATCAAACAATTTTGGTAGATAAGAATCATTTCCCCAGAAAGTCAGTCATATTTTATTTCAAGAGATGACCTGACAACAAAGTCTTACCAAAACCATGCAGATGTCAACATCCTTTTTGACTTTTCCAGGTAAGTCATCCTCTACTTTTTGCATCTCTGCTCATTAAGATGTCTATTCTATACATCTACAATTGCCTCTGTGAAAAAACTATGTAACACCTTCTCTGAGTCATATTATCCCTCTCCCCTACTTGTTACTAATGTGACACGCCATTACTGGCCACTGGCCCAGTAATCAAGGAGCTTCATTCCTCACCACTGGCAACAGTGTGGGATGTACACACTGGGAAGATGACAGGTACACACCCATTATTTCCTGAAGCAGCTCGCTACATCAAGTGCAATTTCCCTTAAGTCCACACAGAGACCACAGTCAGTCTGGGACTGGTTTCTCTCTCCTTCTCCAGATCTCTAGTAAGACTCCCCACTAGCACATCTATAGAGTTGAGATCTCAGCTGAGTGACCAAGCCAAGGCCTTCAGCACCCTTTCTGTCCAACCAGTGCTTCGTGTCCCTGCCCAAGTAGCTGACACACATACTCTTTGAGGTTTGATTTACACACACACACACACACACACACACACACACACACACACACACACACACACACACACACACACACACACACACACCTGGGAAAGGTTGGCACAGGTTTACTAGCTATGTCCCCTTCTGCCCAGACTATAAGGTAGTTATTACTGCCACCAGTCACTCCTTATCAGCTACTTTAAGGCCCTTAACAAAGGGTATCCAATCTTACTGTGTAGTTACTATCAATGCAAATGGTAGTTGACCAAGAGCAAGGCTATTAGGTGTGGCCCACAATGTCACCAAATAAATATGCAAGTACTCTCAGAACTTAAATGTGTCTCACAAATATACGCCACAATGACAGGTTTACATATATTTAATAATAAATAATAAAAGAACAAGAAATTAATCAGTAAATTATCACAGTTACATCAGAGTTCAAAATCACAGAAAATACTTAAAACAACATTGCAGGACAGTCTCAAATAAATACAAAAAAAAATTGAAACTATACTTCGCTATATTCCTGACTGAATCTAAAATAATTACTATAGCCTAATTAACTAACTTACTTACAAGGCAAGTATGTGGAGAATGGGTCTTCTTGTCAGATCAAAGCAAAATATAGAATGCTATCTTTCTCTCAGAAAATTCTTAAATTAATATCCCAAATATTACTAATGGAATAATTGCAGAATGATATAATTTCTTGTCATCTGACTTCAGTTCCCAACCTCACAGCCACTGATTTTAGCATCTACCTGTGAACATACGTAGACTTTAGATCTTTTGGGAAATGGTGGAAGTCATAAAATAAATTACATTCTTCCAAATTTAAAGATAATACAAAAAAATCTTCTCTAGTACAGACATTCTGTTTCCTGTTGACTGAAACTGAAAGATATCATCCTTTTATTATGTGGTTATAAAGTAATTTAAGTTTTCAGCTATTCTTCTGAAGTTAACTTCTCGTGTTTCAGTTCCCATTATTAAAATATATACATTTACATAGTTAACAATAGTTTATGTACATTTCTGTTCATTTCCAGTAGGCTACATTGCGGGCACATCCCTAATCAGAGTACTCTATAAAATATGTCTTTAGCACACATGTCTGTACAAACCATCTTATAAGACATACACGTCTAATACATTTGTAACACAAGCATATGAATCCTGTTGATATTCACAAATGACATATGATTATTTACAAAATTCTAGCTAGCTGTGCTGGCAGTACCTCCTTTTGTTACAACTAATATCCTTAATTGGTTTCTCTTCAGTTAATTCAGCTGAGATATAAACTGTTTAAACTGCTTCCCAGTTTTTTATGCAGATTGTCACACTAAATTCTTTTTAACATTCCTTCATGTCTGCTAATACATACAAAATTCCTTTTACACTGCCATTCCTTCTATAACCTCCACTGTCACATTCTGCTTGAAGTGGGGCCTCTATGGCTATTTATATGCTTCCAGCTTTTGACATACAGAGTTAATGTAAAGACATAATCCATCTCTTCGTCTTCTTCTTAGAATTGCGTAGTACTTCCTTAATGCCTTTACTAGTTGGATAGATCCCATACTCATACGCATGCCCTTTCTTACTCTTGTTGTTATCAATATTTCACTTCTCACTTTTGTTTTCTCTACTTAGATTTTTGTTACGCAGATGTATTATTTTAGATTCATAGCCTGGGAATGTAAAGTGACAACCACTGTATAATGTAAAATATGCGTGCTTTCCATACTAACTCGTCTGCGGAATCTGTGATATACACTTTATTGAGGAACATAACTCCTGGAAATAAGTCCTGTAATACACCACCTGCACATACTCTTTTTTTCTAAATAGACTCTTTTTACTCTTATATTGTGTCCTGTTATACTAGGTTATAACACAAGATATCATGACTAGAAACATTCCTAAAGCTAACTATGCTGCATGTTACTTTTTTTTAAGGGAATTTGTCCGACTTATACACAAGGTCAAGGAAACCATACCTACATCACACCTGTTGTTTATTTCTTTAGTTATCTGATCAACAATATTTACTATTGTGCAAATCTCATTCTGCATTGTATGTCCCACCCACAGCAGTGCACCTATTTGGTGTCTTGTTAATAAGAGACTCTATCTGGGCTCATACCATGGGTATTAATCTAACTGCTCTATATTGTTTGTTCCAGCATTTTAAGGTGGAATCCTGATCATATCCATCTAGTTCTTGCCTTCTGACTTATTTTTGTATGAGAGTTCCTTAATATATCATTCCGGTACAAATCAATTGGTAAAATTCCCCATTTTTAGAAATATTTACTGTGCCTTGTTCTGGAGCATGTCTTACTTGAATACTGGACATACACTGTTATTTATTAACCTGTTTCCTGTCTCTCTCTTCCCACTGATTTCCCTGTCATCATTTCCCATCTGTTCTTTCTTTCTTTTTCTTTTTCTTTGTCAGTCCTTGGTATGTGGTTTACAGATTTTTTTCTCAGTCTGAGACTTTGCTGCCCAATTGCATTCTTCGCTGCCTTATATAATAGTGTTCCCTCTGCCTTGTCTTCCATTTAGCTTTATTTTCCTTATACTTCCTAAATATCACCATTTTATATTTAATATTTTTTTTGCTACTTGATCTGGTGATCCTAATGGCTTTTTATGCCATTATTTTGTTTCCTTTACGTACTGGTCTACAGTGTGTTAGTAAAAGAACCAATAAAACAAAATAATGATAGTAACCACTTTATTTGTCAAAAGAGATGACAGAGAGGTAAACCAAACTGTTATGCGTTTAGAAAGAATAATGTAAACAACTTTGTACTAAAATAGCATAACTGTGCACAGACACAGATCAATTACTATATAGGTGGCTCATGACTTATGACAGTATCCCCTGACTGCAGAAAACAACCAGTCAACTACAAAAGTCTTCAAGGGAGTGTATTTGTAAAATATGATTCAATTCTAAATGTCTAAGGTTTATTTTTCCCAATAGTCAGAAAAGAATTTCAATATGATCCATGCATTGTTGAATATCTTTACCCTCTGTTGCCTGAAAACCTGTCCTGTTACCACCTGCCATTTTGTGATTAAAAAAAATGAAAAACATTATCCATGTATTTCTTCTGAGTCATGCACTTTGCATCTTCTGACAGTCAGCTATAGCCCTCTCATTTAGTTTTAGCAGCATGGTCAATGACTCTGATTATTGAGGTATTAGCATTTTCTTCCATTCTGACCCCTTTTCAACACAGTGTACATGAGGTTGCTGTAATTATTCATTACAAAGTTCAAATTTTGAAATGAATGTGCTTTGTCCTCACCTGAAATGTCACTCATGCTTGTCAATGTCCTGAAGATAAAGTCTCAAGATCTTCACACACCAATGTGCATTGCATCTGATTAACTGTCTGTATAGAGAGATAACTTCATTCGTTTCTAAAGATGTCTCTTGTATGAACATTGGTGTCATAACACATGTTCTTGTCACTGTCTCTCCTTGTTTGCTTAACTGAACACTTTTTAACATGAGAACTTTCTATCTTCATATTTTCTTGATGTACTTTTCATAATTTTGATTCCCAATTTCATTACTTTGGATTACTACACCAAACTTTATCAGTTACATTTAAAACTTTCTGCCCTTTACAATCCACTTTTTATGGTTTCTGTGCATTATGCATTAACTCTGCTGCGTTTCCTTTTAGCACTGAAGTAGTAAACTTATTGTTACCAATGGTACTGTCTTCAAAAGTCTTGGAATTTTGCTGAATAGGTGAGTTATGAACATTTGCATGACTAATATTAATAATTCACACATTCAGATGACAGATAAACAAATCCCACAGCTACTATAAAAATATTTCTGAAAACAGGGCAAGAATGTTTCAGCAGTATGATTGTGCAAATTCTGGTATACAGTTCGTTATAAATTAGGGACATGGATATGAAGAAAGGAAATAGATTAACAGACACGTAGATAGTAATATTCACTTACTGATTTTTATGAATCTATCTTGTGAAGCATAACAATATCACAAACTGAAAAACATAAAGTAAATATATTCATCACTTATCAGGGTAGCTATTACCTGTTTGTCTCTTAAATGCACCTTGTCTAATAAATTCAGAAATTATTTCATCATTTCAAAGGAAACCTTCATTAGTGACAGAAGTTCCTTTCTTTTGTTTAATGTAGGGTAATAATTGTTCACAGAGCTGCTTTAGCTCTTGCTTGTAATGTTAATTACTTTTAAAACTGCGTTGTGCTCAGTTATCAAAATGTGTTGAGTAATTTAAGTTTAAAAGCTGTATGCTAATGACAATGCATGAGCTCATAACTGGACTAGGCTTTCTCAGTGTTCTTCACTCCCCTTCAGTGTATTACTTGTTTCTTACTTGTTTGCAGATATAATGCACCAAACCAAAGTAAGACCAGAGTATACGTGTGTATCTCTTAAATATAATGTTCTACCACCTGCTATTCTGTCATCTGCTAATGTTAATAAAGAAGCATTTTTAAGAAGATAAATAGGAGGACTGACTAGATAAAACACTTTGAGTTATAACAGAGGCTGAGTTTACGCAAACAAAAAAAAAATGAAAAGGAAAAAATGGGCATGAAAGTGTAAAAGGGTACAAAGAGCAAGTTTTCTGCTGTAACCTGAGGAATATGTTACCGGTGTTGCATAATTTAGCATTAATGTTCTGCTAGCCTTGATAAATCTTATGCACCCTGGTAGAACATGTATATGAAATGGTGCTGTTGACTGTACAAACAGGATAATCAAACCTTTGTTCTATGTTCCCTTTTTCTGTAGTCTAGCAGTGAGTACCATGTTGTGCTGTATGAAAACAAGTAGCGCTGTAGTGTGGACAGGAGCAGTACTTATCATTTCCAATTGCATTTGGTGTGTAAATGTGAAACTGTTCTCACTCATTCTAAATGAGCATGTCTTCATGGTATAGAGATAAACAATGCAGCACACATGAATGATCACAGTATTACATCATATGGTGCAAACTAAGATATATAATGAATAAATATGTACCAGCACCTATAAAAATTTTGCTAGGTAGAAGTAGAATGATGTCATCATCATCCCATTCTGTGGTCATGTCATATCATATGATGTTAAACAACCTTGGACAGGCAAAGGATACAGACACTGTCCATGGACAGAACTATGACCTGTTCCAGCTCTTTTGGAGTAAAACAGGGTAAAGCATTGTCTTTGACCCAGGTTCTCAAGTTTAATCAGAAATTCAACCATTTGCAGCTGCCACAGGGGAAAAGAGGAATTCATTTATTTGCTGGTTGGGAGGGTGGCCTAATGGTTAAGGTGTTTGTCTTACAAACACAAGGTGCAGGGTTTGAGTCTCACAAGAGGTAATTGGCTAGACTTAAAATGGCTCACATGGGTAGTAAGCTTAGTACTAATCTATGAACCTTAGTTTGATGGGATGGGAGATGTATGCACTCAAAGGCACTCTTTTTCTAGTAGAATCCCAAATATAGACAGGAGATCATATAGTAGTACTTTTCCTGAGGGTGGGCAGGACCAAGTGATCACACTTCTCCAGTTCATTGGAAGCCAATAAGCATGGGCAGTGTCGAGTTACAGCATAATCAAAATGCTGGTCATCCTCATGGATGATAATACTAGTCCCAGTGCACTCACCACTCACTCCCAGGAAATGAATGAGAAATAGCACTTTTACACAGTGAGAGCAAACAAGCTAAAAGAGTCACCAGGGGGAATAGTTTAATGGTCAGAATTTTCTACCTTGTTTGATATCCACAGACAGTCTGTCAGGTTCTGCTACCTTTTTGATTTGACTGGTGGCTTTCACAACCAATCTGTGATAATGATTTCCTGATAAAATGCCTGCACTTGATCAGATACTGTTTTGGTGTATTTGTGATATAAAAAGGGCTTCCTGCTATTTATGTTGTATTCACCTCCCTTCATTTTCAGGAAACTAAGGAAATACCTTTGCCTTCTTTTAAGTGTTCTTCCTTATTTGGTCTGAGGTGCTGTGAAGACTTTCTGTTTTTGATGCCCTTCTGGGTTAATTGATGGCTCTCAAAGCTAATCTGCAGTATAGAGGTAGGACACTGCAAGTACAATATATGAAAAAAGAGACAGGGTATTGCAACTACAATGTATGGAAAAAGGAAAATAAATACAGCATGACATACTGGAGCAACATGCTCAGAAGAGTACATTAACAAAACTAGTTTCAAGCACAATGTATACATAAATAAATAAATCCATGCATACAAACATACATACATACATACATAACATGAACTAAACCAGTACATCTGTTACATAAAATCTTGACAACAAACACTAGACTGAAGTTCAATTATGTCACAAGAGCAGTGAATTGCTGGTGTAGAATACTGAGCATGCTGGCACTCTCTCTCTCTGAAAAAAAAATCAGCATATTCCGGTGTGATTAGTAATAATAAAACATAAGTGTTATACCAAACTTTACTAATACTATGTTTGTCTGAGAACAGTATTAGTAGGTTTGATTTTCTGACAATAAGATAACAATCCTAATGTTTCAAGTGTACATAGTCCATCACACACATTACTACAAACCATATGACATGAAATACCAACCAGACACACACACACACACACACACACACACACACACACACACACACACACACACACACACACATTAAATTAATTTTAAAAACAGACATTAATGGAAAATCCAGAGTCATGTGCGACTTGTCAGTCAACAGCAAAACACCAGTATCTAGTGCTTAGAAGTGCAGAACATAGTAGCGATGTGTCTGTGATATCTGTGTGAAGTTATGTTAAACAAAAACAGCTACATGGTGAATATGGATGTGACATGTCCAAAATAAAGAATGCATGTGATGTCTATAAAGTACTCATGTAATATCAAGAACATAACATAGTTTGGAAATTATACATATAAAACATGTGCCATCATGAAAACTGAGTGTACTTTGAAAGAGTTATTCTTGGAAGGGCAGGCACCACGTGTGGAGCAACTGAATACTAAAGTCACTTAACCATGTTTAAATTGGAAAATAGTTACTGAAGGAAGAAATATATGTGAATGATAGAGTTTTCAATATCTATCAAAAGTAGCTTTTCAAGACTACATTGCAATATAGAAACAAAAAGAGTACTTAGCTTGTTAGGGAAAGACTGTGAGCAATACTTTGAATACAGCCATCTCAGAGACCCATATTCACATCAAGAAAGAGTCATGAGCATGTTGAAAGGTAGATAATACATGCCTGCATGAGTCTGGGATTTCCTTCAGTATAGCCTAGCTCCTGCATGCAGGAGGTTTACTGCATGGTTCATTCTCCATAACATGATCATTGACCAGTCTGGTGGTGAAGTGAACCAAGCTGTCATTGCAGTTCCCAGTTTCATTCCTACTATGACTAATGAGGACCAGTCAGCAGCAGCAGAAATAGTAGTAAGGGACCCCATGAAGGGTGCTCATGAATACCATATGACTGAGCAGGTAAACAGTCTAGTCCAAAACTATAGACCATGGCATTTAGGATAGTGTTTACTTTCTTCTAGGCTGTGTGGTGCATTGTCTACTGTACCTGTTCATCAGACATTTCCCTTTTATCTTTATATATATATATATATATATATATATATATATATATATATATATACATATATATATATATATATATATATATATATATATATATATATATTTATGTGTATATAAATATATATATATATATATATATATATATATATATATATATATATAGATATATATATATATATAGATATATATATATATACATACACACACACACATTCATGGGTCTATTTTTTTTTATCAAAAGCTCATGCTTTCAAAAAGAAAAAGTTTGACCCCATTTATCCAAAAGTGCACTTAAATGAAAGTGCACTTTCACGATTACCAGTTAACTGAACTGGTAATATGAAAGCAAAAAAGCAATGCAGTACTGAAGCATGCTACAGTGGGGATAAGGGAATATGCCTGCTTCCCCACTGTGGTGCGATCTCAGAGTTCACATGGGGGTTGCTTGCAGGGGGACTTGCGTCCCTGCAAAAATATCTTTGTAGTGTTTTTTTTTTTTTACTTTCATATTGCATAGTAATCGCAAAAGTGCTCTTTCATTTAAGTGCACTGTCGCATAATTTATTTTATTTTATTTTTATTTTGCATTTGTTGACCGGGCTAGTCTAGCTGGATACATATCCTTTTTCAGTAGAGGCCCGGGGAGAAAAGCTCCCAATAATAAGAAAAGTAACACACTACAATTAGATAGAAGTACTACATTATAAAGATAACAAAACAATAAGACATCTATATATACTTGCTAGTAGAAACAAATCATAAGTTAAATTGGTCACATGACATGGGTACATGTGGAGGAAGTAAAATGCTAGATAATAGCTTGTGAGAGAGAAGAGAGTAGGGTACTGTGAGACCTATAGGAATTAATCTGGGTTTGGACATGGGCACAACCAGTGGGACTTAAAATATTCTCTGAGATTATTTTTGAATAGATTGAGTGAAGTCATGAGCCTAAGGTTGTTGGGAAGGGAATTCCATTGCTTTCCAATAGAGTTAGCATAAAGAGCATCGCCGCCCATGTTATTAGATTTGATGGTTAATACTTGAATACTGTTTGATGACCGAAGGGAACTTAAGTTGGTATAGGGGGTCAGGATTTTGCTCAGTGAGGGGGGTTTTGTCAGGTTGATTAATTATTTTGAATGCTTCCGTGAGTTGATTAAATTTAAGAAGATTGGGCAATTCTAACCAGCCGAGTTTCTTGAGGTTGAGGCAATGGTGGGTACGATAGGGTGTTCCTGTTATGAATCTGGCTATATGGTGGTACGTAGTAGAAAGGTTATTGAGCTCACATTTATTGTGGAAGGAAAATATCGGGGAGGCATATAGTAGGGTGGAAAGGAGATGAGTACGGGCAATGGTTAATTTTGCGTGAGGAGTAAGAAAGTTCCTGATTCTGTACATTGAACCTAGTTTCTTGTTAACTGACTTAATGGTTTGGGCAATGTGCATATCAAATTTGAGCTTGTGGTCAATAGTGACACCTAATAGCTTGGTGTAGGAGACGGGCTCGATGATGGTGCCATTAAAGGATTCCACAAAAAAGGACCTAGGATTAGCAGGTTGTGGTTCTAGGGCTAAGGGAGTGGTAGATGAGGGGAAAATAGAAGTAACTTGGTTTTAGTTGGGTTTAGTATGAGTTTCAGGTCAGAGAACCATTTTTCAACTTTGGCAAAACATTGTTGGGTGGCTGCTTGGAGTTTCTGGAGAGAGAGATCAGAGCAGATCAGGGTAGAGTCATCCGCATATTGGATGCAGGTGGCTCTGGGGATGATTGTGTGAAGATCATTTATAAAAACAGAGAAAAGAAGGGGACCAAGTATGGAGCCCTGTGGGACGCCAATGTTGTTAGGGAGTAGTTGAGATAGACTATTTTGCCATTGGACTGCTTGTTGCCGGCCAGAAAGGTAGTCCTTGAACCAGTTTAGTGCCAAGTTGTCCAGATGAAGGGTTTGCAGGGTGTGGAGTAATAGCTGGTGGTTAACCATGTCGAAAGCTTTTGATAGATCAAGAAAGAGTGCAGAGGATATAAGTTTTTTTGTTACGGTTGCTATTTACTGAGTCGACAAAGGAGAGGAGGGCAGTGGTAGTACTGTGATGGAGGCGAAAACCATGCTGGGTAATAGACAGTAGATTATTGATGGTGAGGTAGTGTAGGAGTTGTTTGTGAATACACCGTTCCAAAACTTTTGCTATTGGAGACAGTATTGCGATAGGCCTATAGTTAGATGTTTCCGTGGAGGAGCCTCCCTTGTGAAGTGGAATGATGTACGAAATTTTCCAAATGGGGGGATGGTGGCCTCAGTTATGGATCTGTTAATCAAAATTGATATGGAATGGGCAATGACATCAGAGGCTAATTGGAGGTATTCCGCTGGGAGACGATCGGCCGCAAGGGTGGACGGTTTCAGTTTTTTTATTAGGGTACGAATGTAGGAGGTGGATACTGTTTGTAGATTAAAGGAGAGAGGATGTGAGTCATGAGGAAGAGTTAAGGATGGGGAGGAAGTGGGTAGATGATTGGCTAGGGACTGGATGGTCTCTGTAAAAAAAATGTTAAAGGAATTGGCAACTTCTTCTGGTTTTTTACTAGTGAGTTTCTCGGGTATTGGGGTAGAAGATTTACCAGGATGGAGGAGGTTGTTAAATCCAGCCCAGAACTTTTTTGGGTTAGTCTGATGCTTGTCCTGGAGCTGACAGAAATACTGTTTTTTATCTCTAGTAATGTCAAATTTCGTGGAGTTTCTAAGCTGTTGAAATTTAATACGATCTAGGGGAGTTTCGGTAGCTCTCCATTTGTTCCAAGCCTGGTCACAGAGTTTAATTTTTGCTTTGGTTTCTCTTGTTAGCCAGGGAGCTATGCGGTCCTTGGTTCTAATTAGACGATTTGGGGCGTGGGAGTCGAGAATGTTTAGGAAAGTGTCATTGAAGTATGACACGCTCTCGGCTAGGGGAAGAGTAGTTAGGGTTGACCAATTACAGAATATCTGCTAGGAATAGCTCTGGGTTGAACTTTTTCCTGTTTCTGATAAGTTTATATAGGGGTGGGTTGGAAGAACAAAGTTTGTGCTTTATAATGTAAGTGACAAGGTGGTCACTAAGGTCGTTGGGGAGGGTACCGGTGGTATAGTTGTTAGCAACTTTATTGGTGAGAATCCAGTCAATCGTACTCTCCTTTTGCTGTGTGTTACCAATTCTGGTAGGAGCTGTGATATTTTGGGAGAAGACATATAGATTGATTGGGTGGGGATATGTCTTGGTGGAGCAGTGGGACCAGTCAATATCGAAGTCCCCTAGTATAATGGTTTCTTGAGGGTAGTTGGCAGCTAAACAACTTAAAGTTTGCTCTAGGTATTCAAGGTTTTTCCCTGGTGGGATATAGATTACTACAAGATTGATACATTTTTGTGAGTTTAGGCAAATCTTTAGTGCAATAAGTTCAGTATTAGAGACCGGGGGGGATGCAATGTGTTCCTAATGATGTTAAGTCTGTTCTTAAACATTACAGCTATTTCCCCACCCTTTTTGGTTATTCGATCATTCCTTAGGATATTATAGCCAGGTGGAAGAATTTCTTCGTCCTTTGTGGCGGGTTTGAGCCATGTTTCTGAGAGTCACATGATGTCAGGGGAATGTGTGGCTATCATAGCATGTAAGCTATGCACTTTGTTGTTTATGCTTCTTAGGTTGAGATGAAAGATGAGGAGGGAGGTATTAGGAGTATGGGGTAGTGTTGAGGTGACAGAATCTAGATGAGTGGCGGGGCCTGGATTGGGGTGAATGTCTCCATGTTGAGTAATACATTGTTTTAGGTGATCTAAGAATCTTTGAAGTTTGTATAGTATTTTGAGGTTAGAATTATTTTTGGATGATCTAGGGTAGTGGAGGGTTAGTTGTATATGATTAAAGCCTAGAGTTTTTGCAGGGTGGGGAGAAGGAACTATAAGGTTAGGTGGAGGGTGTGTGTATGTGGTAGTGTGGGCCTTGGGGAATGGAATTCCTAATAGTGTTTGGTGTTCATAGCGTGATAAAAGGTAAGGGATAAGAAGAAGTAAAGTTAGTGAAGAGATGATGGAATACATGGTTTTTACCATGATAGTGAGTAAGTGGTAGCTTATGGGGTGGGAGGATTAGGAGGGCTTACTAAATTTAGGGGGATGGTTAAGAGTGTGGGAGGAGGAGTTGTTAATCTAGGACAGTCATGAATGGAAGGAAGGAGGGTGGGATGAGCTAGATATCTCTATAAATTTAGAGGTAGTGGGGGTGGGTGGGATATGGGGGCAGGGTGGGGAGCAGAGCGAGCCCGAGCGAAGCGAGGGCGAAGCGGAGCGGGGAATACACCTGCCTGGAGGTTGCAGGGCCTTAGAGGCAGCTGGATGCAAGTATAGGCTTCAAGTGTAGAATAGGACCTTCCTATTTCAAGAACCTGGAGTTTTGGCAGCGTAAGGTTAAGTATACAGTAATTCTGAAAGGTACTATTGGGTTTCCTGCCTACAGAATGCTATCCTAGCTAGGTATACTTAAAATATGGGTATTGCTTTTACCCTAAGAGTCTTTTTCAGTTAAAGCAGATGCAGAGTTTTGGATTGTGCATTCGCACCATGGTAGGGTTCATTCAGAGTCGACGCCAAGAACCTAGGAGCCACGCGATGGTAGTTTAGTGGGGGGGGGGTTTTCCTAGAATAGGATAAAGGAGATAAACCACATTTAAAAGGCACGTTAAATGCAATAGCTTGTGCTTAGACACTACAGTTATATATAGCAGGTTATAGTAGTATGAGTTATGTTGAGATAACCAGTGGGGGAGAGGCGTAGAAAATACACAGTACCATGCACCAACAAACTTCACTTACATACTAGTAGACACAGTTAGCATAAATGGGGTCATACTTTTTCTTTTCGAAAGCATGAGCTTTCGATAAGAAACAGTAGACCTATATGTATATATATATATATATATATATATATATATATATATATATATATATATATATATATATACATATATACATATACTTATTTTTTTTTCATTTCAGAACAGGTAGTCATATTACTGCTTATAAATGCCATGACTGAGTACTCATGGAAACCTGTTCATTGCTGTTATAAAACATCTTATAAGGAATAATTACATGTTTAACTGTTTTGTACAAGAAGTTATGCTTAAGTGGTGCACTTGTGTGTATGTAGTAAATCTCCTGAAGTTATACATTTAACAAAAAGTGTTATTTATTAATTAACATGAGTTTATACCTTGCAATTGAATAAAAATGTTTCATTTTTTATATTTTGCAAAGTCTACTCAGTTTTAAATATTAGTTATTTGACAAAATATAGTGTTCCCTGTTAAGGTACTGTAAATCAGATTATTTCATTTTCTCATGCACATTAAGTTCTCTGCATAAATTTCAACCTCTTAGAGCAAGAAATCTGGGCAAAGCCATAAATATTGGGGGGGGGGAGGACCAACAATAGGGACTTTTTTAAAGCACTGCTCTTACAAAATAAAACAAAAAATATAATAAAACAAAAAATATATTCCACAGGATAAACGCTTCATTGTAAAAGAAAATAATATGCAATAAGCCAAAACAAGAGGTCACAATGAAACAACCAGGCAGTTCCTTGTCTTCTTTTCTCATAAATGTATTTTATTTTTGCAGAAATAAGATAGAGTTATACTTATATATTTATATTTATATATATATATATATATATATATATATATATATATATATATATATTTGTTATTTTTATGTATTAACTATCACGTATTGACTTACTGTTTTCCAATTACATTTTTCTCCCTGATGTCAAGTTTTAAAGATTGTGGAAGTTTTTAACACTATCTTTTTAAAAGTTTCTATGGATTAATTGAGGCATGACTGTGATTGGATAATGATTTTTAAATGTTTTATATATGTAGATGTTGTTGAATGTTTTGTTAGATGGTCTGATGAAGCTCATTAGCAAAAGCTCTTACCGTATCTGTTATCGTATCTACTGCTGTTAATAATAAATTTATGAACAAAGAAGACAAGGAACTGCCTGGTTGTTTTGTTGTGACCTCTTGTTTTGGCTTATTGTTCTTACAAACTTAGAAAGTTGATAAAATAACAGGTTTTGCATTAGCATGAATTTTCTGAGGGGTATGAAGTCTGAAACTCAAATGTCTGTCAGTATTTTCTGACTTCAACCCTCAAAGATTTTTCAGTGATTTGCTAGAAAACCACAATTTTATGAGAAACAAATCAAAATTATGGGGCAAAAATATGTTGATTCTGCAAAAATCTGTACAGTTGAGAGGTATGGTCCTCAGAGACATAAATCATCATTTGTGTAGTGCTGAGGGTGAAGTAGTAACAGTGCTAATTTACGTGGCAGGATAATCCTGTTATCTTTCTTTTTATTTATTAAGAAGTTTTTCTCTTAATATTGTGTTGTACTTGTATGTTCATGAGAATTGTCAAATGTAACATTGATCATAGCTATTCCATTAATGTTTTTAATCAGTGCAATCTGAAATTAATGACATACAGCTTTTTTTTCTAGATGGTTCATTTAATTGTAAGCAGTGCCATTTCTGAAATGAAATGCATCCAAATGTAAAATGACCTAATGCTAGATTATATTCTGCATTCACATATTCTGCCTTTTTTTTAATAAGTCATTGCCTTTCAAGTTAAACTTTGATATTTCTGATCAAAAGTCATAGTGTCTATACCAGAAATGTCTTGCTTAAATCATAGTAGGTCAAGGTTAAATGTGTCATACATGACATCTTCTAAAGTTAAGGAGGGTGAAATTGCATGTGATCTTTCAGGGGGGATGTCATATTAGTTGTATTGTGACTTACCGTGATGCCATGACCTACTTGATGCAGGTGATACTATAGACACTGATCTGACAGTTCTTCAGGACATGGGCCTCAAATAAGATGTTCCACTATGTGTAGATGAATGCTGACATGGTCTTCATGAAATCGAATGTGGTTGACCACCCTACATTTTTCACTACTTTTTTAAGGAGCATTTGTATTGTGATGTGATATGGTGCCATGTGTCCAGACTATACCAAATTCTCTGCCCCTTCCAAAACTGACTCCTAATTGAGTTTAGTTAGTCCTTACTTATGTACAATTGGAGACAGATATGGATATTTGGTGTGTCACCATACTGCATGTCAATGCGATCATGGCATTATCCATACTCGCTATCATTTCCATGTAGAGCTGTAAATCCTCACATGCACCCTAAAGGACTCTGACCATTCCGAGCCAACTCTCTGGACAGTGCAGTAAGCCTTAACAATGTTACTAGGCAGCCAATATTTTATGTGTTTTCTGGACTAAATCTGACATATGCTTGGGGCCTGGCACCCCTTTATAAAGATGCACTGTGGACACTGAAAGCTCTCAATTTCTGCCATCATCCAGAAGATGTTTTTTTCTGAGTTTGGAGATATTGGTGTACAGGTACCTGTATAAGCTGTAGTGTAATGGCACCCTGCTCTTGACTTTGTAATCCAGTGTCACTTCCTGCAGAGTTATTAACATGTCTTGGGGTGTGAGATCTTGACATTAAACTTGACAACTGTGTGCCACTTTCCTCAAGCTGTCTCATAATTGTAACTGTATGCCTATGATTAGAAAAGAGAAAACAGAGTCAGCTACAGCTGTATTTGCATAATCCTGAAGCATAATCCATGCCACCCTGCATATTGTGACATACCTCATCACCTCAAATATCTCAATAGTCAATATAAATTCATAATGACATACACAGGACGATTTATTTTTTAAGTGAAAACAAATATATGAATATCAAACCATATCGCTTAGAATCCTGCTGCCCAATCCACTGAGACTGAATGTTGTAACAATGATTTTATGTTGTATATCCAAGCTATCCAAATAAGCAGACCCTGCATCACTACATGTTTTAATCTCCACCATAGAATCCTGTCAGCCACCATTCAAGAAGCAAATGCGAGGATGTTCCACTGTGCCATGGTCAAATTTCTCCCAATTTATTATGAATGTCACCCCAGGTCTCCCTGGTGTGAATAACTTGGTGGCCAACAAAGCATTAACAATATATATATATATATATATATATATATATATATATATATATATATATATATATATATATATATATATATATATATATATATATATATATATATATATATATATATATATATATATATATATATATACGGGTCTACTTGAAAACATTGAAATTTCATAACATTGAAACTCAAAATATTGAGACCAGAACATCAAAAACCCAAACCACTGAAAACCCAAAACAAAAGAAAGTCAGAACAATGAAAGTATGTATCATAACATAGAAAACTACAACTGGTGTGAGAATTGTAAGGGAGAGGCTTCAGAAAACAGTGAGGGATGTCATCAGAATTAGTGACAGACTCATGACAATCAGACTCCTGTGTAAGGATAAAGTGCTATTCGTAATATCAGCCTATGCCCCACACCATGGTTGTAATAGTGAGGAAAACTGCATTCAGGCAGCAGTTGCAGGACTGACAAGATAATACAGGGCAGCATGAGTTGGTGTCAATTATGAATGACCTGAATGCACATATTGGGACAGCCAGAACAGGATAGAAAGAAATAACAAATAACAAGTCATCATAGCACTCTACCAGCTTCTGGAAAGTGATTCAGTGGATGGCACAATGAAACTGTATAAGGCTGCAAGGAAAGACAAAAAGATAAACAATGTGTTTATGGCAACATGCAGGCCAATAAAAACAAACCCCACTTACTGTGGACATGCATGTTATGGCCATTTTAGTGACCTCATCAGCACTGAATAAACAGGTTATTTAAAGACTTGGGGAACATTCTCCATTTGTTCTGATGAGGTCATGTGTGTTTGATGATGAAAGTGCTTAACATATGGATTAAATATTTTAAAGACTTTTGATCTTTCCTTGGTTGGGTCATGTTTCAATACACCTTTTGTAATAATAATAGTTGTTTTTTGTGGAGTACTGTTCTGGATTTTGAGTAACTGGTTGGATTTTAGCAGGACTTGGAAACTGTTTGGGAGTTTGGAGATGGCTGAAGATATCATACTTCTTCATGATCTTGCTACCGACTTACCTTCCCAGATCACTGGTATGTGAGGAGACTTGACCCTTTTAATGGATTAACACAAGTCTTGATTAACAAAAGTTCCCAAATTTTCCAGGTTAATGGAAGAACTGAACTTGTTTTTTCTGGTAACAGCATGACTGATTTTTCATTTATTCAAGTTAATGCTGACAATTTTTCAGCAGTTTTCAGAGAAACTGTGTCTACAGACAGAAATGAACAATGGTTCTGTGCAGGAACAAAAGGCAGGTACTGTTCTTAATGACAGTTTGACTTGTGTTAGAGATCTTGATTCAGCTAAAATTGGGCTAGCTATTGAAAGCAGCACCATTAGAGATTTGATTCTTTCTTCCTCTCCTGTGGCTAACGACTGTTTTGGTGAGTGGTTAGCCAAAGCTTTTACTTTTGTGAACACTGGGAGTGATTAAGGTGGTGGTACTGCCTACACTTGGTCTGGTATGATATGAGATATTGAGAAAAAGCTTTTAAAATTTTAGTCCTTACAAATAAAAAAATAGTTATTTTGAGGAATGTTTGAAACTTGATATAGTTCCTCAGGGATTATGTAATTCTAAATTTTCGAATAGGATTATAGCCGATTCACCTTTCTATGACAGACTTGTTATAATGTTTGATAGACATGGGTTGGAAATTGTAAGGCTGCTGATACATCACAATAAGCAACAATTGTGGAAGTTTGTGATTTAGATCTAAAATTCAAAAATGATCTGTTATACCCATCTTAACAGCAGCAATATCAACCTCTGTTGTTTAATATTGATCATCATTCTGGTAAAATTGAGGATAGAAAGACTGGTTAGTTAAAAGGAGATATTAATCAATATGAGAACAAAAAGACTTATTTTCAAATAGATGTTGATGGCAGATGTTGAAATTATTTTTATTTTATTTATTTATTTACTTGCCATTTGTTAACCGGGTATGTCCAACTGAGCTAGAGACCATTTTCACTGATAAAAAGAAATAAAATAGTAATTACATGACACAAATGTTAGATTCTGTAGAGTAAGGTTTCAGATATTAGTGTAGGCTTAGGTATGGATATAAATAAGGCTAACAACAAGGTTTTGCAAAGAAAAAAAAATATAGACAATGCACAATTTCTAAGATAATACAATACCTACAATGCATGAGTTCTTAGTTCCATAGGCAGTGAAGTAGTAGAGACAGAGCCAGTTAGTTAGGTGAGTAGGCAGTGAACTAAGCGATATGGAAGGTCAGTGGAGAAAGGTATGCAAATAGGATTATACAGCCAAGTAGAAGCGATACAACAGTAGTAGATAGGGGGTTGAGAGAGGAATATTTGCAAGAAGAATATTGATAAGCATAAGGGTGGTGGTGGGGGGGGGGGCAGCAGAAGATTTAGAAGACAAATTAGGAAGTAACAGAGTCAGTATCTTAGGTGGGATTTTGGCACATA
The DNA here is from genome assembly GCF_019279795.1 of Protopterus annectens. Taxonomy (NCBI): domain Eukaryota; kingdom Metazoa; phylum Chordata; order Ceratodontiformes; family Protopteridae; genus Protopterus; species Protopterus annectens. The sequence goes on from NC_056728.1 coordinate 1,028,484,111, forward strand.
CAGATCCAAGAGATTAGTAGTTTTTCTTTTAAGGCCTTTTTGAAGTTGTGAGTGTTTGTTGTAGATCTGATAGACACAGGGAGTTTGTTCCAGGCTAGGGCAATTGTGTAGCTATATAGCTGGTGGCTGATTATTTTTGGTTTATAGATATCCAAGAGGAACTGGTCACAGCTCCTGAGTGTTTGAGAGGGGGTGTGTAAAGAGATGAGAGATGAGGTGGTAGGTCAGTAAGTATGTTGATTGGCGACAGAGTGGATGATGAGAAGTTGGGAAGGGGTGGTGGATTTAGGTAAATTCCTGACATGGACAGTTCCATGAGTTAAGTAGGAAATGTTTTAGCTGCTTTTTGAATTGATTGGTGTTGGAGGTGTTTCTCATATTAGAGGCAAGTTTATTCCAGGCTAAGGACACATTGTGATTATATAAGGATTTACCTATATTTTTGATGGACTTACGAATAGCAAATAGCTGTTGTTCGGAGCTTCTGAAAGGTCTGGAAGGGTTATAGAATGAGACAAGTGTTGAGAGGGAGGGGTAGGCTGTGGGTTTGTAGAGGATGGAATGTGTGATTTGTAGTTGTGCTAGAAATAGTTGATGAGGGTATTCAGATCAATGGAGCTGTTTTAATGAAATACATTGGTGAGATCTATAAGGTTGGATAGTGGCAAATTCGGCGATTTTATTAAAGTTTTGCTCTAGTTGAGCGATTAGGGTGGTTTGAAGGTTTGTAAGAATGGGAGAAGCATAAAGAAGGCCAGGTAGCAGAAATACTCTCTCTAAGGATAGTTTTATTTCAGGAGTGAGGAGTTTTTTTGTTGTTACATAATAATCCTAGTTTTTGATGCATCTTCTTAATGGTCTGATGAATATGGTAGTCAAATTTAAGCTGGTCATCTATAGTGCATTCAAGGAGTTTTGTATTAGGCTCTGCTGTGATGACTGTATTATCTAGAGAGGAGATGGAGAAGGTATGTTTATGAGCAGAGAGTCAATTACGAAGGAAAAGTAAGAGTATAATTTTCTCATGGTTTAGGATAAGCTGGTTCTCATTAAGCCAATTTTCAATGGAATTGAAGGTGTTTTGTGTACAGGAAAGGAGCTGAGACAGGTTACCTGAGGATGTGATGAGTGATGGGATGTGATCAGCATACTGGATAAGAGTAGAGTGGTTGCAGACAGAATAAAGAGTGCTGGTAAAAATATTGAAAAGAAAGGGGCCTAGGACAGAGCCCTGAGGACCCCTTGCATTTATAGGTAGGAATAGGGAGCATGAAGTGAGCCATTGGACAGATTGTAGCCTATTTGAGAAGTAGTTGCAGAAACACTCCACAGTGGCAGGAGAGAGGTTAAGATCAGTTAGTTTTGTGAGAAGTTTAGAGTGGGACACGGTGTCCAAAGCTTTGGATAGATCAAGGAAAAGACATGATACAAGTTGGTTATTGTCTCTGGCTTTAGCAACAGTATGTGTGAAAGAAAGGAGGGCAGTAGCAGGATTATGGTTAGGCTGGAAACTATGTTGTGTGGGGGTTAAGAGGTTTTCCTGTAAAAGGTATTTAAAGAGTGAGTGTGTGCACACTTTTCAAGAATTTTAGAAAGAGAAGGTAAGCTGGCAATAGGGCAAAAGTTGCAGGGGTCTGTGGAGTTACTTCCTTTGTGCAGTGGTATGGTAAAGAAGGACTTCCAAATGTTAGGAACTGTGTCTTCTTCAATTGATCTATTGATAAGTATAGAGATGGAGAAAGCTGTGGAGTCTGCTGCTAGTTTAAGGAGGAGAGGGGGTAGTTTGTCAGCTGAAGAGGACAAGGCTTGACTTTATGGAGAAGATATTTGATATAGGAGGTAGGAATAGGTTTAAGGGAGAAAGGAAAAAAATATATAAATGCTCGACCAAACCAAACCAAAATAAAAACCACGGTCAGAGAAAGGGGTCTTATTGCTATTTGTAGAGGAGGGGTAGAGTGGGGTGAACAGGAGTTGTGTTCGGTGTGAGTTAGTTTTTGGATTGTGTCTATGAAGTAGTTATTGAGGAGGGTTACTGTCTCAAGTGGTAATTTGTTTGGGAAGGGGTTTGGGGTGGAGGGGTTGCCAAGGTGGAGGATTTTATGTATGGTGGACCAGAATTTTTTAGGTTGCAGAGGTGACTGGTCTGAGCTGAGTTATAAAGTTTTTCTTGGCTTGATGTACGCATTTTTTAGTTAGGTTTCTAATCTCTTTGTAGCCTTCCAGTATGGTTGGGGATTTGGTTTTCTGCCAGGCTTTCCATATACTATCTCTTTTGTGCATGAGGGAAAATATCTCTTTAGATAACCAGGGTGCATGTTTAGCTTTAATCCTAATTTTTCTTTAGGGGGCCAGTGATTCTAAGATGCTGTGGAATGTCTGGATAAATTCATCTATGGCTTCACTAAGGGGAAGGTGGTGAAGGAAGGACCAATTAATATATGCTAGAGTAGAGTTAAAAGAGTAAGCATTGAAAGAAGATAGTTTACCACAGTCCCTGTAAAAGTGGGATCTAGGTATTGGGATAGAGTATCTTTGGATGTGAATGGGAAGGTGATCACTGAGAGAGTTGGGTAGGGGGCAGGGGATATGGTAGAGATCAGAGTCGTTAGTGAGGATCCAGTCAAGGATGTTATTGGTACCAGTAGCTTTATTAATGCAAGTATGGGATGAGATAAGTTGGCTGAATCCGTGGAGATTTATGACTATGTTGGGGGGGGGGGGGTTCAGACATGAGTTTTGACCAGTCATTGTTGAAATCTCCCAGAAGAATAGTTATTTTCAGTCAGCCAGAAAAGTATGTTTTCCAGGATAGTAATGTTATTGCCTGGTGGGATGTAAATTGAGGCAAAGGCGAATTTCTGGTGAGAGTTTAGGTGACAGTTTAGTATGATAAGTTCTGCAGGGTGAAGGTTTGGTAGTGGTGTTTGTAGAGGGCTAAGCTTATGAAAGTCTGTGTTGAGAATAGCAACTCCACCACCTTTTTAAGTTTGTCTGAGTAGTCGAGAGATGCATCCTGGAGGAAGTATCTCCTGCAGCAGATGTAGCATATGATCAGGTTGTACCGCACATTTAGGAAACTTCACAATCCTGCCTTTTCATATTTATTACCTTATATGTTTTAATACTGGCCAATTGTCTGTAGCTTTTTTATTGTGTTCCTATACGCACACATTTTCACAGAGCATACTGCTAAGGTGCAAACTGAGGAATGTAACTGGTTTTGACATCAGTACTGCATTTCAGTTTTGCATAGGTCTGCTTTGATACTGCACTCTGAGCAGCCGTAAGGCAAAACTGTTTGTGGAATATAAATTGTTACATAGTGCTTTGTTTTGCTTGTGTAATGTCAGCACTGCTTAGCGAGCGCAAAACAAGGCTCACAGTTGAGGGAAACTGAACAATTTCAATTCTGTAATCTTCATTAGCGCAAACCTGTTAGGCAGCAATGCATATTATTTCTAATGATTCAGTGATGTGGATATACTGTATATCTGCTTCTGTGGCAGAAGCTATAAATGCAGTGACCTTGGCCCCTTTAGACAGTTTTTTTTGGGGGGTTCAAATCTATACAGTGTGAAGGGACTGGAGATTATTACTTCCAATGTAGAAATCACTGTCATGATAACTTTGTATGCTTTTTATTACTGATTTTGCATTGTGTACTTGCTCATTGCTGAGCATCGCACAATCAAGCTTGCCTGCTTAAGGAAAAAAGTTGTAGTGTAAACTGGCTTAACAGCAATGCATGGCCATCAGCAGTCTGGACAGTACTTAGATGTGAAATTCAAATTCTGTACTGTGCTTTTTCTGTGGCACAAGGTATAAGTGCAGTACTAATAGGACTATCACACATGTGATCCAGGGTTCAAATCCAATTACCACCTTTTTTCCTAAAAGGGTGTCAGATAACAGTTTATAAAAACACTTTAATTAGGAAGGTAACACTATATACAAATGGCTGTCATAGTTATGTTTATTACAAGAAATGTCTCATTAATGCTTTGACAGATAAATGTTTATAAACAGCATATCTCATAAATGATTTACTTATGAAATACAGTTGAATGTGTGTGTAAGTAGTTAAGCTGGATAACTATAATAATGAATTAAAATTCATTTGCATATCCGTGATGGGCAGAATATTTAAGTTAAAATCATCTTCTCTCTTCACATAGGCAGTTTGTCTGATATGAAGATGGTCAGCTAGCAGTTTTCCTATAGCAATGACAAATAATTATGCTGCTTGAAATTTCTGCATTATCTATTCCTTAGGTTTGATTCCCACATTGGTCAACTAACTTTTTACAGTGTGTAATTCCAGAAAGTTGTGAACCAAGTCATCCTATTTAACTTCCAAAACATTCCATCTTTCGAATAGACTCCCCATCCATTTGAAGTAGAGTTCTTCCCTAACCCAATTCAACTGTAACTTGGACAATTGGATGGGGAACAGGAAATTCATCCCTGGTTTGTCACCTATGTCTATAATGGACACATGCAACCTGTAAATTGTTCATGTTTCAGGCCCCTGCTTGTACATGTTTCATCTCCCAAGCCTCTGCTTACACTTATCAAAGGTACCAGAACTCATCAAAGATTTGGGATGCATGGTCAGGCTTAAAGCGACCCCTGTGGTCGTTAGTCTAGTAAACACCTAGGAACCTATACTGTCAGTGTTGACCATCTAAAGATAATATGAATATGTTCAGAATCCCACAAGACAAATCTCATTGGCATGTCTCATACTTTAGTTGCTGTTTGATAAAGTACCTTCCTACTTGTTTGCAAGTGCGTTTTGTGCTTGCCATCATGCAAATGCAGTTGGCATGGTCATGCATGTTTGTGCACTAGCTATTAAATACGAGATTTGAATTTGGTACCGATTCATCGTTAGAATTGTTGTTTGACTTCTGCAGGCATGGCTAGTGTGGGAGATGATGCTGCTAAATTTAGAGCACAGAGATGGGGTGTGGAGGAGCCCAGGCTTTTTGTGACACTCTTTATGAAGTGCTACAGCCATAGGATACTGCAAGGGTACTACAATGGGTCTCAGTATTAGATTAAGATTTTGAACAGAGTAGCTAAGGCTGTCTCCAGTGCAACTGGCATCCCACACACTGGAGGCAACTGCTGTCACCACTACAGTGACCTGAAACAGCTGAAGAAGGATTTCCTTAGCTGAATGGAAGATGAGTTTAGGACTTCTGACATCCCACAGTTGTGTAAATATATGGACCTATCAGTATTACATGATATAAAATACAGTACCCAACCAAGACCGCTATTCAGTATGCTTTCATGACTCTTCATGTCTTCTTCTGTTTTGTACAGCTGCTGAATACATTGCCATAAACCATGAGGTGCGGCAACAGAGGTTAACTCACCTCGGAGCGATACAGGATATGTATGCATCAGGTCTTAATGTAAGCCTAACAACTACTATAATTGTAGACAATACGACAGTTCTGTAACAAATAGTGATCTTTATGATATCATAGCAGCGCAATTGATTAATGGTACAACAGAGTAAAACCTTCCCATTTAACCTAGATATGGTAAAGGTATGTAGACTGGATAATCATACGTGTTCATTGTGTGAAATTATATACTCATATGATATGCCATGGATCTAATTCTGTCTCTCTTTTTTGTCTCACCCCTTATGTCTCTTTCTTTCTTTTTTTTTTTTTTTTGTGATAGAGAGAATATTTTATATGTCTAAAAAAACTTCTGTTGCCATACATTTTTTCTTACAAAACCTGACATACAGCACAGTGAGGAAGACTGACCACTGCGGATTAGCCCTCTACAGGTTGCAGCACCGACACCTAGCACTTCAGGGTCCCAAACTGTCAGTGCTGCCTCCACAACCACTGCCCTTCTTTGCCCATCCACATCAGTTAGTTTTGCCCTGGTACCTAGTGCACTGGTACCCTCCAAGAGTAGTATTAGTGGAGGTGGAGATTATGTCTCCAGCCAAGAGCAGACAGGGCTGGTGGAGGGTATTATGTAAAGGGGCCTTGGTGTCCAAATCAGCTGGGTTGATAAGGTGATTTGTCACATTTCAAAGATGATGCCATATCAAGCACTTACACAGCAAACTGAGACAGGAGACAGAGGGTGAGCTCTAGATTCTCTCTGTTCTCAGGTTTGACATGGGTGCACCTCTGATGCCTCCTACCTATCCCCAATCATGATATCCCCTAACCTTTTGTGTCTGTCACCATCCTTGTCTGTCTAGTTTGCCCTGCATGTCTACAACTTCCTTTACTAACCTTCCTACCTGACTTCACAGTCATAAGCATCTTCCTCAACATTCTTCTCTCTTTGAAAGAAACAAAAATTTAAAAAAATGGGCACCTGTCCAATAAAAAACAATGACCCATTCATAGCTTTCCACTTTACCTGTGTGTCTTCTTAATGCACTTGGTTTGGTACAATTGGCTGCATAACATTATTCTGTTATTGTCACCTACCCTTGATGTGATGACAGTCCAAATTCAGCAAATTCTGGATATATTTCTACATTTATGTTGGAAAGAAGTGGATAGCTAAAGTTCTCTTTCACTACCTTCTTGCAAATGTCTCTACTCTTTCCCCTGTTTCCTACCATCTGCTTGCCTCCCCATTTCACCACTGTCTTATCAACCCCATTTTCACACATTTAATCTGGTCAAAAAATGGAATCACACATAAAACACATTGTCAGAAATGGCCCATAAGAAAGCATTCACTTTTTGTCCTCAGGCTTTGTACAAAGTTTGGCATCATACACCACTGCTAAGTGATAGTGAATAGCTATTCATGTGCTATAGCAAAACCTAGTCAGCTGTTACCATCACTCACAGTAGTCTGGTGATCTTCATACAAATGTGCTTAAACATGTTGTGCTATTTGAATACAGAGAAAGGCAGAATAAAGGCAATATTTTGCTACAGTTACTCAAACATTTTTTTGACTACTGAATGGAACATAATGCAGCTTCCTCTTGAGTGTTGAGATAATCACTTGTCTCAAGATTTCATTTTGGCCATAGTATCAAGGGTTCAAGTCCAGATGTATGTCACATTGTTTCATACTGTGAAGTTATGCTTATATGATATTTTTAATGACATACATCTATAATTTCATCTGTTAACCAACTTTCATGAACTGATTTAGAATTGTGTTGCAAAAAAGTACTTGCAAACACATCCATGCACATAAGGACAAATTATTAAACCACCCTTACTCTTCACATGTCAGCATCAGTTTTTGCCTGTCCTACAGCTTCTTCACCACCTCAGCCATCACTTAATAATTCAAAGTCTGAGTGATTAATACTGAGATCACAGTACATTAATGTTTCATATGTGTATCTATATCTGTGTCTATCTTCACCCCTTCTCCATAACCCCTTTGCACTGTTGACTATTAATTAGGCTAATGGATGTAAATGTAATGCTATGGCATTTTCTGTCTGCCATTGTTTTGTTGATGAATAAAAGCTACATCTTCCATTAGTTACATAAGGTATCACCACCCCTTCAAATGTGTGACTTTGATGTGTGAAGTAGGATTGCCTTGGTGAGATTTACAGATAATGTTCAAGTCTGTAGACATAATTTTTCTTCTTGACAATGGCTCATATCCAGCATTATGCGAAGCTCATACTGCCCATTTTTAAAAGTGTCTTTTCTGTGAATGAGTTGCCTGTGTATCTCTCTTTAATCATTTGAAGTGCTCACCATTTGCATGATGTCTGGCAATGTGCAGCTATAGTATGTCATGGTAAATGGCACTTCAGATGTTATTGCATAATGCGGTGAGTGTTTGCCTTATCCCTCATTGTACACCCAGTTAACTTGTGGTTTGTGATTTTTCTTGAAGCATGTCTATGTGTAGTAGCCATTACATATATAATTTTTTTCCAGGAAACATCCATATAATAGCCATTCCTAGGTATGACTATTATACATATGATAGTCATTCCTAGTTATTTTTAAAGTCATGTTAAAAAGATAATATAACAATGAAATTTTTTGTAAAATCATCCTCATGCTAGAGTTAAATGCTGCGTTTTCATTTAGCACAAAGAGTTTACACCTTGTGCCACAGCGAAAGCTAGGTTAATGGGTGTATTTTCTTCACTAAGTGTTGTCCAGATTGCTGTCAGCTGTGCATCATCACTAAGGCTGTTAGCATTGTGGAAGGCAAACGAAATTTAGTGATTCACTGCTTCCTTCAGCAGACAAGTCTGTTTGCTCATAGCACACCATTGTGCACATGGGGAAGGAAAGCAGAACTTTTCATTTTTGAAATGAGCTTTGAAGCTTACATGGAAAGGTATACTAGAACATACATAACTACAATAAACAACCACTAAACACTTGTACTTCACAGTCCCTTTGCAAAACATCATAGTATCATCACTCATGTGCTTAAACTTTGACAGCCTTCTCGCAAACACATTTCTCAGCACTGTGCTTTTGGACGTGATTTTGAACAAAAATAAGTATTGTTACTGGATGATATTATGTCATTACATGGAAACTGTATAATGTACTAATGTGGAAATCAGTGAACTGAGTGGTTAATTGAACACCACTTTCAGGACAGCTGGGTCTGCACTGCAGCACTAATACTTACAAATGACATGCAACCACATACAGCCTTGATATACAGAAATCATCATGTTTTATTGCTCCTGCATTGGAACATTAAGTATTGCTTGGTATTGACAGGCCTCATTGCCCATGCATGAACATACACCATTTCTAATATCATTAACATTCATTTTTGTTTACATACCATCATCATAACCTGATGATTAATGAACGATTCATTGTCCATCTTGACATTCACAACTGTGTGTGCTTCATGTACACAAGACAGGTAGGGTACATATCACTGTCATTTCCACAGTATGCATTAATGACAGCATAGTTGACATAAGTCAGCAGTATGTGTGGATTACTAAGCATAACTTTGACCTTACTCTGTCATATCAACAAATATGGATTTGCACAAAACCTTCAACATCACAATATTGTTTCTGATACAGAATAAGACTCTAATCATATCTACACTGCACTATCAGAGTGGAAAATTTGATTTCTGCAGTGGCCCTTGTGCTATGTACTGTGTCCTCTAGATTTCATAGCTAAATACAAAGGGGATTCTATCTCACAGAAGTCAATTCATGTGCATATAGCATTGTGCAAATATGATATGAACCAGTAGTTAATTTTAAACCTCAGGGTGAGTCCACATCAATTTTAGACCCTTCTCACAACATCACCTTCTCTGATAAAGGGCACTGATGTCATCTTATATAAAGTGCACTCTCACACTACATAAATCAACTTCTACAGTGGCTAGTGTGTTGAGCACTGTGTCACCTAGAATGCATAACTAGATATGTAGCGGGTGTTAATCTCTTGGCAGGCAACTTATTTGTGTTTATGGAATTAAACAAATATGATGTTAACTACTGCTGACCTTATTAAAATAGCATCCTGCTGTTAATTTTACACTGCAGGGTGTGTCCATATTAATGTTAAACCCTTCTGCCAAAAATATCTTTTCAGCAATACAACACTGATGTGATGTCATCCTCTATAAAGTGCACTCTCACACTGTATAAGACAGACTTCTGTGGTGGTGCTTGCATTAAGTACTGTATCCTCTACATTGTATAGCTGCATACGTAGGCAGTTCTAATCTCACAGCAGTCAACCTGTGTATGTTTATAGATTTGTGGAAATATGACCTTGACTAACACTGGCCTTATTAAAATAGTAGGCTGGTGTTAACTTTACACTACATAGTGTGTTCAGATAAATATCAGACCCTTCTTCTAATGGAATTTTCTCAGGAACATAATTATGATGTCCTCCTCTATAAAGCATACTCTCACACTGTATAAATCAGGCTTCTGCAGTGGTTCTTGCAAGTATTGTGCTTTCTATGTTCATGACTAGATAGGTAAGGTGCTCTAACATTACAACAGTCAACTTTATGTGTGATGGTGGGTCCATTACATCACTGCAGTATTATTTCAGCAATCTGCAACACACTGATGTGTCATCATTTCAGTAATTCCACTCTGACACCACAAAACTCAGACCTCTCCTGTGGCATGTGCTTATAATACATTTTTGTATAGATTGTGGCAGCTTGATAGGTAGGGATTTTAAATACAACAGTGAGACTCGCCTGGTCTTGTCTGTTTGTGTGAATGTGAATGGATGCTAGAGGGTGTTACACCTCTTAGTATTAACTACATTGAGACTTCCACTTAGCTGTTGAAGTCATTTCTGTACACACATCTCCTTTGCATGACTTAGCTGATGTCATCCTTTCAAAGATGCAGTATGGCTCATATGCACTCATATTTATCCTGTGGCACATGCATATAATACACTTGTGTGTAGGTCATTTAAATACATAGGTAGGGAGTTTGAATACAGGAATGACTGTCATCTGCCATTGTATGTTTCTTCTTCTTACTGTACAAAATAGGCTGCAAATACATATATGAGGTCTATCTATGCATTGTGCTGTACAACAACTTTTATTGGAAATAGGAAGGTAATACATGATAGTGAAGTTATCTACTGAAATGTGTAATGTCACAGTCAAATCTGTAATTGCCATTCTATTTCTGCAAACCTTTATTTGCCTGTGTTGTTAACTATATAGTTAAAAATCCCAACGTTACTGCTTACAGTCAATGTACATGCTGTTTATAGTGTTATCATTACTTTTATTTACCTAGTTTGCTCAGGAATAGTGACCACCATTATTTATTCTGTCATACATATTGTAAAATGTTATTATTACACAGCTGTCTTTGTGACATAAGCACCTACACATCAATCTCCGTACTAGACTTTCAACATTCTTCTTCCCTCTGACATATTTCTGTATACATCTCTTTGATTTCTGTGCACATTGCCCTCAGTGCACTTTTCCTGTCTGGTAATTCATGTGTTGCTGTTGTCCTTGCTATTTCACATCCCCTCTTACTTATTTTTGTATTCATATGTTTTATTTATTTGCACAGTACACTCAGTCCACTTTTCCTGTCTATCTACAGCATGCATTATTTACCTTATATAGCTTTTTGTGCTGTCTACTCAAGCAAGCTTAACAAGTTTGCCCATAGACAAACCTTTATTGTGTATGTGTGCTCATGCTGCTCATAATGGTTTCCTGGCCACCAGTACTGTTTCTGGCTACAGAAATATGCATACATTCGTGTTACCATGATGAGTTGCATGCATATGTGATTAGCACTGCTGCTCATCATGCTAACATGTAAACATCATGTAGGCTTTGCCCGAAGCCTAAATGATTGTTCATGAATCCCAGGGATTGTATTGTAAACTTCAGAGACACGTTCATTTACAATATCCAAAAAAACATGAAATGATGTGAAAACTTACATTTCATGCAGTACTTTGCACATACTTAAGGATTAACTAAAGCTACTTTCTGTTTCTTCATAGTAACTTACTCAATGGAATAACTTGTGACTGCTGAATTAGGGTATATGTATAATGTTACCTCTTGGTAATAACCACTATGTAAGTATGAACCTCTCAAATACAAATACCACCCATAGTTTATCCTTTTGCTACCAGTTTGGTTGGATACTTTCTTCATTCGTTTATTTTGGCTCTTGAATCTTTTCTTGATAAAATTAAATGTAATTTTTGAACAACTGGTGTCTCTTCCTCTAGCATGCAACATAAGTGCCCATATCCATAAAACAAACACAGCTTCCATCAAGAAGCATTTGATCAAAGAGAAAGCCATTGACTCCAATAAGTTCCAACTAATCTGGTGAATACCATAAAAAGGCAAATAAAAATGTAAAAAGCAGCAACTGGCAAACCTCGTATAACCCCCACAATATTACTTTAAATATACCAAATCTGAAGTTGTATGACATTGGGAAAAAAGGCAAATTCCTTTACTCCACTGTATACTGATCTCAAGAAATGCACAAATTGCCCTGTATGCTAACACTATAAGTAAAAGGAACAAACCCAGTTATTTACACTGCTCAATAATTAATTTACACTGCTATGTAATAGGAACAAGCCCATTACTTTCACCAGAACTGTCATGTGACCGTCTTGCTTACCTACTTTTATTTTTACTATCTTTGCTTATTTTAATTACTTTTTGCAAAGAAACGTGGAATTATATGATTGGAATTAATTGCATTTTATTGAGGAAAGTGTATTTTGGAAGTGTTATTGTGTTTTTTGCTTGTGGAGACATCTTTTGACAACTTACCTGACACTGGCATGACCTAGCTACACTACACGATTCACCCAATATTTTTGAAAAAACCATTGAACAACATTCTGGTAACACAGTTCTACCATTTTCCAGTCCCAAGAAAAAGATAACTTGCTCATTCTGTGTCTCTTCCACTGGTGGTTTTGCTCAGCTGTAGTGGTTAATATTTCCTCAGACAATTCACTTTTTCACTCTCACTGCTGAAGCCTGTTTAACTACCATGGATTGAAGGTCATCCACATCCTCTGAGGTTGTTCAGCTGCCCTTGTTGGGCATGGAAGGACCACTATTGCCATTCTTAGAGGAATGAGTTTGGAGTGTATCCCTCTGTAGCCTGGGTGAAATGTCATGGATGAGACAGTCCCTTCTAGGAGCGTCCCTAGGAAAAAAGAGAGAAAACTAAAGATCTGTCTTGTTTATTGATTATTGTTGATTAGGAAGATTTAATGGATTGACTCAAGGTTAATTACAGGCTTGAAAATCTTCAATGACTGGAATCTCTATAATAAAAATAAGACCATTTCCTCAGTTTCTGAGTATTCCTTGTGTGATGAGGAAAGGGATTGGGAAAGGGTTTCTTCTAATATTTCTACCCAGGTACCTGATTCTGACTCTGGATAAAGTGTTTCCTCAGAATCTCCTACAGAGGTACTCTTTCTAGGACCAATAAGATGAGAAATAATATGACTTATTTAAAGCTGAATTCTAATAGTCTGCTCCTGTTCCTCCTGTTTTGCCAGCCTTGGATGATGTTGCTGACGTTGCCTGCAACATAGTCATACACATATTTAAATGTTTTTGTGTGCCTATGTGATTGTATACTGTGAGTTACAATGAAAATTCTTCCTTTGCTTATTTTGTTATTGTAGGATATCACAGTAATCTTTAAACTTAGAATGTGTTGTTTATCAGTGGACATAGCTGATGTGATTTGTAAAAAAAGACTTGAAATGTAAAAGTGTTACAGAGGGTTAAATATTAGTTATAAGCATGTCTGTGTTTAAACAATCTTAAGTGGTATTTTTTTCTGTGTTTAACATTACAGCAATGGGAGTATAAAAGGAGTGATTCCTTTTGACAAAACCAGAAATTCCCTTGAAATATGTCAACAGGTTACTTAGCTACTGTTGTAACATGTATTTTACACATTCTGTTTAAGGCACTAGCTAGTAGCCATAGCAATGGTGAATTGTAGCATGGGAGGAAGAAGGAGGAGGAGTTAATAACACTACTGACAGTGACTAGTTAAGATAATTCTGGAAACAAGGAAAAAAGGAGGAGCTTTTAGACAATGCATCATTTAAGGCCATTTCTGTGATTGCTACCAAGTGTAGAAGTGATTCAAATTTAAAATGCAGTAAAGTAAACCACCACTTTGGGAAGGGAGATGTATAACCTTAATAGTTATATTTGCAACTGTTAAAACATTTGGTAGTAGATGGAAATGTATAGAATATGTGAGTATAATTGGAAAAAAAAAAGATTAGTTTGTATATAAATAGTATTTGGATTATTTTAGGACTGACTGATGTGAATAGTGCAATGTTAGTGAGTCAGTATGTTTAGAGTGCTATGTCTGAAGAAACATTATATAGTGTACATATTATTCTGTGTATAGTTTATTTCCTTTTAATAATGTTTCTCCCAGTCCTCATAATAAACACATCACAACGAATGCCATTTGACAACCTTTATTAAACTTCCATAAACATAATTTTGTTACCCAATATTTATTAATTACAACTGAAACATAATATAGTTGATATTAATCACATCATAAAAATCCATGTAATGTTAACCAGGGCAGCGTGACCTCACTCATCCTGACCCAGTAAGCAGTGTCCATACCTCCACTCACTTAATTATGAAGCAGTGTCCCATCGCTCACTTCATTTACCACATTGAATTAAACATCCAGCCAAATAAGCAGCATCCTTACCTCTGGTCACTTATTTTACTTATGAAGCAGTGTCCCATCACTCACTTCATTTACCACTTATTGAATTAAACATACAAACCAGTATGCAGTTTCCTTACCTCCTCTCGCTTTTTTACTTATCAAGCAGTGTCCAGCTGCTCATTTTCCTTTCACAACTCATTGAAATGAACATCCAATACCAAAAGGGGAACAGAAGAGGGCAAGACTGCTGCTCTTGTCCACCCACCAGCCTGACCAAGCCCCTCCCTATCCTTTTCTCATTTCCTCTTAATCATCCCTCATTCCCATTTAACCTTTTCATCCCCCCCCCCCTTTTAATTCCCACTACTATATTTATCTAATCCCCAATGAAGATGTCCCCTGGACAAATTGGTTTGTTACTAAACCTCATTTATTTATTTATTTTTGTCATTGCTGGAGACAGGCAACCAAGTAATATTAAAAGGCTGAAAAAGATGGTTGGTATTCCCAAAATCCGCTTCAATACATCTGACCCCCTCCCACCCCCCCTTACATCCAATTGTAGTTTCTAGTGGATCAGTTACAGAGCCTCTGACCAAGTTTACAGACCAAAAATTGAAAAACCTGTTTGTGTTCTTCCCACACACTATAAGAGACTCATGGGACCTTCTGGATAAACTGAAGGGAATACCAGCAAATTTTTGGTTACATGTGATGTATAAAGTTTATTCACGGTAATACCCCACGACCTGGGGTTGGAGTGGTTTGGAGAGATTGTAAAATGATTTGATACTATGGTTCCACCAAGGGTGGTTGTTTCTGAGCTTTGCCCTACATTTGTTCCTATAGGGTAGAACTGCATCTACACAGCTGTTTACATGTTGCTATGGTATATTCAGTGGAGTTAACTGGGTCTGACTGGGATTTGAAGTTTGCCAATATATCACTTAGGAGTAGGTAGTTTGCCTTACAGAAATTTCAAAAGGTACCTTGGGTGGAAGGAGTGTCTGGTTTCAATTTTATTTTGTAGGAGATAGCTTTATAGTGAGACCTAACAAGTGTTGAAGATATACAAGGGATGGTGCAAGATGTCCCCATATTAGTAAAGACAAGATCCAAGATGTTGTTCTGCTTAGTAGGTACTCTAACTAATTGTTCCAGTCCAGGTCATGTGTATTGACAATATCTAGGAATCTTTATGTTTGCGCATTAATGATGGTGTAGGTTTCCTAATCAATAGCTGGATAGCTTAGATCACCTATGAAAATGGTACTGGGTTTAATTCTGAGTGATTCCAGTTCCTTTATAGGTTCATAAGTTCATAGGATGTTACTAGGCTAATGGCCCTATGGCCTCTAGCTATGTAAAAACTCTGAGTACCCCAGTTGACCATAGTTAGATGGTCGTTGTTTGCAGAGTGATACTATGATCAGCACCTAGTGTCCCTGTCCATGAAGGCTAAAGTTGCTGGCCTCAGGGTGAATTTGTGGTTTGCCATCCAATTATCATGGTTGCATTTAAATAGGGTCATTAAGGAGCTCTGTTTTACATGAAGTGGGTGTTTATTCCAGAGGAGTGGCAATCTCTGGGAGATATATCTGTCTGTTGTGCAAATTCTATTAATATCACAGGCTAGTTTGAGATCCCAGGAGCGGATGACTCTTGTCCCATTTGATTTGCAGATGTGCAGCATTTTCATTAGGGCAGGGTCAGAGACTGCCCTGTAGGCCAGGCATAGGTCACCTCTTAGCAGCCTGTATGTTACCGAGTACAGTGACAGGGCTATCAGACTTTCCATGTAGATTATGTCTTGGAGGCCCTGAGTCCTCTTGTTTAGAAACCTCTGTGGTCTCTCCAGCTGCTGCAGGTGTCTGGTGGGTTCCCATTCAGAAGCCTGAAACATCATAAGCCTGAAAATCAAAATCCTGAAACCAAAAGCCTGAAAATTCAGAATCCTGAAAACTCAAAATCCTGAAAGCCCAAAATCCTGAAAGACCAAAATCCTGAAACTCAAAATCCTGAAAACACAAATAATGCTAATATGTCACTATAAAGACACTAATATCTACCAACTGACCCTGACCCTAACCCTAACCCTAAGGTCCGTCACTATCGCACACTCACCTGACCCGCGCCCTAAACCTAACTCACTTAAACCGCCCTAACCCCAATATTTGTCACTATTGCATACATGCCTAACCTGCGCCCTAACCCTAACTCACTTAAACCGCCCCTAACCCTAAAATAAAACCAACCGCACACTTACCTGATCCCAACGCATGACCTAACACCACAGGGCTAACAATAGCAAAGCCACAATGACATCAGTATGTCTATTTTGTGTTTTCAGGATTTTGAGTTTCAGGATTTTGGTCTTTCAGGATTTTGGGCTTTCAGGATTTTGAGTTTTCAGGATTCTGAATTTTCAGGCTTTTGGTTTCAGGATTTTGATTTTCAGGCTTATGATGTTTCAGGCTTCTGAATGGGAACCGTCTGGTGAGGTACAAACAGAAGGGAGCACTGTACTCAATTAGTGGTCTGATAAGGGCCGAGAACAGCAGAGTAATTACCTCCCTGGTCTCGGATGTGATGCCCTTATTTATGAGAGGGGCAGTGTAGAAGGCTTTCCTTACTACTGTACACATGGTGATTGAAGTTTAGACTGCTAACAACATGTGTTCTCAAGTCATGGACCACTGTGTTTGAACTTAGAGGGATGATGTCTATGTTGTAACTAGCAGAGGCTACTTCTCTGCCAAAAGGGGTAATGAGGCATTTTTTGCATTTAGTTTCAGTCCATGGCCCTGGCTTCGGTCATTTGTCTGTGTCAGTCCCTTCTATAATTTGTTGATGTCATTGGGGGACACTGTGATTGTACCCAGTTTACAGTCATCTGTAAACATATTAAGCCACAGGCCATCAGCTTTTGACTGGACGTCAGAAAAATAAATTCCAAAATGTAGAGGGTCCAGTACAGATCCTTGTAGTACACCACTGGTAACTGGTCTACTCTGGAGGTGAAGTGGTACATAATTTGCTATATTTGTTTTAGATAGCCATTGTAGCTTGTGTCATGGATGGAGTTAAATAACTAGGTAACAGATCTTACAGCACATTTCTGATGATTATTTGGACATGAAGAAGCAGCATGTTGCTTTACCAGCATTGAAGTGAGTCTTTTCTGGAAGAAGATTGAAGCACATCCAGCTTTTTTCCTCCTGCTCAGTAGATGTTCCAAATGTCTAGAATAGATGTGTCCTCAGAGCTCTTCTATGCAGCCCTCAACCTCTAACTGCAACATCGATGTACACATTCCCCAAAACACTTTTTCTCCCATGACCTGTGACACTAAGCACCCTTCTACTTTTGTTTTGAGCCAAAAAGGGTCAGTGTGTTTACGCCATTATTTACAATCAGTGTGTGCATGTGTGTGTGTGTGTGTGTGTGTGTGTGTGTGTGTACTCATGTATGGATTTGCCACTGTTGCCTTTGAAAGGGACAGCAATTACCTGTGTTAATAGGTGCAGGTGAGTGAGTGCATGCATGAAAGCAGATTTGTGTGCGTGAAGGTAGAAGAAGAGTGTGTGTGTATATGTGAGTATGTGTGCATGACAGAGGCTAACAATGATCAGTCTACCTACTGAACACAAACAAGTTAGCTCACAAATATATCATACATTAAGAGTACACTTTCATTAAATTGTGGCTTTCCTGACAGGGAGAGTGTTGTATTGAACATGAACTCATACCTCTTAACTGTATGGATTTTCAAAGAATGTCTGAATTTTTGCCTCATCTTCCAATTTGTGTCTTTTGCTTAGGAAATAAAAGTAGTCATCCAAGGTAATGCAGTTCCAGGGAGTAAGAATGAGACAGCAGCCTAGGGTTAATGGGTCAGTAGTGGACTGACTATGTAGGACTGTAGCATATAAAGTTGTATTATTTTTTTCAGACAAACAAAAAAGCACCTAGTACTGTTATTTCATTGGTGGGTTCTAAGCAGTGATAGATTGGACAACAGTAAGCATTGGATCATCAATACTGGCAAATCAAGTGGGCACAATTGTCATTTTTTAAATGTTGGGGATTTTAGTGTGTATGTGTGTGCTTATGTGTTGGGAGTGCTGCAACATTAGATGATTATTAAAGACAGACTTACAGACTGTGGAAAATATGTTTCTTTGTTTCAAAGCCATTTACAGTGGATGGATATTTACATTTAATGGACAATGTTTCTGAAGGATGCCAAGTCTACAACAGCCAATGTCTTGTAAAGTGACCTGGAAATGGATATTGGGATGTTACTGAAAAATATAGTAAGTGGGCTTAGAAATATAATTTAATTAAACAAAGTGTACTTTCAATTTACAGGCCATAATTTAATTTATTTCAGGTAGTCCAGATACTGGTAGATTGTATACCATTAGACTTAATTAGGAAAGCTGTCATTCTGGGGAAAAAAGCAGCCCTAGTTTCAGTGAAAGCTCTGTGGTTGCTTGCAGGTTCATAGGTTAGTACTAAGCTAACTGCCCTTTAGCCATTTTAAGCTTAGCCAATTATCCTTGTGAGACTCAAATCCTGCACCTTGTGTTTGTAAGGCAAACACCTTAACCACTAGGCCACCCTCCCTAGGAAGTTGCAGGATGTTGGCGCTAATGTGTTTTATTTATTATTTTTAATGCATTTGTCATTTCAAAGCATGGTTTTCTTTGATGCAAAAGAAGGCATGACTGAATGAGCCATATAATGTTTGACAATGATGGAATAGAAAGATTATAAGTGATGTATAATGTTTGCAGCTACAGTTGTTTCAATAGTGTCTGTAATGCTTAACTATTTTGGGCTGTGTCCCACTTTCATTTAGATTTTTGCTCTAAGATTGAGAGGTATGGTTCCATACTAAATCAAGGCATAATTATGAAAAACAGAGCCTTTTTAATATCTCTGCTTATTTCCAATATAAACTGCCATGTAACCTTGCAAATAACCTTGTTATTAGAATTGACAGGTATGATTCATCTGTTAGTGCTAATATGACTTTGATTTCTTGCAGCAGTCTGTGGTTTACATAATCAGAATAACTTTTCTGTGCTTCTGGGTGTGTAATCAATTTAACAGTTTTAAAGATGTTTTCCAAAATAAATAAATATATAATAAATAAATAATCCTCTCTACACTTTGAGCTATTGACAAAGTCTGGTAATTTGTTTTTCAAAAGTGAAGGTCAGCATTACAGCTCAGTAAACTGTCAGTAAATTAAAATGTCTGAATGTCAAATGGCTTTAGATTGGAGGAAGTTTATTTTATTTATTTTATTTTACACAGATCCATTTTCAGCGGAGGTTGGGGAGAAAAGCTCCAAAATAACATAAAACAATATAATACAATACATGAGAGAGATAGACAGCAAATTATGGATGTAGTACTCATACAATATGGCAGATATTACATCTCGTAACAGTGAGAATCATTGAGGTACAGAATAAATTTTTTACAGTTATAATTACAGCAAGGCAAATATCAATGATTAGAAAGTTCTGAAACAATCTTTGTTTGTTGATTTATTGATGGTCCTTTGGATGAATCCATCTCTATTATGATTTTTTTTCAGATATTTTGTGATTACTGAGGTTGCCTATTTTACAAGTAGGGGCTTTATTGTGTGTGTGTGTGTGTGTGTGTGTGTGTGTGTGTGTGTGTGTGTGTGTGTGTGTGTGTGTGTGTGTGTGTAAGAGAGAGAGATTTAATATGTATACTGAATATAATTTTGCAAAGATCTTAGCCATCCAGCTGGGAAAGGTTAGTATGTGGATTTTCCATTTTATGGCTGTCCATCCAGCCATCGTGTTGCTGAACTACATTGTTTGATAATGAGAGGAGCTTTTACAGAAGTTGAAGGTTTTGTGTCAAGAACCTGTCCATAAAAAGTGGCTTGTTTATGTTGCAGTGAAGGCTGTGGTCTTTGTAGTGAGCATTTTAAGTATAACCAGTATTTCTGATGTAGAGGAAGTCTCTTAAGGCAGGATCTTTCTTAGCCTGGAAAGCAAGCCAATGATGAAATTTATAGGGGCTAGTGAGAGACAGAGGAAAGCAAGAAGCTTTTTAGTCTGTTTGGCTCTTGTAAAGGAAGAAGACCTCCTTGTCCCTGGATGAGATACACTTACTAATGAAGTGGGCCATGTAAAAGCTTTTAGACCACAAGCAGACAATGTGGTGGTCAAAAATGTGATAAATGATGATGCATTTTAGGCCATATTTCTGGCACCAGTTATTTGTTTGGGTGAGACCCTTTGTAGCTTATTCAGAATTGTTTTATTAAGTCAGTAATGTGAATTCTTTACTTTATTGCAAATTTGTTGGCTTATTTTTGTGGATTATAGTATTGTAGGACTGCTGATGCTGACATTTAGTGAGAAATGCTAGTGCTGTACTGAATATCTGTTTATTTGTAAAAAAAAAAAAAAAAAAAAAAAAAAAAAACATATATATATATATATATATATATATATATATATATATATATATATATATATATATATATATATATATATATATATATATATATATATATGTGTGTATATATATATATACATGTATATGTATATATATATATATATATATATATATATATATATATATTTTTTTTTAACTAAGATGTTAGAGTTAACTGTTAGATTAATTTATTACATTTATTCATTGTTCAAATGATATATTTTTCATTATCGGCCCCATCTGTTTTTCTGTTCACTCACCTTTGCAAGCCAAAAGGTTGGACACCCCTGGTCTAGAAAGTGTTACAACCCAACATATCCTTAATGTTTTCTGCCATTTTAAACTATGTCTCTGGCACTACACAGGCACCTACTTCCTCCGTGGTGAGGAGGGTTTGAGGGTGTGGAGACTCTTGTATTTGTGGCATAAAAAGGGCTTTCTGGCATTTAGTTTGCATTTGCCTTGCATCCTTTTCAGGAAAGAGAGGGATGTATCTGTTTAAGTGCTCCCCCTTGCCTTTTTAAGGCATTGGCAACACTTCTTGTTTTTGCTGCCCATCTGAGTTGACTGGTGCTGCTCACATCCAATCTGTGAAGCCACTTCACCTATTAAAATTATTGCAATCAAGTGGTATAAAAAGGGCTTCCTAATATTTGTTTGAATTTACCTCGCTTCTTTTTCAAAAATCTATGGGAATACTTTTATTTATTTAAGTGATTTCCCTCACCTTTTCTAAGGTGCTGGAAGCACCTCATGTTTCTACTGCTTTCAGAGATGATGAAATACTCTCATGGTCAGTCTGTGAAGCCCCCTTTCCTGTTAGTAGCCTGAGAAATGTTTACAAAACCCAGAAATGGAATCTGAAATATCAACGACTGAAGATGCTGAGACCATATTTTATTCAAGAGCCACTGATTTTTCTCTTATATGATCTGACAAAGGGATTCATACGAATCATAGAAGGCATGTATATCCTGAGCTGCTCTCTTTCAGAAGTTTGGGCTGAATGGAGAAACTCAGAAAATTGTGAGCATGAATAATAACTAACATCTCATTTACACTGATGTCCTGTATGTTCCATACACCATATACATTTTTACCCCCATGGATACAGCTCCCTATCCGATGCATCTATAGATGTTATAATATGTTCACTGCAAGCTTATACTTGTACTTGCTGAAGGTATTTGGTAAATTTCCATATCAGGTTATTATTAATGCCTTTATTGTTAAGAATATCAACACATCTCATTAAATGGATTTATAGCCTGCTTAGTATTAAAACTGACACTGTTTTACAGGGCACTAGATCAGACATTTTACTTGCATGGTTTGGTTTGGGGACCTATACCGCTTAATCAGGTCTCTCAGCAAACATATTGATTAAGTAAATATACCAGTGATTGGATAATTGGATTTAAAATAACAAATAACAGGATTTAGTTGAAATCAACCGATATGTTAATAAAAGCATAAACTGGTGAAATCATACTGGGCTCCATTTTAGTATGTACAAATGCAACTTACTATTGTTTGATAAATCTTTGTTTATAAACTAGTTATAATACATGGTTCAGCTTTAGAGGAATTTGATGAATATGGCAATTTTCTTTTGACAAACATGCAAATGTAACCTGCAGTAAGATACTGAGACAACTTGGGTTGCCTAAGAAAACCATTCCCATAACAGATGAAGATAGGATGATTTAACTATACAAAACTCACATTTGGCTCACAATAGAATACAACAATGCTTTATATAATTACTCACTAGGATGTTTAGTTAACTTATTTTCAATTTATAGGAGTTTTACAAAGAAAATACCATCTGTTAAGGAATAGAAAGATGTCAATGCCTAAACGCATTTACTGTCCATTATACAATGACCCCCCACATTAATATTCCAAAATGTGCATGCTGATTGGTCAGCATGCATATTGTAAATCAGAGTATACTAATGGAAAAGGTCCAGTCGCCCGGACATTTTCCATTAGTACAACTCTATTTTTACAGCAATGGAGAACGCAAGATCTCTTGCTTTTTACACACTGTCTCGCTATGTTAAACAAGTTTAACATAGCGAGATAGCTTTAAAAAAATAACGAAGATCTTCCTATCTCTGTTGCTTTTTTTAAAGGTGTTTTGCTATGTTAAATGGGTTTAACATAGCGAGACAGCTTTAAAAAAAGCAACGGAGATTCTCTGTTGCTTTTTTTTAAAGCTGTCTTGCTATGTTAAACTCCTTTAACATAGCGAGTCACTCTGTAAAAATCAATGGAGATCTTGCTTTTTCTGTTGCTTTTTTCAAAACTGTCTCGCTATTTTAAATGGGTTTAACATAGCGAGACAGCTTTAAAAAAAGCAACGGAGGTTCTCCGTTGCTTTTTTCAAAACTGTCTCGCTATGTTAAACTCCTTTAACATAGTGAGACAGTTTGTAAAAAGCAATGGAGATCTTGCTTTCTCCGTTCCTTCCGCCCACAGCTCTGATGTACTGCATAAGCATACGCATGCGCAGTACATCAGGACTGCCGCACAATGCCAGACAGCTGCGGAAGGGCAGCAAGGAGGCCTTATATAATGCCATTATTTAAGAAAAGTAATTATTTTTTTTCTTAAATAATGTCATTGTATAATATCAATAACCCACTTCTGGGTGTGGGTAATGCTGGATTTACCCATTGTTGTCTTTGTTTGGCCACTCAGGCTTCACTCTTATGACCAAACCACACCAACCGTGGATAAATCCAGCATTACCCACACCCAGGCATGGGTTATTGCTATAATATAAACACTTTAAGGCAGGGGTGTCCAACCTTTTGGCTTGCTGGGGCCGCATTGAGTGAACAGAAATGGTCTTGGGGCCGCATATAAAATATATCATATAGTTAACTCTTTTGTTGCTCTGGAAGACCACAGTCGACCTCCTGGCTGTACTGTAGGTGCATTTGAACAATGAATAAATGTAATAAATGCCTAATATTTGCCTTAAAATTCTAATTCTCATTCTAATTCTCTAATCTAACAGTTAACTCTAACATCTTAGTTAAAAAAAAAAAAATATATATATATATATATATATATATATATATATATATATATATATATATATATATATATATATATATATATATATATATATATATATATATATATATATATATATAAATATATATATATATATATATATATATATATATATATATATATATGTTTTTTTTGTTTTTTTTACAAATAAACAGATTTCAGTACAGCACTAGCATTTCTCACTGGGAAAACCATTCCAGCAGTCCAACTACGTAAAATGTCAGCATCAGCAGTCCTACAATACTATAATCCACAAAAATAAGCCAACAAATTTGCAATAAAGTAAAGAATTCACATTACTGACTTAATAAAACAATTCTGAATAAGCTACAAAAGGGTCTCACCCAAACAAATAACTGGTGCCAGAAATATGGCCTCAAGCTAAATGCCAAAATGCATCATCATCCCTTTGAGGAGAGTGATGTCCCCACAAATTATCACATTAATAACAGTGTTGTAACCACACAATCAGTCATATGGTACTTGGGCACCCAGGTTGATACAAACCTGACTTTTGACCACCACATTGTCTGCGTTGTAAGGAAAGCTTTTTACATGGCCCACTTCATTAGTAAGTGTATCTCATCCAGGGACAAGGAGGTCATAACATCCCTGTATTCTTCCTTTACAAGAGCCATTATTGAGTGCAATGCCCCTTTTGGCATGTGCCTCAGCAAAACACCCTGCCAAAACAAAGACTACAACCATTTCTGACAGAAAAGGTCAAAGGACTAAGTTCACTTAGTTATCCAAACAGACTAAAAAGCTTCTTGCTTTCCTCTGTCTCTCACTAGCCCCTATAAATTTCATCATTGGCTTGCTTTCCAGGCTAAGAAAGATCCTGCCTTAAGAGACTTCCTCTACATCAGAAATACTGGTTATACTTAAAATGCTCACTACAAAGACCACAGCCTTCACTGCAACATAAACAAGCCACTTTTTATGGACAGGTTCTTGACACAAAAACCTTCAACTTCTGTAAAAAGCTCCTCTCATTATCAAACAATGTAGTTCAGCAACACGATGGCTGGATGGACAGCCATAAACGTAGTCCTTGGGTAAGTAGCATAGCCTTCATCAAACCAAATGGAAAATCCACATACTAACCTTTCCCAGCTGGATGGCTAAGATCTAATATTGGTTACTCAAGTCTAGTTGCCCAAGAAGAGGGGCATGTTTAACTAAGAATTCCATTTGCAAAATTATATTCAGTATACATATTAAATCTCTCTCTCTTACACACACACACACACACACACACACACACACACACACACACACACACACACACACACACACACACACACAATAAAGCCCCTACTTGTAAAATAGGCAACCTCAGTAATCACATGACACCCACTCACTGAATGAAATTGTCTGGAAGTCAAAATATCTGAAAAAAAAAATCATAATAGAGATGGATTCATCCATGTAATTTTCCACCACCAAAAGGACCATCAATAAATCAACAAACAACTGCTTGTCAAAAAGTAAATCAATAAGAAAACCATAAACTATAATGCTACATACTGGTGTAAACATATAACTTGTGTCAATCCCCAGGTTTATCCATACCAAAAGATTGTTTCAGAACTTTCTCCTAAAACCTTAAATCATTGATATTTGCCTTGCTGTAATTATAACTGTAAAAAAATTTATTCTGTACCTCAATGATTCTCACTGTTACGAGATGTAATATCTGCCATATTGTATGAGTACTACATCCATAATTTGCTGTCTATCTCTCTCATGTATTGTATTATATTGTTTTATGTTATTTTTGGAGCTTTTCTCCCCGAACCTCCGCTGAAAATGGATCTGTGTCCAGTCGGACTTTCCTGGTAAACAAATGTAAAATAAAATAAAATAAATAAAAATAAACTTCCCTCCAATCTAAAGCCATTTGACATTCAGACATTTTAATTTGTGCAGAAGTTACTCACAGACTGACAGTTTACTGAGCTGTAATGCTGACCTTCACTTTTGAAAAAAACAAATTACCAGACTTTGTCAATAGCTCAAAGTGTAGAGAGGATTATTTATTTATTATATATTTATTTATTTTTGGAAAACATCTTTAAAACTGTTAAATTGATTACACACCCAGAAGCACAGAAAAGTTATTCTGATTATGTAAACCACAGACTGCTGCAAGAAATCAAAGTCATATTAGCACTCTATGCTTATGTCCGAACAGATGAATCATACCTGTCAATTCCAAAAGAAGTAAAGTAGCTTAATAACAAGGTTATTTGCAAGGTTACATGGCAGTTTATATTGGAAATAAGCAGAGATATTAAAAGGCTCTGTTTTTCATAATTATGCCTAAAAGTCTTCCAAGGTAAATACAACTTCTGATTTAGTATGGAACCATACCTCTCAATCTTAGAGCAAAAAATCTGGACAAAGCGAAAAATGAAAGTGGGACACAGCCCCAAAAATAGTTATGCATTACAGACACTATTGAAACAACTGTAGCTGCAAACATTATACATCACTTATAATCTTTCTATTCCATCATTGTCAAACATTATATGGCTCATTCAGTCATGCCTTCTTTTGCATCAAAGAAAACCATGCTTTGAAATGACAAATGCATTAAAAATAATAAATAAAACACATTGCGTCAACATCCTGCAACTTCCTAGGGAGGGTGGCCTAGTGGTTAAGGTGTTTGCCTTACAAACACAAGGTGCAGGATTTGAGTCTCACAAGGGATAATTGGCTAAGTTTAAAATGGCGCAAGGGCAGTTAGCTTAGTACTAACCTATGAACCTGCAAGCAACCACAGAGCTTTCACTGAAACTAGGGCTGCTTATTTCCCCAGAATGACAGCTTTCCCTAATTAAGTCTAATGGTATACAATCTACCAGTATCTGGACTACCTGCAATAAATTAAATTATGGCCTGTAAATTGAAAGTACACTTTGTTTAATTAAATTATATTTCTAAGCCCACTTACTATATTTTTTCAGTAACATCCCAATATCCATTTCCAGGTCACTTTACAAGACATTGGCTGTTGTAGACTTGGCATCCTTCAGAACCCCACAGGCCCACGCTAACACATTGTCCATTAAATGTAAATATCCATCCACTGTAAATGGCAAGAAGCTGCACCAAGTGTTAGGTTTTGAAACAAAGAAACATATTTTCCACAGTCTGTAAGTCTGTCTTTAATAATCATCTAATGTTGCAGCACTCCCAACACATAAGCACACACATACACACTAAAATCCCCAACATTTAAAAAATTGACAATTGTGCCCACTTGATTTGCCAGTATTGATAATCCGCCAAAGCTATGCTTACTGTTGTCCAATCTATCACTGCTTAGAACCCACCAATGAAATAACAGTACTAGGTGCTTTTTTGTTTGTCTGAAAAACAATACAACTTTATATGCTACAGTCCTACATAGTCAGTCCACTACTGACCCATTAACCCTAGGCTGCTGTCTCATTCTTACTCCCTGGAACTGCATTACCTTGGATGACTACTTTTATTTCCTAAGCAAAAGACACAAATTGGAAGATGAGGCAAAATTCAGACATTCTTTGAAAATCCATACAGTTAAGAGGTATGAGTTCATGTTCAATACAACACTCTCCCTGTCAGGAAAGCCACAATTTAATGAAAGTGTACTCTTAATGTATGATATATTTGTGAGCTAACTTGTTTGTGTTCAGTAGGTAGACTGATCATTGTTAGCCTCTTTGTGCATGCGCCTCTCTCTGTCATGCACACATATACACACATATACACACACACTCTTCTTCTACCTTCACGCACACAATTCTGCTTTCATGCATGCACTCACTCACTCCGTACTTACCTATTAACACAGGTAATTGCTGTCCCTTTCAAAGGCAACAGTGGCAAATCCATACATGAGTCCCTCTTCAGCGAGAACACACACACACACACACACACACACACACACACACATGCACACACTGATTGTTCGGTGCAAAATAATGGCGTAAACACACTGACCCTTTTTTGGCTCAAAAACAAAAGTAGAAGGGTGCTTTGGCACATGCACACACCGACATTAGTGTCACAGGTCATGGGAGTGAAAAACACAAAAAAAAGTGTTTTGGGGAATGTGTACATCGATGTTGCAGTTAGAGGTTGAGGGCTGCATAGAAGAGCTCTGAGGGCCGCATGCGGCCCGCGGGCCGCAGGTTGGACACATCTACTTTAAGGGTAAGTTAATTTTGACTTACAAAATCCTTCAGAGGTGAATTATAATGTGCTTCATTAAAACTGGATATTTATACTAATTCAAGAACTCACAGGCTTAAACACTTATTTATTTATTTATTTATTTATTCCAGTTTGATGACCAAGGAGGTCCACTGGGCTCAGGTAGCCCGTTTTCAGTGGAGTCCCGGGGAGAAAAGCTCCGCAATACATGGTTTAGTTACAAAAATTATTACAAAGAATAATTGCTTTACAAACTTTAAAACAGGTAGAATTCAGAAGAAGAAGAAAACAGTTACAATTTCATTTAGGCAAGAAAGGCAGGCACACAGCATCAGGGCTACATATTACATTATTGTAATTTATAATATCCACATTTGAGTGTAAGGATTAGTTTGATGTGAAAGTTAGCCAGGAGTCTAAGTGGAGGAGAGCATATGTGGATTGGGAGAAAGAGTACAGTTGCATTTCCTGTTTGAATAAAGATAGGAATGTAGTTGAGTTTTAAAGTTTTCAAAGTTGTCACAGGTCCTTAGAGAAGAAGGGAGCGACTTCCATTTTTTAGCTAAGGAGAAGGATAGCAGAAGCTGACCAGCAGGACGATTGGGTTTGTGGACGGAGATTAGGTTTTGGTGGATAGATCTAAGGGTTCTGTGCAGTGTATAAGGTCATAGAATATTGGTTAGTGCAGGGCATGTGTTAGGTTGGAACAATAATCTGTGGGCAGTGGTGATTTGGAGATAGTCTAGATGGTTGAGGAGTTCAAGCCAATTTAATGAATGAAGGGAAGAACAATAATGGGAGGAGGATTTGGCTTTGGTTGCAAATTTAGGGATTTTATTGTAACAGGTTTCCAGTTTAGAGAAGAGAGTGGCGGATAAGTTTGTAAGTAGAGGAGCACCATACATGAGAGAAGGTAATAGATAGGTAGTGGCTAGAGTTAGTCTGGTGGAAGGAGAGAGGAAGTGGCTGTTTCTGTAAAGTAAACCAAGTTTTATATGGGTTTTCTTAATGTTTTGATGAATGTGAGTATTGAATTTCAGATGGTCATCAATGGTAACACCAAGAAGTTTGGCGGGGGAACAATCTCTATGGTGGAGTTGTTTTGGCTGATAATTTGGAGTGAGTTTTTATCAATAGGGGATGTTTTGGAGGGGGAAAATAGAAGAATTTTGAATTTGTTGGCATTTAGTGAGAGGTGATTTTGGAGCATCCAATTTTCGGTGGTTGAGAAAGCAGTTTGTGTCCCTGATTGGAGCTCAGCTAAGTTAGTAGCACAGCAAATTAAAGTAGAATCATATGCATATTGCACAATTCTGGTGTTGTGTATGGCTTTGTGAAAGTCATTAATAAAGATGTTGAATAGCACTGGGCCAAGTATGGATCCTTGGGGTACCCCAGTAGGGGTTGGAAGGAAGGTGAACGTGCCTTGTCCCCATTTTACAGCCTGAGACCTATCTGAGAGATAGCTGGAGAACCAGGAAAGGGTCTTGTGGGAGAGACTAAGATTGGAAAGATGGTTTAGGAGGTGGGTATGGGAGATGGTATCGAATGCTTTGGATAAATGCAGTAGAACTGTAGATACTATTTTACCAGAGTCACGGGCGAGATTTACAGTGTGTAAGAAGGAGAGAAGGGCAGTGTTGGAACTGTGTCCTGGAGGGACACCGTGTTGGGTGGGAGTGATTAGCTGGTGTTTGGTTAGGAAAGGCATGAGCTGAAGGTGGATGCATTTTTCAAGAAGTTTAGAGATTGGGGAGAGGATAGCTATGGGTCGGAAATTTGAGACACTATTGTTTTTGCCACCCTTATGAAGAGGTAGAATATAGGCGGCACACCATAATTTGGGTACATAAGATTCCAGCAGGGATCTATTGATCAGAATATGGATTGGGAGGGCAATACCTTCAGTGGCTATTTTTAGGAAGGAGGATGGGATGTTGTCGGGGGCATTGGAGCATGGCTTTAGTTTTGAGAGTAATTTCTTGATATGGTAGGTTGAGATGGGTTTAAGTTCGAAAGTAGGAGGAGGGGGAGTTGGGGGAGAGGAAGATTGAGTGGGTTGAGGAGAAGAATTATCGTTGGTAAAGGTCTTGGTCAGTTCTGCAATAGAGAGGTAAAGAAGGAATTGAATAGATGGCCAATTTCATGGTCAGATTTGCTGGTGTCAGGACAGGGGTTGATTTTAATACCTGGGTTAAGAAGGGAATTAATTGAGTTCCAGAATTTTTTGGGGTTTTTTTTGGATGATTTACTTGTAGTTTGATGTAGTAAGACTTTTTGTCTTTAATGACTTGTTTTTTGACAAGGTTGCATAGTTGCTTGTATTTAAGTAAGATTTCAGGCTGTTTATGTTGGAGGTATGTTTTCCAGGTTTTATCTCTTTGTAGCATAATTTTTTTGGTGTCTTTGCTTAGCCAAGGGGTGGCCTTAGTTTTTACTCTTTTTGTTCTTATTGGAGCTAGGGAGTTGAGAACATTTAAGAAAGTTGAGTTGAAAAATTCAACAGCTTTGTCTAATGGAAGGGTTTTTAGGGGGCTCCAGTTAGTTTAAGGGAGTCAGAAAAAGTAGTAGGATTAAAGTTTGAAAGGTTACGTGTATGAATGTACTGGTGGGAGTGTGGAGAAGTGAGGGTAGCTCGATGGGTGAAGGCAGGGAAGTGGTTTCCTAGTGGGTCAGGTATAACGCCGGATTTTATAACATTATTAGGATGGGATACCAAGATCCAATCTAGTGTAGAGCCAGGGGGGCTTGTTTTGTTAGGCCTGGTAATGGAATTAGTTAGTTGGGTGAATTTGTAAACATGTGAAACAGACCAAATTTAAGATGTTTCTATGCAATGCATTTAATTCCATTTGCATGGAAGAAATTATCACACAACATTCAAACTTCAAATAACTCAAACTAATTTAAACGTAATCTAGACAATAAAATGGGTTTATAACCTAAATTTTAGAGATTCTGTATCCTTTAATGGCTTATAAGCCTGAAAATAAGTACGAACAGCTTCTGAACTTATTTATGTCCTTTGTTTCATAATACAAAAGCATTCCAAAAAGTTATTTAACTGTACAATGGTATCTCTTCTTCTCAACTGGTCTTTAAATCATCAGGATTAGGAACTTCATGTGTTTCTGGATACTCATGTAAAACAAGAGATTTATCCACAATAAACCTGTCTTATTAGAATAAAATAAGTTTGAAATTTTTCCTCTGTGAGGTGGTGATTTTGCTTATCTCTACTTTCATTGACAAAAAATGCATTCAAATGTGAATCTTCACATTATATGGGCAAGTAATTCAGACAGACAAGATAATATGAATTATCTTTTTATGTGTGATCTCAAGGCAGAAACTATAACGTCATGGTCTCAGAAAGAATAGCCATATAATTAAAGTACAAGAAAATGGTCAAGTCCCTGCAGATCTTTGACATATATCACTAAAGTACAAAAATGTGTTCAAATCCCCACAGGTCCTTGACATATACACTAAGAAATCTTACAGGGAGCACCTGTGTCACTGTCTTCTTTCCTGAAGATTTTCAGGTTTATCAGACTTATTCTTGCATGTGGCTAAATCCCCTTTGAAGTGATACAGGAATAATTGCCAGTTCACTTATAATAGCACTGTCCATAATGGTGACTGAATGGCTGCCATTTCCTTAGGAAGTCACAGCCACTCTGACTTGCCATCCCAGATTCATCATCAGCAGTTATTCTTAAATGCTGCATAGATTGACTATGTAAAAGAAATATAGAAAGAATCATGTGTCTGATTTTTATCATTATGTTATTCACCTTATTCCAATATTTACTTTTTTATGTTTTACATTATTTCTTTGCATAACGCAGTGTTTTTTCTGTATATCTTCATAAATTTATATTAATTGTAAAGGAGAAAAATTAAATAAATACATAACGCAAAGCAATTTGTCTCCTATTCTGAACATGTAGGTTGTTCACATTAGAGTCAATAATTTGATGTGTTTCCTAGTTTTCCTTTTTACTTCTAAATTTTCTCCCCATTCTTCACCTTATTTATTTTATATTTGTTAATCGGCAAAGTTGGACATGGAACAAGCCAATTTTCAGTAAAGGCCCAGGGAGAAATGCTTGAGAAACATGTTTTTGTAACATGGGAAGAAACCAGAGCACCAGAGGAAACCCACACAAATGCAGGGATGCCATGCAGACTCCGCACAGAAGGCACCCCAGCTGAGAATCGAACCAGAGAACCTCTTGATGTGAGGCAACAACAGAAGCTCTGCACCACTGCACCACCCACCTTCTTCTTCTGCTTTTAATTCTTTCAATTTTTTTTTTATTATGTATTTATTAATTTCTTTATTTCATCTTTGTAGGACCTGGCCTAATAGCATGGTTAACTGTACCCAAATGGCCCATTGATTCTGCAAGAATGAGAAGTGAGCATTTCCAGGCAAAGAGAAAGCCTTCCAGACTATTCATTCCTGCCTGAGAAGCCCACTGTACTGATCCGTTCCCCCAGCAGTGACAGTTGGGTGGAAGGGAGTGGGTCAGTTTGCTGTTGCTATGAGAAGGTTACTCTCACTCCCATTCAGTGGTTATTGAAGTTATTCTATATAGTGCCATCACAAGAACCATGCCTCTGTATGATGAACCCTGCAATATATGCTCCTGGCACAATGGTAATGGGGCTGGGCCTGTGCTCCATGAATGTAACACCCACTGCTCTTGTTAGGTGTCATGCAAGTGGCAAGTAAGGCTTACCTTCCTCCTTCCAGGATTTGTGAATTGGTAACAGCCAGTCATTCCTATCCCTCCCTGTCCACCTCCTTCTACAGGCATCCAAGCCGATATTCAAACCCAGATCACCTTAAGCATATTCAGGCCTTTATCCTTCTATGCCTCAGCACTGACTTCTCTTGTCCTTGCAAGCACTTCACCAACTTCTAATATTTTACAATATCTGACATTTATGATTTGTCCTTTTGTTTATGGAATACAGAGCCTCTGACTTGTTCTTATTTGTTAGCATATAGGTTATTTTACTACTCAGAGCTCCGCCTGTTCCTACTTTCTTTAATGTAGCGGTACCTGCATGACATTCATCATGTCTCTGTTCAAACGCATTTCTTTTCTTTATCTTCTTCCCATAAGAACATTTTTTTTCATCATAGAAGTTTACTGGCTCCTTTGTAACACCTGTATTAATGTTTGTCAACCAGAACTTTATACATATAGTTAATTTTTCTAATTATAAGACACCCTGCATATTAATATGTTAATTTTTAAAAATTACATATAAATGTATTTAAATGAATTCATGAGCATGCCATATTCTGTGCTAGCAGCTTGGGCAGTGTAGTTGACAAAATGACTAATTGCAAGCCAGGGCATGCTGTTTCCTGAATTATAATGACAATCCACCATGCCTCCAAAATTATAGGACTGCCTGTTCTGTGTTGTATGCAAATAATGGGTCATCTTGAGCTGGGCAAAGATTGACATAGTATGGTCCTGATCTACAGCAGACCAATGCACTACTGTGTACTGTCAGCATTTATCTAATGAAATGTTATTTAAGGACATATGTTTTACTGTGGGATGCAACTCCCTTCCCCTGCAATGAAGGAGCTGTGCTACCTGATACCTGTTCTCTAAAATATTGCCTTAAAGTTTGTAACAACTTGAAGAAAATAATAAATTAATTTTCCTTTTCTGCAAATCAGCTCAGCATGATATATTTAGAGATTAGGTATGTGGAGGCAGAGACCCCTTGTGCCCTCTACAAAAAATAAAAAAATAAAAAATAAATCAGTTTGAGATTTCCATCTATTTAGTTTCAGCCTTCAGGTGAGTGTTTAGGTATCAGCAAGATCACCTTCAATATTTATATTGCTGACCCTGAATGGCAGACCTGCTCTAGAGTACAAAGGCCTGCCACATCAGTTGCATGGCCTGTCCACTCTACTTCACCAAACATAGTTTAAGAAAATGTATGTGCATTTGTGTTCATGAAGCTGTTATTAATGTTATGGAAAGTAAGAGGTAAATGATTAACAATGAGTTGTGCATTCTTCACAATAGGTATTAATGGGCAGGAAGGAGAGAAGTGGACTCTAGCAACAAACATAAATGGAGTCATGACACCATTAAGGAAGTGTTGCTTAATGAGGAAAAAAGACTGCTATATTTATTTTGTTTCCAGAATCATTGCATAAGGCAAACAGGTTTTTGCGACAGGTGGTTACAGTTCAGTGACTCTGATGTTACTCACAGTGCATTGTTAAAACACACACAAACTCACACACACACAATATCATAATCTTAAACGGTCTACTTCTCAAACTTTTGTTTTTGTTTTTTATTTAATGGTTACTAATAGATTTGGTTACCTTTGTAAATGCAATTTTCCATAAACTTAGAAAACAACACATCTGACAGTTAGTAATTGCAATCCTTTAATGAAAGATTGTAAGCTGTTAAACATTTGGTTCCCCCTACACGTTGTATCCTGGGATAGATGCCACATTTTATTTTTTGTTCCAACGGTACTGGAAAAATATTATGACCTGTGATTCTTCTTCAGAGATTTGACTAGTGGGGTGAATTTGAAGGGACTACACTATGATTTCAACTATGTTATGAACTTAACAAGTGTTGTAGAGGCATTAGTTTATCCAATTGCTTCTAAGGAGACAACAACAGGTGAGGGAGACAATTAAGGCATTTTTTACATAAACATGAGGCACAGACAGGCAATAATCTGAGTTTAGCAGTGTGAATGAAAGTGAGTTTAGCGGTAGCATTGCCCATACAATTTTATTCATTTCATTTAGCAGTTCGGACACAATGATGAATCCCTGTACTTGGTAAGGAAATGAACATAAATATAATTTTTCATGTATCTGTATTATTGCAATATTGTATGATGAGCTTAATGCAATGACTGTTAAGGCATGGTTCATTATGGGTAACAGAACATTTATTCTTTTGCCTTCCTTGCCACCATATCTTATTATATTTCTTAGCCTTTAAAAATGTTTAAGCCAATTTATGCATAGCAAATACATGCCTGATTAAAATGTGTATCATCTAACTCAATTAAGCATTTCAAATATATAGCAATATACAGAGAAATAACTGTTTTTTTCCCTCTCAAGAGCAAACATATCATACCGAAAGTTCAGTGTTAGACAAAAATGCTGCCAAATGAAAAAGAAGA
This sequence comes from Protopterus annectens, assembly GCF_019279795.1. NCBI lineage: Eukaryota > Metazoa > Chordata > Ceratodontiformes > Protopteridae > Protopterus > Protopterus annectens. The sequence goes on from NC_056728.1 coordinate 1,028,519,302, forward strand.
AATATTTTATTGTCATGGACTAAATGTTAGATAGCTTAGTGCATGAAGCATTGCATTATGTGTAAAATAGAGTGGTCATTTTCTAGGAATTTGGACTTTTCAGCATCCAGGAATTATATTTCTGTATCATGGCTTGTTGGAACACTAAACGCGCTCACATCCCAGTCTCTCAAAAAACACTGTCTGAAAGTCAAGAACTCACCTGTCTTGTAGCTCAGGTAGGGTGCTGCTCGCCCCTGAACTTAAATATGGGTTTGGGCAAGTAGCCATGGGGGAAAGGGTGGGAAAGAGATTTTTGGGTTCGGAAGTATAACCAGGATTTTAGGGTCAAGAAGCAGGAAGGGGGTTTAGGGTTGGGGAGAAGCAGGGGAATTTTAAGTTTAGGGAACGTGATTGGAGTTTTACGTTTATATCAGGGGTGTCCAACCTTTTGGCTTGCTGGGGCCGCATTGAGTGAACAGAAATGGTCTTGGGGCCGCATATAAAATATATCATATAGTTAACTCTTTTGTTGCTCTGGAAGACCACAGTCGACCTCCTGGCTGTACTGTAGGTGCATTTGAACAATGAATAAATGTAATAAATGCCTAATATTTGCCTTAAAATTCTAATTCTCATTCTAATTCTCTAATCTAACAGTTAACTCTAACATCTTAGTTAAAAAAAAAAAAAATATATATATATATATATATATATATATATATATATATATATATATATATATATATATATATATATATATATATATATATATATATATATATATATATATATATATATATATATATATATATATATACATATATATATATATATATATATATATATATATATATATATATATATGTTTTTTTTTTTTTTTTTTACAAATAAACAGATTTCAGTACAGCACTAGCATTTCTCACTGGGAAAACCATTCCAGCAGTCCAACTACGTAAAATGTCAGCATCAGCAGTCCTACAATACTATAATCCACAAAAATAAGCCAACAAATTTGCAATAAAGTAAAGAATTCACATTACTGACTTAATAAAACAATTCTGAATAAGCTACAAAAGGGTCTCACCCAAACAAATAACTGGTGCCAGAAATATGGCCTCAAGCTAAATGCCAAAAAATGCATCATCATCCCCTTTGAGGAGAGTGATGTCCCCACAAATTATCACATTAATAACAGTGTTGTAACCACACAATCAGTCATATGGTACTTGGGCACCCAGGTTGATACAAACCTGACTTTTGACCACCACATTGTCTGCGTTGTAAGGAAAGCTTTTTACATGGCCCACTTCATTAGTAAGTGTATCTCATCCAGGGACAAGGAGGTCATAACATCCCTGTATTCTTCCTTTACAAGAGCCATTATTGAGTGCAATGCCCCTTTTGGCATGTGCCTCAGCAAAACACCCTGCCAAAACAAAGACTACAACCATTTCTGACAGAAAAGGTCAAAGGACTAAGTTCACTTAGTTATCCAAACAGACTAAAAGCTTCTTGCTTTCCTCTGTCTCTCACTAGCCCCTATAAATTTCATCATTGGCTTGCTTTCCAGGCTAAGAAAGATCCTGCCTTAAGAGACTTCCTCTACATCAGAAATACTGGTTATACTTAAAATGCTCACTACAAAGACCACAGCCTTCACTGCAACATAAACAAGCCACTTTTATGGACAGGTTCTTGACACAAAACCTTCAACTTCTGTAAAAAGCTCCTCTCATTATCAAACAATGTAGTTCAGCAACACGATGGCTGGATGGACAGCCATAAACGTAGTCCTTGGGTAAGTAGCATAGCCTTCATCAAACCAAATGGAAAATCCACATACTAACCTTTCCCAGCTGGATGGCTAAGATCTAATATTGGTTACTCAAGTCTAGTTGCCCAAGAAGAGAGGCATGTTTAACTAAGAATTCCATTTGCAAAATTATATTCAGTATACATATTAAATCTCTCTCTCTTACACACACACACACACACACACACACACACACACACACACACACACACACACACACACACACACACACACACAATAAAGCCCCTACTTGTAAAATAGGCAACCTCAGTAATCACATGACACCCACTCACTGAATGAAATTGTCTGGAAGTCAAAATATCTGAAAAAAAATCATAATAGAGATGGATTCATCCATGTAATTTTCCACCACCAAAAGGACCATCAATAAATCAACAAACAACTGCTTGTCAAAAAGTAAATCAATAAGAAAACCATAAACTATAATGCTACATACTGGTGTAAACATATAACTTGTGTCAATCCCCAGGTTTATCCATACCAAAAGATTGTTTCAGAACTTTCTCCTAAAACCTTAAATCATTGATATTTGCCTTGCTGTAATTATAACTGTAAAAAAATTTATTCTGTACCTCAATGATTCTCACTGTTACGAGATGTAATATCTGCCATATTGTATGAGTACTACATCCATAATTTGCTGTCTATCTCTCTCATGTATTGTATTATATTGTTTTATGTTATTTTTGGAGCTTTTCTCCCCGAACCTCCGCTGAAAATGGATCTGTGTCCAGTCGGACTTTCCTGGTAAACAAATGTAAAATAAAATAAAATAAATAAAAATAAACTTCCCTCCAATCTAAAGCCATTTGACATTCAGACATTTTAATTTGTGCAGAAGTTACTCACAGACTGACAGTTTACTGAGCTGTAATGCTGACCTTCACTTTTGAAAAAAACAAATTACCAGACTTTGTCAATAGCTCAAAGTGTAGAGAGGATTATTTATTTATTATATATTTATTTATTTTTGGAAAACATCTTTAAAACTGTTAAATTGATTACACACCCAGAAGCACAGAAAAGTTATTCTGATTATGTAAACCACAGACTGCTGCAAGAAATCAAAGTCATATTAGCACTCTATGCTTATGTCCGAACAGATGAATCATACCTGTCAATTCCAAAAGAAGTAAAGTAGCTTAATAACAAGGTTATTTGCAAGGTTACATGGCAGTTTATATTGGAAATAAGCAGAGATATTAAAAAGGCTCTGTTTTTCATAATTATGCCTAAAAGTCTTCCAAGGTAAATACAACTTCTGATTTAGTATGGAACCATACCTCTCAATCTTAGAGCAAAAAATCTGGACAAAGCGAAAAATGAAAGTGGGACACAGCCCCAAAAATAGTTATGCATTACAGACACTATTGAAACAACTGTAGCTGCAAACATTATACATCACTTATAATCTTTCTATTCCATCATTGTCAAACATTATATGGCTCATTCAGTCATGCCTTCTTTTGCATCAAAGAAAACCATGCTTTGAAATGACAAATGCATTAAAAATAATAAATAAAACACATTGCGTCAACATCCTGCAACTTCCTAGGGAGGGTGGCCTAGTGGTTAAGGTGTTTGCCTTACAAACACAAGGTGCAGGATTTGAGTCTCACAAGGGATAATTGGCTAAGCTTAAAATGGCTCGCAAGGGCAGTTAGCTTAGTACTAACCTATGAACCTGCAAGCAACCACAGAGCTTTCACTGAAACTAGGGCTGCTTTTTTCCCCAGAATGACAGCTTTCCCTAATTAAGTCTAATGGTATACAATCTACCAGTATCTGGACTACCTGAAATAAATTAAATTATGGCCTGTAAATTGAAAGTACACTTTGTTTAATTAAATTATATTTCTAAGCCCACTTACTATATTTTTTCAGTAACATCCCAATATCCATTTCCAGGTCACTTTACAAGACATTGGCTGTTGTAGACTTGGCATACTTCAGAACCCCACAGGCCCACGCTAACACATTGTCCATTAAATGTAAATATCCATCCACTGTAAATGGCAAGAAGCTGCGTACCCAAGTGTTAGGTTTTGAAACAAAGAAACATATTTTCCACAGTCTGTAAGTCTGTCTTTAATAATCATCTAATGTTGCAGCACTCCCAACACATAAGCACACACATACACACTAAAATCCCCAACATTTAAAAAATTGACAATTGTGCCCACTTGATTTGCCAGTATTGATAATCCGCCAAAGCTATGCTTACTGTTGTCCAATCTATCACTGCTTAGAACCCACCAATGAAATAACAGTACTAGGTGCTTTTTTGTTTGTCTGAAAAAACAATACAACTTTATATGCTACAGTCCTACATAGTCAGTCCACTACTGACCCATTAACCCTAGGCTGCTGTCTCATTCTTACTCCCTGGAACTGCATTACCTTGGATGACTACTTTTATTTCCTAAGCAAAAGACACAAATTGGAAGATGAGGCAAAAATTCAGACATTCTTTGAAAATCCATACAGTTAAGAGGTATGAGTTCATGTTCAATACAACACTCTCCCTGTCAGGAAAGCCACAATTTAATGAAAGTGTACTCTTAATGTATGATATATTTGTGAGCTAACTTGTTTGTGTTCAGTAGGTAGACTGATCATTGTTAGCCTCTTTGTGCATGCGCCTCTCTCTGTCATGCACACATATACACACATATACACACACACTCTTCTTCTACCTTCACGCACACAATTCTGCTTTCATGCATGCACTCACTCACTCCGTACTTACCTATTAACACAGGTAATTGCTGTCCCTTTCAAAGGCAACAGTGGCAAATCCATACATGAGTCCCTCTTCAGCGAGAACACACACACACACACACACACACACACACACATGCACACACTGATTGTTCGGTGCAAAATAATGGCGTAAACACACTGACCCTTTTTTGGCTCAAAAACAAAAGTAGAAGGGTGCTTTGGCACATGCACACACCGACATTAGTGTCACAGGTCATGGGAGTGAAAAACACAAAAAAAAGTGTTTTGGGGAATGTGTACATCGATGTTGCAGTTAGAGGTTGAGGGCTGCATAGAAGAGCTCTGAGGGCCGCATGCGGCCCGCGGGCCGCAGGTTGGACACATCTAGTTTATATAGTGGGAGGGGTATTTTAGGTTTAGGGAGTGACTAGGGAATTTAGGTTTATAGAGGAGGAGTTTTAGGGTTTTGGAGTGAACAAAGACTTTTGGATTAGGGAGGGGAAGTGGAGTTTTAGGGTAAGAGAATGAGGACTTGAGGTAGAGACTGGATGGGAGTTTTAGGATTACAGTTTTGTTTCTGGTAGTACTATTCAGTTTTATAGGATCGAATGATGGGGCAACTATGCAGAAATGGGTGACAGAGCTAGTGAAATTCTGAACACTTGTTTTTTGAGCAACTGGCTGCAAACAAGTGTGTTGCAATCTTCAAGAACATGCGCGTTTGTAGTAGACCATGATGTGTATCCAGTAGACATGCAGTAGAAACAAGCAAACTAGCATGCAGTAGTAACTGCTACAAAGCTCACTACTCTCTGATAATCAAAAGCGAAATTAACAGCTTCCTTGAAGGAATTCTGTAATTATTTCACCAATTAAATCACTCTGAGAAACATGAAGTTTTAAAGCCATGGTCCTCTTCTGACTGACCAACAGAACATTTATTGTATGCAACACAACAAAACAAAACCACAATTTTTTTTAACTAATTACGTTCTAAATTCAAATTGGCATTTGAGTTTAATGATAATTTTTCCAAGTATAAACGTCCTCCTGCATCAGTTCAGATGCTATACTCACCTATTGTTGCCTTGCTTGGCCTTCTCCCACTCTTTTTAGTATCATGTTTTAAAACAAAAAACTGCTGTAGTCCAGTACAATTTACTTTATCAGCTTTTAAACTGGAAATACACCAATCATGGATAACATATGGTTATTTTCTCACCTTAAAGTGTGATCATTAATGGTTTTCATATACAACAGTAAGCTTTCCCATTTGCTTCTTCAAAAGAAATCTGTCTGTGAAAATTGATCCCATATCATGCCATATGTTTCCAGAACAGAAGGCCTGCTTAAAACATGTCAAAGGTAAGCTAAGGTCCAAGTTCAAATTTAGACTTGGTTTCAGCAAAATAAGGTCATACTCACATCTGGAGTCTACAGATTAAGTTTCAACTAAACAATGATGTGATCAAAATTTCATGTCATTCAGCCACTTTTATCTATTAACCGTAAAGAAAATTTGATAACTGTGGTGTTTCCTTTTCACAGCAACATAATAAAACATGCTAACACAGTAAATTTTTTGAACAATGCCAGAATGGAGTTTTTCACTAAGAAAATCAAATTCATGAAATATGTCACGCAATCAAAGCAGTTGTTTATTATACAAGAAAACTATATTCAGGCAAAGGCAAAGAATGCCAGTACAGTGCAAAGTACTACTGAAGATTTCTTCAGCTAACAATAATGCACAGCAGTTGTTGTACAAATCTTCCTTTACTCTGCAGCCCTGTGCCTTCCCTCATTTCATAGCAATGGTGGTAAGTATGCCAGGGCAAAGAAATGCAACATGCATGTTTCATCAGTGGGACACTGTTTCTGAATATACATTGCACTTTTATGTGTTTTTATCTATTGAAATTACAATCAGTATTCTGGCCGATTACATGGCATGATCAGAAAGGTGGACAGTAGTTCATGCATAACTGTGCTGTATCATTCACTGGCAGGTAGTTACATTGTTGTAAGGATGACATCATCATTTTTTTAAATGTTTTACTTTTTTATCACATAACATCTCTGCTGATCCTAATAGCAACAACTACATTACAGAAAGGAACAAGGCCCATAGTGCAGTGTCATACTGTCAAAGGAGAGCTTCAAAAAATCCTAAAATAAGCTTTTGCTTCCTACATTTTAATGTGACATGAACAATATGGACTTATACTAATCTCTCAGTATCTTAAAGTTCTGCAATTCTTCAGCAAAGGAAAGAAGACGATACAGTTGTATAATAAAAATTGCCACAACAGAAGTTTGAATGATTACTACTACAGAAGCTCTAGCTATATCATTTATTTCCTAACAAGGATATATAGCAGCCAGTCTGCCAGCCTCCAAAGCTTCAGGGCACCTTCCACGCACCCAAACTGTCAGGCAGTTCAAAATGATCTGACTAAAAGACAAGTTTGGGCATGAAGCCTTCACAACTTTCCTCCAAAAGATACAGGGAGGCTGAGTCCTGAAAGAACAAAGCTAAGAACAAGAAAAATAAATGGCTACACCCTGGCATTAAATGCTCACCAAAATAAAGGGGGCTGAAGGTAGGGTACAGCTACTGCAGCAGTGATCATTCTAACATCTACTGTTATGGTAAGTTTACTTACACATCTGTACTATGTTCATCATATTGATCACTGCTCCAGTAGCCTTAGCTGTGGGTTAGATTACCCTTGTAACTACATTTAGGAGATGGAATGAGAATAGTATAGGAGCCCCTGGAGAATGGTGTGAACAAAGCCTGATGTGGACATAAAGAAGGAATCTATCTTTTAGTGCTTTGTAAAAGTATGTACAGAGGAACAAGTAGCACCTTCTAGAATACTCTTAGAATCCAACTCTTTTCAAAAAGCAATAGATGAAGACAAGGGTTCTGATAAAGTGGGCCTTGACCCTGCCTGGAATAGTTTTGTCATGGTGAGTATAAACATGGTAATAGCCTTAGACAACCATTTGGAAATAGTCTGCTTTGACAAAGATTGTCCTTTCCTTTTGCCTTCACAAGAAATGAAAAATTGATCCCAAGATCTGAAAGGTTTATTCCTGCCAAGATACTACCCGAATTGTCTCTGGACATCCAAGGTATGAAATATCCTTTTCCCCTCATTTTTAGGTTTAGGAAAGAAAATGGGGAGATGATTAGTTTGGCTTAACACTTGGATACCACTTTATGCATAAAAGAAAAATTATTTCTCAAGAAACCCTTTCCTTGTGGAAAATATGATAAGGTTGACTCACCACAAGAGATTGCAACTTGGATACCCTTCATGCAGAGGTCAGAGGAATAATTAAAACTGTTTCCATGTTAAGATGTTCAAATCGACCAAGTTAATTGGTTCAAACTGAGCAAGTGTTAGTTTCTCTAACACAAAATTAAGATTCCAAGGAAAGACCACCATTTTTCTTGGAGGCTTCTTATGCAAATCCCCTTTCAGGAAGATTTTGACATGAGACTGCATTGAAAGAAGAGGACCCATGGGTAGACATGCTGAAATGTCCAATAAATTAACATTGTTAGAGGAATGAGAAAGACCATTGTATAGTAAGTCATACAAATATTGTAAAACCAGAGAAACTGAATGGGTACTGGTTATGTTGTTGTTACCAACTAGAAAACCTTTTCCATTTGCTAATATATGATTTTCTAGTACCAGCCTTTCTTGCTTCCATTAGCACCTGCTGCATATCCTCAGTAATCAGGTGCCTAAAAGGAATTAAGACCCTATCATCCAGGCAGGAAATTGGCGTTAGGGTGTAATAAACACCCCATGTTCTTGTGTGAGTATATGCAGTTTGTGAGGTAGCTTATGATAATTGCCCTTGGCCATTTCCAAAAGAAGGGAGAACCATGGCTGCCTGGGCCACATTGATCTTGGGGGATTCCTTCTCACTGTTCAGAAGTACCCTGAATATTAGTGGAAAGGGTAGAAAAGCATAAAATAACATTCTTGTTTAAGGAAAAGAGAAGACATCTGTTTCCAGGCCTTTTTGCTTGGAGTCCTAGAACTGAATCCTGCTAGTTGTTTTGTTCAGAGAGGAGACAAAGAGGTCTACTTGAGGAACGGCTCACAGATGGATTAAGTCTTTTAGGACTCCATAATCTAGTTTCCATTCATGAGGGTCTGCAGTGGTCCTGCTCAGCTTGGCTGCTGCACAAATTTGCTCTGATAGAATGTAGGATGCCTGTAGAGTGAGGTTATTCTGTGAAGCTATATCTCAAGCTAACACTTATAGTCTGCAAAGGGGATACAACCTGATTACCCCATGCTTGTTGATGTACTATATGACTATGATATTGTCTGTAACCACTTGAAGAGGTCCTGGAGACCAAAGATGTTCAGAGAGTTGAGTGTCTTGATTATGGCAAGCATCTAAGCATCTTCTTAATATTTATGTGCTTGTATCTGTCATTGGTGTTTCCCACCCCCTGCACATTTACCCACCCCCTAAAACTGCTCCCCAAGCAAGTCTGAGGCATCTGTGGTGACTGACTGCTTTGGAGTAGGGAGGAAGAAGGGGAGAACTGGACTTAAATATATTTATCTCCACCAAATGATTCATCTCTTGCCAAACCCCATCACTGGGATTTGAAAAGGTAAAGGGTGTCAATATTGGGACCAAAGACATTTCATCTACCACTGTATTTTTCTTATGAAGAGTCCTGCCAAGATATCATGAGAATCATAGATGCCATGAGACCCAAAGTCCTGAGGTATTCCCTCGCAGTGACTGAAGTCTAACTGGAAAATCTTAAAAACAGATTTAGATATAGATTTTTTTTTGCCCTGGATAAGAAAAGGTCTTTGACATGAGGTGTCTGGTTGAAATGTCAGGAACACAATCCTGTGTGAAGGAGTCAAGACAAATTTTTAATGTTCTCTTGGAATCCTATCTGGTATAACAGATCTCTCGTCAAGAGAGAGCAATTCCTGAAACTTTGAATAAGACTCTGGAAAGGTAAGCAAATCATTGAAATATGGAAAAATGTGAATGCACTGTTGCCTGCAATCAGTTTTAACTGGAGATAGACAGTTTGGGAATGCTCTTGGTGTAGCGGATCATCCATAAGCTAAGGTAGATAACTGATAATGAGATACAGACCCACAAAACCTTAAAAAAAAATGGAAGTCTGGATTAATAGGGATGGTGTCTAAATTAGTACCGTGAAATGTCATTTCTCTGAACACCAAACGACACAAAACCAGCGAACTATGAAAAGCATGAACGGCCACTTCCGCAAATTTTTACACAGTGAAAAAAATTCACTTGGCCGACCAACAGAAAAACAAACTTTCAAACCTTAATCAAGTGGGGGTCTTTGCCCCCACGCCACCTGATGTGAGGGCTGTGCACCCCACACTTGCCCTAACCAAATATACCAACTCCAAGATTGCTCTACATTGGAGAAAAGGGCAAATTCCCGAAAACAGCCAAGTGAATTTTTTTTTCCCTGTGAAGAAATTCATGGAAGTGGCCATTTGTGCTTTTGGCAGTCCACTGTTAACTTGCCAATGTGTTGGAGGTCAGAGAAATGAAGTTTCAAGGCATTAATATAGACCGTAGGGATAATATCATAAGCGTCTTTTAAGTCTAGTGTTACCAGGAAACTTGAAGGTCACAGGTTGTGAAGTGACATCAAATTCAATCTGGGCAGAATTACAAACAGCTTTAGGAAAGAAAGATCCAGAACTGGTCTCCAAGCATTTTCTTTCTTTGGCACTTAGAACGTCATTGAATACAACCCCTTCCATACCTGGGAAGGAGGATTTGGATCTATCACTCCTTGGGACAGTATGTGATGAAGACCCAGTGGGAAAAAAAAAAAAAGAGTCTGATCTGGAGGTTGAGGAATGAGCCCCTATAAAGAAGGAATTTCCTTCCTCTGGCATATGTAGAATTTATGAATCATTTTCAGAACCCATTTCTTTGAAACTGTTTCCAGACAGAAAAAACAGAGATTCAGTCTTTCTAGAAGAAAAAAGGGTCTGAGTGTCTGAAATCAGTTTAATCTGAACAGAGGTTAGCAACAAGCAATCAATCCCCTGTGTTATCTGAAGTATCCACTGCCTGTTACTGAAATATAAGCACTTCTTGCATTGTATTTTACTGTGTGCTGTTATTTTTGAACTGTATTTTATTGTATTTTTGATGTTTCCTGTACTTTTAGCCTAGCATAGACTTGGTTCAGATTTGCTGGATCCAGTCTGTTTTTACAACTGCTAAACACTAATACAGCTTTCCTCCACAAAAGAGGGCCTCTCCCTATACTCTAGTGAGAGAAGAATGTAGCTAAGGACCTATCTGATTGGTGATTGTTGGCCCATGTCCCAATTTAGCATGCTACTATTGGTTAGAATGTTTGAAATCAGTTTAATTTTATTGCTACTTGTTGCCAACATTAGCGCAGGTTTGTGTGACATGCACCACCCACATAACCATGCAGTACATTGCAGTGAAGGATACCACTGGCAGTTCTAGATGCAAACTCTTGTCAACTGGTTGTGCTCCATTGGAGGTTTTTCTCTGTTTTGCTTCATTGCCTGGTAAGACACTCAGCTGAGCCTCTGACTTTCCTCCACAAGTGTTATCTATTAAGACCCTCACAATTTAAGAAGTCTTTCTTGTCCCTTAGCCATACATGGTCCTTCTAGTCCCCTCACTGTTACTGACCACAGTACTTCACCTAGCATCATGAATTGACAATTTCCCACCATTTCTCCAACCAACCTGATTGACATGGGCATCGTGAGGCAATGTAGCAATTGCCTCATGAACACTGACAACCAATATGTGAGAGATGCATCTATATTGAGAATCTAGAATGTAGGCTCTCTCACTCACAAATCAGAGTATCAGATACTAAGCAGGTTATCAGCTCCCACACTTCACCTCCTGCACCATCCATGCTTACAACACCTAAACCTACATATGCAAAGGTTTTCACTAGAAGCCTACCTAAAGATCGAGAACCCCCAAACATAAGCACACTTTACTTAATACATTTCCAGCATATCACAGTACACATATAGATGCATGCACCAGTGTCTCACCAAACATGTCCTTAAGGCAAAACACAAAATCAAATGTTTTAGTCATAGGTGACTGGATTTTGAGACACACAGATGTCCACTCACCAGGTGGGAAAAGGTCACTGTCAGCTGTCTGTCAGGTGCACTCAAGTCTCTCAACAGCAGGCACTGTTATGACTCTGTCATGTCCATGCGGGTGTGAACAACTTGAAATGTACGTCACTAGAATAGATGAAGAGAGACATGACTGAATTCTCTGATTATGTGCCCCAGGCTGGTATGTCTCTAGCCTTAAGCAGCATTCTACCTTCATCTAGGATGATGCCTCAATACAGACAAAAATGATTGACTTCAACAATTGTCTTAGTTTCTGGTGTCATTCTAAGGGGATCCAGTACCTGTCAGCCTGGGAGGATATGGTTGATAGACCACAATGCTTTGCCAGAGATGGTCTCCACCTGTCACCTCTTGGCTTTTGGCTACTGGCTAAGGCTCTTGCCTCTCCATAGTGCCTTTTTTAGGCAATGTCACAAAAACAAAATTCCAGATGTAAAAATATCCTTAAAAACAACCTTAAAGTTATGCTGCTAAATACTAGGAATCTAAATGTGAAACTGCGCTCACTGGAAACACTCCTCACCTTGGAAGATGTGGACATCTGTGCAGTCACAGAGACCTGGTTCAGGACTGCAGATATTACCCCGGCCATAGTGGGATATAATGCCTTCCACAAATTCAGACTACAAAATGAATGAGTGAAAACTAAAGGATGAAGAGCATCAATATTCATCAAAGGTAAATGCAGCTCTAGCTGGTTAAACAGAATGATTCCCTAGAGTTAATCGATGTACAGATAACTACAGGAAAGACCCCTCTCCAAGCTATCATCAGCTATAGATCCCCCTCCATGAACCATGATATCCACACTGCCTACCTAGGTGTACTTGAGTCACTCAAAATACAACCAAACACCCTGGCTATGGGTGACTTTGACTACTTCTCCATAGATTGGGTAAATCATACATGTACAAACACATTTGCCCAAAGGTTCTTGGACTTCATTAACTCAAACACCTTGGAGCAGATAGTTGGCACACCCACAAGGGGCCCAAGCATTCTAGATGTGGTACTCACCAACATGGTAGAATGGTGCACCATCATAAGTCTGCAGCCCTACCTGGTGAAGTCTGATCATAAATCAGTCTCTTTCAAAGTAACAATAACATCAACCCCACCCCCCCCCAGAAGAAATTAGACTAAACAGTTTCTCCAAAGCCAAATACAGCCTCTTACAAGAAGGCATTAATAGCTTCATAGCTCCTGTCCTCACTGACGGCAAGGACACCTATACTGGGATATACACCAATGAATTCTATAAACATATGCACAATTGCATTAACTCAGCCATTCCTGATAGGGCCAAAGCAAGATCCTCAATAAAAAACAAGCCTGCCTGGTGAGTATTCACAATAAACAGGTTATATAATAAGAGGAAGAAATTGCTGTCTAAGAGCAAGAAGGAACAATCTCAGAATTGGAAGCACACCCTTCTCAACTTGAACAAGCAAATAAGACATCTTGTAAAGTCCTCTAAAGCTAACTAAGAATCTAGATTATCATCCCTAGCTAAGGATAACCATAAGGCATTCTTTAGCTACATCCAAAACCTTAAAGGAAAAGTCCAGATTTGCACTGAGGTGGTAGTGAATGGTATCACATATACTGAACCAGTGGAAATAGACAACCTGCTAGCAGACAGGTTCAGTGAAAACTTCTCAACCCTGTCCCCACCACATATACCTTGAAACATTCCTACCACCTACTCTCCACCTAGTATGTCTAAAGAGCAAGTCTTAACTCCTCTCTCCAAGGTCAAGAACACAGCCTCTATGGGACCTGATAACATCCCAGGCTGCATTCTCAATGGTTTAAAACAGGAGGTAGCAGCACATTGGGTGCTCTTTACAAACATAGCCTAAGCACTGGTTTTGTCCCTGCTGAATGGAAAACAGCTACTGCCATCCCCTTGCACAAGGTGGTGCATCCACTGACCCTGCAAACTGTAATTCCATTAGCCTGACCAGTCTTCTCTGCAAGACTGTGGAGATAATCATCATGGACCTTATCAACAAGTATATAGGAGACCTACAAATACTTGGCCTGACCCAGTCTGGTGTGGTTAAAAGCAGATCCTGCCTGTTGAACCTGGTGGACTTCTTTGAGACTGTCACCAAAGCCCTGGTCAAAGGTAAATCTGTGCATACAGCCTACCTAGACTTGGCCAAGGCATTTGACACAATCCCCCACACAGGCCTCATTGAAAAACTCACACAGCTGTGGGTCAACCTATGTACTATCAGGTGGTATGCAGACTGGCTCACTAACAGAACACATACAGTCAAAATAGGGGACTCCACCTCCACCAGCAGACCCATTACCAGTGGTATTCCATAGGGATCAGTGCTGGGGCCCCTATTGTTTGGAATCTGCTTCTCAGAAGTACAGGCAAAAACAAAAGCTCTGTGGCTGACAAAGTTTGCTGATGACTGCAAACTGGGAGCAGTCACTGAGTCCCAAATGGTGTCAACATTCTACAAGAAGGACTTGCGCAAATCAATGATTGTTGCCCAGGTCATGGTCTTAAACTCAATGAAAAAAAATGCATTATCACCCCCTTTGGAAAAGGCAATGTCCCTGCAGATTACCATATTAATAACAACCCCCCTTATCTCTAAATCAGTGGTGAGAGATTTGGGCATACAGGTAGGTAGCAACCTTACCTTTGATCACAGCGTTTCCACAGTGGTAAGGAAGGCCTTCTAAATTGCTCACCTCATAAGCAAGGGCATAGCTTTCAGAACAAAAGAGGTTATAACCCGCCTGTACTCTTCCTTCATCAGGCCAATAATAGAGTGCAATGCTCCCTTTGGCATGTTCTTAAACAGGCACCTGCAGCAACTGGAGAGACCTCAAAGGTTCCTCACAAAGAAAATTCAGGGGCTTCAGAACATGTCTTACGTGGACAGACTGATATCTGTCACTATACTTTGTATCTTACAGACTACTCAGAAGCGACCTGTCCCTTGTATACAAAGCAATCACTGATCCTGCCTTAATGAAAATGCTGTATATTTCTACATCAAATGGTACACTATTCACTCACTCTGGGGATCTTAACCTAGCATGTGACATCAACAGGACTTGCTGGTGAGTCAGATATGTCTTCCAGGGGTTGCCTCTCCTCTGGAATAAACGTCCATTGCAGGTTAAACAGAGCCTCTCATTTACCCTTTTTAAGCATAACTTGGAAGACTGGATGGGAAACCGCAAATTCACCCCAGGGGTTTCACCTGTGTCCCTCTTGGTTAGGGGCAGTTGGCGCTGATTTAGATCTGCTTATAACATAGTCAATATCTCTAGACCCTTAAGGGAACAAGTGTTGAACTTGGCTAGACTTGTAAGGGCCCTAGGGCCATTAGCCTAGTAACCTATGAACCTACAAACAACTTATAGTATTTTCTGAGGGACTGAGAAACCTCAATGTCCTCCTAATGAACACACCTGTATATTCTAGCACTTGGTTTTAAGAAAGAGAACCCCGCTCCCCTCGGGGAGAATCAGGACCTGAGCTGTCCTCTTAGTCTGAATCTGAAAATCCAAGGAAAAAACTGTATCCATCCCTGTATCTTTCTGTTCAGATTCAAAATCCTGAATCTCTTCAGGAAAATAGGTATCCCTCTTTCTTTTACAAGAAACTAATTTACAAGAAGGATCAATAGCCTGAATTAAACCCTGGGGAAGACCCATTAAACTACTCCTAACCAAAGACATTTGAGGATTGAGGATTAGATACATGCTTAATTTTCTGTTTCTTTTTGACAGGAAAAAATGGGCTGAACCATTTTACTAATGGCAGCAACAGCTTTCTCTGAGATGAGTACAGCATTCTGACACAGCAGGGAAATCTTCTCTGTTCTTTCACCCAGGACCAACGAGAGTGGCTCTCCCTTGCCCAATGAGGTGACCTTCAACAAATGCAGAGGACATGGCTAACCCCCAGAACAAAGTGGTTGTAGGTGTTATACCAGAGGGATCCATGGTAAAAGATGAGTGGTCTGAGATACAACAAATGGCCACAGCAGAGTCACCCATCCATGGTTAAGACAAGCTGCTAGCATGCAGTGGTGACAAAGGCTGTTTATTTGTTTATTTATTTATTTAAGTTTGATGATCAGGGAAGTCCACTGGGCCATAAAGAGCCAATTTTCAGTGGAGACCCAGGGAGAAAAGCTCCAAGACATTACATTTTACGTTACAATAGAAAACAATAGTTCAAACAGAAAGGTTAAACATTAAGTTATAAGACCTTAGTAGATTAACATTTAAAGATATAGTTACTAGCCCTCAGTAGGTAAGGTGAACCTTGTGCATGGAGGACGTATCAGTATATTTATTTGGAAAGTATAGTACCTAAGATCGAAGAGAGAAGATCTGTCACTGGTAGGGGATAGATTGACTTTGGTTGAGATATAAGCAATAGCAGATGGTAAATGGAGAAGATTGCAGAGCAAGGTAGAAAAGAGAGGGGGTTTGAAAGGGGTTATGTTGGAGTGTGACATGGGCATTCCCATTTGGAAGAAAGATGAGAAAATAGCTGAGATTTGAAATTTGTATGGCTTGGTAGGTTGCATAGGTGGGAGGGGAGACAGTTCCACCATTTAGCTAAAGAGTAGGACAGAAGTAGTTGGCCAGGAGGGTGTGATGGTTTGTGGACCTGAAGGAGATTTTGGTTTTTGGATCTGAGTGAGCAGTTGGGAATATAGGGTTTTAAGGATGTGGCAAGAGACGGGCAGTTGGTAGATTTAAAGATGAGCTTGTGGGCAATGTTGAGCTGTGGGTAACTAAAATAGTTGGGTAGTTCAAGCCATTTGAGGGTGTGGATGGAGTGGCAGTGGTGGGATGAGTTTTTTGAGTTGGTTGCAATTTTGCAGATTTTGTGGTTGCAAGATCTGAGTTTTGACAGTAAGCCAAGATGGAGATTGGTGTGGCTGGAAGAAGGATTGATCATGGGACTGGTAATTTGCTCCAAGATCATGTCAAAATGGTGCCTCTTTCCCATGGAGGAAAAGCAGCAATTGCCAGTAAACACTACAGGTCACAAGTTACTTTTTTTACAGAAAAACACAGTAGAAAGCACTTTAAAACAGTATGCCAACCTCACAAAAATAAAATAAACACAATTTCTCCACAAAAAAAAAATGTTTTCAGTTATCTTATACCACTTTCTGTTTAAAAGTACATTACATTCTCATGACAGTCCGTTAAAACACAATACTCCTAGCTTTAAAATAAGTTATCTGAAGAGGATAGTGATCAAACAGCAACACAAACAAGAAAAAGGAAGTTTTTTTCCCTGAAAGGAACTTATCTGCCAGCAAAGGAACAGCACAAGCCAACTTTTGATCCTTGAAAGCCTCAGGGGAGTGACTCCAGCAGCAGTAAAGCTCTTAAGGTCTTTGCACCAAAACTTGTCTTTTAGTGATGACAGCTTGAGCTGTTTGACAGTTTGGGTGCATGGAAGGTGCCCTGAAACTTTAGAAGCTGGTTAGCTGTTATATCCTGGCAGGCTATAACCCATATGGCTAAGGCTACTGCACTAGTGATCAATATGATGAACGCGCATTTTTCAGTAGAGCATTCACTGTAACCTGCAGTTCATTTCAGAGTGTTAATTACAGTAAACATTCCAAATGACTTTAGTGTTACCAAGCAGTACTGTGGAAACATACAATTTGCCTTTGGTTATGTTTAGTCAGTTTTAGTCAAAGGAGAGCTAAAGAAATGGTACAGCATGCAGAGAAAACAGAGAGCAGTTTGCCTGATAAAATCCCTGCAATATGTAATACAGCCAAGTAGCCCATGTGAGATGTAACCTTTCAGAATGAAAGGCTGCATTTGAACTATGTCACAGCAGGGGACACTACAGAAGTAATAAGACTCTGCTGAATTTCCCTCCATTTAAAATTCCATAATGACAGATTTCATAAAGCTGAACTGTGTATAATTTAGTAGTATTTCAAGATAGTTTTTTCCACTTCATAAACCATATAGTTGATATGTGCTTCTTTGGGAAATAAGACATAGCGCACAGTTATGGCAAATATTTCAGTATGTGATTGATGTAATATCTGAAATTTTCACAACAACAAGCAAAATTTATGCCAGAATTGATCTGTTTAAATAATTCAAAATGTAAAACTCATCAGGACAGCATACTAGAAAGAAAGACAATGTATGACAGTTTTAGATGTGTTTTTGGTACTCAGAATCACCTTGGAGATCAGGCATATCAGAGGGAAGATACAGAGAAATAAAACTGCCCATGGACATGCGATGACACCCTTTTTTCCAGGCGGCTGGAATTGATGTCCTGCAGCAAAGCATCTTACATCACCTCTTCTTTTGGAAGTAAAAACGTGCATTTCTGGTAGACGCACGCTGAGGGTCATACCCCCAAAATTTTATTTCACTGTTTGATAACCTTGTATGTGGACTGGTCCTGCAACTCTTTTCAGCTGTAACCCAGGCTCAGAGACAATAAATAGTGCAAGTAAACTTAAGTTAAACAATTCAAATATGATAGGTTGTTGGGTTTATATAGTTGTAACACTTTAGAAAGTTCATATACAGTTAGTTTACAGTGATTATAGAGGAGAATGTAATACAGTTAACTCATTCCCTCCAGTACAGCTCTTTTGAGTGCATACCTTTAACTCCCAGTGGGTGTGGCCTGGCTTTTTAAAAAATGAAGTTATCACCTTACAGTTCTAACAAATAATCACTGACAGAGTTCAAATATCAGTACATTTGTAATCTCCATCACGCGTGCATCACGATAAAATATTCTGATACCTTGTATGCAGCATGGTTTTGGAAGTATTATTGCAAACATGAGCAAGCAATATTTGATGCCTAGAGGTGCAGTAGGAGGTAACTGCAGAAACATCTGGAGGCAGACTCAGCTATAAACTTGTCTAGTAAAGTAGCAGATTTAAAGTACCAGAAATACAAGGTCTTGGGCCTGAATTCTGGCATTGCTCTAAATAGAACATGCTGGAGAGACAGATATGTGTCCCAGAGACTGCCTCTCCTATAGAAAAGGCATACCATCCATGTGAAGCTGAGTTTGTCTATTACCCAGTTTAAGTGCAACCTAGAGCAGTGGATGGGGGATAGGAAATTTACATAGGCCTGGAACCCTTGTCCCATATAGACAGAGGGAGCTTATAAATGCCTGGATCTCGATGTCCTATACAGATACAGGGCAACATTATTCTTTTGGGAAATCATGACTAGGCTTAGATGGTCCTGCCAAGTCGTTAGCCTAGTAACGATCTATGAATAAACGAATTTTCATTAGGTTTTATGAGCTTACTTGAGTTGCAGTTCAGTTGGATACTTGAAATTACTTTTTAATTACTTAAAACTGAATTTCCTTGTGGGAGAATCTTAAACAGAAGTGAGTAAAATGAAGACAGAGTTTTAGCTATGAGAGATTTTTTGAGGGTTGGCATAACGGATGAGATGTTTACCTTACAATTACAAGGTGCAGGGTTGGATTCTCAAACAGGATAATTGGCTAGTCTTAAAATGAGTGAAGGCAGATGTAGAGGGATTCAAGATCTTTAATAATCTTTTAGCTTCCTTCTCAATAACAGCTCAGAAGTGGAACATAGTTGTATAGTATCCAAGAATATGCATTTAAGCTGGAAGGATACTTTGAGTAGCTTGTTGGTTAGAGCTCATGTTAGGAGACATTTTAGTGATGGTTTCAATGGAAAGTACGATTAAGTTTCTATAATCATCTAATGGATTACTATTGGATTTATTAGGAACATTATTGGTGAGAGGTGGAGTGGGAAGTATGCTTTGTCAGGTGTTTTATTTCATTCTAATCATATTATGGATAAGTAACAGACATCTGCTTACTTCTAAGATAAATGACTTCTCACCTGTCCAGATTTTCACAGAATGCCCACATTTCTGCCTTGTGTCTTTGGTCCTTTCCTCATAAAATTAAATTTTTTTTGAAAAGCACTGACAATTGTAGTCACTAAATAATGACAGAAATTTGTATTTCAGACTCCATATCCTTCAGAAAATTCATGCTAATACAACACCTGTTCTAGCAAATTTCAAAGTTTATAACAATGATAGTTAAAATTAGTCCATGATTTTTGGGCCATTGTCCCCTCATTATTTGTAGTTTTATCCAGATTTCTTGCACTTTGAGGTTGAGATGTATGAGGATATGTACTTTTTGCAGGTTCTGTATCACATTATTGAAAACACTGATCAGCAAATACCTATTCATCGACCTCAAAACAGCGAACGTTCATTTCATCGAGCTGACACATTATTAAAAATTTTCCCTGGGCAAATAGTTAGCTGTCCAACATGCTGAGCAATACACACAGCACAGCATATCAACTCACCAAAGTGGGGAGCTACACTGTCACCCCCCATTTATATATACCAGTTCCAAGATTGCACTACAGTGGGTAAAAGGGCAATTTTTGACTGTTGGACAGCTAACTCTTTACCCTGGTAAATGCAGTCAGTGATGTGAACATTCAATAAAAAGGTGTTTGCTGTTTTGGGGTCAATGAATAGGTGTTCACTGAATAGTGTTTTTGATAATGTGATATAGACCCCTTTTTGCACAGAACGATATTAAATACATTTTCTTTCCATCAAAACTGGCAATGCAAGCTTGCATTACCAGTCAGCAATTTTTTATTTAAAATTATGTTTAATCTGTCTACTAAAGCATTTTTTTATGATGGGACACATGGTGTCTGGAGGATCAGCCTTGTCTCCTGGGTTACATCCCAAGCGTGATTACCAGTCTGCATAAGAAAGGAAATATGTCCCTTGTCCAAATCTTTTTAATACTGTTAATTCTAGTACTACAACTATCATCAATGTTTTATCTATGTGTTTTCTCTGATATTGTTGCCCATATGCCGTGGATCCTCATATCCCCCAAATGACCCCATCATGGGATGTCCATGGAGTCCAGGGTGAGAATCTGGGTCTCCTGATAAATCTTGAAAGATGCTCTTGGACTTAGGATCATCTGACTTTTTCAAAATCATTTTTTTTATGCCGGGCAAAAGGGTACTCAACACTTCAAGAAACTGGGAGTGTTGACACCATTTTCTTCCTAGGTACTATTGCAGTTTCCTCATATACAGCCTTGTTAGAGGTACCTACAGAATACAAGATGCCATGTAGTCTTAAATCCTATCATGATAGAGTCTCTATCTAAGATGGTCTGGTGGAACTGTTACAGAATAACGCACTCTCTGCAAATGTGTGACCATCAAAGGCCCTAATAAAAAATACTCTATTTGTAAGAGGTCAGATGAGATATATGGAGGTTGAATAACAGGTCCCCCATTACCAGATAGCAGACACAGTTTGTCGAATGCATCTTTATCAAACCGAAAAGAGCAAAAAGGCAAAATAGTGAAGCGGCTTTTTAGCGAATTCTTTCCCTGGGAAAGAATTTGTTTGGCCACTTAAGTTACTTTGCAATTTTGAGCACTGTACTGCGATCTCGGAGTTGGTATATTTAAGTAGGTGGGTGTGGAGGGCACAGCCCCCACGTTGGGGGGCGTGGGGGGCTTAATGTAATGTTTTAAAGTTTTTTTATGTATTTATTTATTTTTTTATTTTGGAACAGCGATTTTTTTCCCTTGGAAAAAAAAACCTCTGTTTTGAGGTTTTGACATTACAAGCTTTCACTTACATGGGGTCGATTATTTATCATTCGCTTTTGTAAGCGTGCGATAATATAATATAGACCAGAATGAGAGACCCATTTACTTGAAACATGCTAGCATAAACTGTAGAGACATCTGTCTCTCTTCTCCTGAGACTGGCTGAATCAGTCAGTTATCATGGTATGGTTAGATATGTACTCCTTTGGTCCTGCAAAAGCCAGTCTCTGGATCCAGGCATTTTTTGTAAAGATTCTGCATGTAGTAAACAAGCCAAGGTGGTCAGGGAAATATAGAGGATGACAGTCTGTTCCTTCCTGCTCTGAATCTTAGAAACTTTCTCTGCGTCTTTGTTATGTGGATTTGGAGGGAGGCATCCTATATTTCAAAGGTGACTTGAATGCTTCAGGGAGTAAAAGATGCAGAATACACTGTACTGTAAACATTCTGAACTTTAGGACTATTAGATATTTTATTGTTTCGAAAGTTTTATAGAACCCCTCTAGATACCTTTTTTTCTGTGCAATAGAAGCAATCATGTATAAAAGCCTATACTGTCCTTCCCTGCTGGCATATTTTGTATGGAATTGTTCCCTAGCAGGACCTCAAAGAAGTGTACGTGTGTGTGTGTGTGTGTGTGTGTGTGTGTGTGTGTGTGTGTGTGTGTGTGTGTGTGTGTGTGTGTGTGAGTGTGTGTGTGTGTGTGTGTGTGTGTGTGTTGGGGGGGTAAATGAGGATATCTAGAAATGTTGGTCTGCTTAAAAATTGCAATTTGTAATCATGTCTCAGAATATTTCAGACCCATTGGTCCTGGGAAATCCTATTCTTCTACAAAGATAGACAGCCACGTATATGTAAGTGTGAGAGCTTTTGTTTCAGGTGTAGGATGGAGTGGGGTGGGATTTTCTGTGAGACGGAGGCAGCTTTACGAAGCTGCATCTGTTCCCTCTGGGAATATTACAGCCCTGAGGACCTGCAGGCTCGCCCTATGCTTAGCCTGCATTCTTTCTTGTACCTTGCTTTTTTTCCTTTGTGAGGTTTGTTTTTCTCCTGCTTTGAGAAGAGGAGAGAAGCCAAGATTATGATGGGTAATTCCTAAAGTATCTTGGAGTTTGAAATAAAAAAAGGCTACCCAGCTGTATAGATTTTCCTTTTTCCTCAGTTGCTTGAATACTTCCTTGGAATGGGGTCCAAGGAGGATTTCCTTTTCTAAGGGGACATTATGAAGTTCTGATTTCTCATGGTCTGGCAGGGGCTGTGCCTTCAGCCAGGCATATTCCAAATCACTGGACCTGTTGCTGCTGCCCCACAACATTATGGAAAATGCATATTGTTGCTGCCCTATATTACGCTTCCAATACAATATAGCCATAATTTTGTAGTATTTGTCCATGTGGGAAAATAAGTTGTATGCGTCAAGAATCTTATACTTTAGATAATTATCACTGCTCCCCTCTACTTTGACCTTCAGGTTATCAGGAAGGAATTCCTGGAACTTAAGCATGTCTGAAGGTAAGTTCGGATGTAGCAGAAGCATAAGCTCTCTTCCGAAAGAGGTCAAGCATCCTACTGTCCCTGTCATTGGGAATGGTGCTACTGAATGTGGCCATAGGTGGTCCCTTGATAGAATCCAGATATAGCCCTGCTAGATCAGGCAAAAGCTTCCTGTGAAGGACCTTGTGGGAATTCTGGACCATATAAGATCACTCAGGTTTCCTTGGAGCAGGAGAAAGACAGTCTGATTCCAGTGATGTATTGATGAATGCATGTTCCAGGACATTAGTGACTGGTTTTAGATACTGACAAGCCAGCCAGAGTTCTATACCTCAGTTGGCCCTCAGAGTTTTCTTTGCAACCACATTTGAGTTCTTCATCCTATGAATGGTGTCTATAAATCAATGATCCACTGATGGAGAAGCATATGACTGAATGCCCTTAGTGTCTGATTCATAAAAGAAGTGGGAGACATTTGGTCCACATAGACTAAACCATCTGTCTCTGAATATGGGGTAGAGGAATCATCCTCTAAGGCAGGTTCAATCATTCTTTTCTTAGAAGGAACTGCTGACCTGTCTGGGATTTCCAGTGCTGGTTGTTTGTTTTTTAGAAACCTCATGAAGACTTGAGCAAGCTAGAATGTCTTTGGATAAGGTCTAGATAAGGAATTGCAATAAGTGTCTGCTCAGTCTAGGCTTAGGCAAGCTAATGGATGCTGGATTCAGAGTTGACTTGTTCAGCTTTGGATTATTAATATGGGCACCTTAGAGATCATGATTAACAAGCAGATACTGGTAACCTCAACGTGGTCTCTGGGAGCTTCCTCTCAGACAAACAAAGAATGGATATCTGAAAATGAAGTGGATGTCTGCTACAGAGGCACTCAGAGAGGCCTCCAAGCTACAAAGATTTCAGTGATTTTTTTTTTTTGTCCAGGAAGAGAAACCTAAAGCCAACAGGAGAATCCAATGTGGTCATCAAAGACACTGGCCAAAATGAGCTCCATCGGTTGGGGTTACAAAAGGGACTCTGCAGTCCCAGTTTCACAGAAGCTAGAGAAACTTTTGAACGTGGTAGAGCCATCCTTATTTTTTTCTTATTTCTCGTCCTTCAGGCACTTATACGAGTACTCATACTTTAGAAGGAATGCCATGGTGCTTTATTTTGAGTGATGTGTTCCTGAAGAGATTTAACTCTTTCATAGTTGTCCCCACGGTACAACGTGCACAATGTGGACAACTATACATGTCATATTGTGGACCTAAGCAGAAAATGTGCTGAATATGAAAATCATTGGGTGAGATTTGCTTGGTACAATTAATTAAATTATTATTGTTCTGAAACACCTCAATATCACTGTCACTATCAGATATTTACAAAATACAAAATAATACATACAAAAGGTAAAAAAGGTTTCCCCCACAGGGTTTTTACCTAATATTTCTGGAAGCAGTCAGACATGCCAGATGTAAGAAGCTGTGTACAGCATAGAAATGCACACAGACTATGCCAAGAAAGCCCTGAAGATGACATCAGATGACACTGTTCTTACACCACTGATATCCTTGAAGCCAAAGCAAGAGGGAATTGACTGAAGCTAATAGCGGGAAAGGTAAATTCTGGAAGATGGGCCAGCCATCATAATACTATAGGCTGTAATCCCAGATGTGATGACTGCTACACCAACTGTTAGGAATAAATTGAATGCATGTATCCTGAGCACAGTGGTGCAAGGAAAAAAGAATACTCATATTTTCCATTTAAAGGAAATTAATTAGCATATGTTGTTCTTCACATTTTTCTGCTCACATAGTATAATATAACCATAACAAAGATGTGATCACCTGAAGGTGTCAAAAGTAATTAACCAATGTGAAATATGCCACAAATATTTTCACCAGACACAGCCAGCCACATAAATCTGTAATGACAAGAAACTGTTTAATAAGAAAATAATAGCACAAAAAAGACTAAGTGTTTTCCTCCTTTGTAAATACAGACTTCATCAGAACCAGGAAATCTCACTTTGTTTTACCTTTATATACCTTAGAAAAATGTTGCAGGATAAATGGTCATATGAAAAAGCTAATTTTTGTTAAATATTAAAAAGTGCAACTATTTTCATGAAATAAATAACCTCATACATTTCCATTAAAAGTATCAGGTAAAAACAAATTAAACTGTTAAATAATCTCACTGATCTTATCTTAAGCAAGCTACTTATGCTGATGGGCTGATAGACCCCTACTGTAGGGGTAGCATTTATCCTCAGTTAACAGATCAACTCACAATATTCAGAAAGAGTTTTCCAGTTACCCCCTCGTAATGATATATCTGTTTTCTAAATTATAAAAATAGTAAACCTAAAAATCAGTTCATAGCAATGTGTGTCTGCTTAAGGCACTTTTGTCATCCATCTTGATGCTGTATATGAATTCTCTTTCTACGGGATTTTTCGAACTTACCCATATAGAACATCTTACAGGAGCCACACCAAAGTGTGTAACCCCAATGGTATTACAATTAACTCTGCCTCTCATTCTCCATTTGTTCTAGTGTAAGGATATCTCCTTTTTCGTGGACATTAACGTAACAGCATTCTTTGTATTGCCCGCTTTAAACATATGTACACTACCATCCATGTTATGTATTTTGCTAGGTTTTTCTAAAATATATATATTTTTTAATTTGATTTTCTCTGTAAAAATACAAAATTACTTTGCTATTACTGTTATCCATCTGTCAGCCTGTGCTTAAGTGTGAAAGAATTCTGCTATTCTTGCAGCTATCAGGTAGCACAAAACCTTCCATCTACTATGAAAAACATGATGCATTCCTTAATGTTTCAGTTGTTCCCTGGTCTTTTCCAGGAAATAATATCTAGCACTTTTAATACTGATTTTCCATGTTATGGTATACAAAACAACAACATAGGTCATGGGGTAGATACCAGTTAAAATTCATTCATCATCCTAGCCTTATACAAGAGGTTCCAGGACATGAATTTAGATTTTTGGTTATTGATAATGTGATCCCAATTGTTAGGGTTGGACCCTAGTTGCTAATGTTAGAAAAAAGAAGCTGTATTGGCAGGTCTGCTTTAACAACTCAAGATGGCCAGGGTTAAATAACAAAATCTCCATTACATGCTTATTGAAGTTAAAGGCACTGGTATGATTATTTGAATGGTTTGGTAATATATAATGCTTTTTCATTTTCCCTTTTGAAAATCGGTTTTATTTCTCATGGATATGTTGGATTTTCTTCATGAGGATTTGCCGTGTTACATGATTGGATGGTGAAGCTTTTTGTGCATTTCTATTTGTTAAATTCTTTTAGCTATTCATTCTATAGTGCTCTGAGTTTATGTTCTTATTTGTCGAGAATTGTCTAATGATTTTTTAGATACAATATTTGATTTATAAATGTATTTGAATAAATTTGTAGAAGAGTTCACTATTTAACAATTATTTTGTATTGTAAAGGGCTAGATGTCGCTAAGGTTAAGTTTGTTGTCTAGCAACATTAGGAATTAGATATGGGGATTTTTGATTTGCTAAATCTCTTTGGGGGCTTGGCAGTCATATGACTTAACTGAATTATTAAAACACTATTTAAACTGCTTGAAATTTTGTGTTTTTTATCTGAAGAAGCTTTATTAAAAACAAAAATGCTTATCTTAAAGTTTATGTGAGAGTTTTGTTTTTCTTGCCGACATGGTCAAAGTCTCTGCAGTTCAGTGTTTTCTTGCAGTTTCTTGCTTATAGAGTCTGCCACAGTGACATCAGAAGTAGTACAGGCAAATATGCTTTCTAAGGCTTTTGTTATTGTAATGAAAATGGATTTCAGGAGAACTTCCAATAAGTACTGAATTCAATAAGGATCACAAGTTCATTTTTCATGTTAGATATGACCAAGAACACTGGGCAGGTAACAGTGTCGTTAGGGAAGTCTGCTGAAAAATAATGATAAAAAAAAATAATAAGGCATTTAGATTTACTTATAAGAACAGACAGGAGGAAAAGCTTACTCTGTATCTAATACAGAGATAATGAATACAAAGAAGTAGTCTATCTAATCCAGAAGATAAATATGTAGGAGGATGCACCATTCACTTTGCTAATGCTGTCTGTACTACCTACATTTTTTGATGGGGGCATATTTTTTCTCTCACTGACAGTAGTGATTTCAGACTTTCTCTGGCCTATCTCCCAATGTTCCCATCCGCAGATGCTCACAATCATGACAGCAACATTTTCAGACACACACAGGGAACCCCACTTATAGGAATGCATTAATTATAAAAGACATCGATTTTTATGTGAATATCGCATGCGGTACAATCCGTCATGCACATCTGAGAAGGATGAGGGCGATAAGTATTAATCTTGCTGCAGCTCACAGAGAGTTTTGTCACTATTCCTACTTTCTACTAATATACAGGGTTGCCATCATCAGAGAGCATTCAATGGTATCATGGGAAAATTCTACCCCAGTGGTGACATGGCCTTCAAATACTTGTTCTTCTACAGTGCAGTATAGGGTTATCATCATGGCAACTGTATCTCCATTATTGCTTGTGCCCTACCTGACTGGCCCAGCAAGTCACCATACTCTCCCATGGAGGACACAAAGACTTATCATTCACATTTCCCTCCCCCATGGCAGTTTCAGCAGGAGACTGAAGTGCTAATGAAGCGTGGGACACCTGGAACACTCCAAGGGCTTTAGCCATCCACAGCAATAGAGATGCATTGCCTGCCCCTTTATTTTGCCTCTTTTTTAAAAAGTTGAATACTGAGGGTATTATTTCAGTTTCAAGTATGTCAGACCTTGGGACAGCCAAGGTATTAGGATTGCTTTGGGAGTTACAGCCTTGCCACAATGATAATTTGTAGCATCTATACTGGAAATTAGTATGTGATGACTTTCGATCAAGGGGCATGTCCCAGAAGCTAGCTAGTGGAAAGGGATGCAAGCACAGCTCTCTGTAATTGAGGTCAAGGATTATGTACCTACTTTCAATGAATGGCTGGAAATGCTGAATATGTTTTTCAGTAAAAAGGATCTCAGCAAATGATCAGCTGTGCAAAGTTATCTTTCTGCCTGCATTTTCTGTCTGGAAAACATAACAAGCCTGACCAAGCTTCAGAGCCAATATTACTGTTACAAAACTAGACTCAAACACTGGGGCACAGCTAGGACATGTTAGCAGCCTTTACCATCTCGGTGTCTGTGACTGAATAGTTCCCACACATACCTTTGATGTTTTTACACTCAAAAACATCTTGGGTACTGCTCCCATTCAAGGTGCTTTGAATGGTGTTCCATTGCTACCCCTATATCACAGCATGGGGAGGGGGTTGCTGCAGTGCTGCTATGTTGTCATTCAGATGAGAAATTAAATCATAATCTCATCTATGGGAGTTGATAGCAGCTCTGATGGCTGTAAAGGATCATAGAGTATTATCAAAAACAGTATAAAAATGTCTTTGCCCTGTTGGTCAATTTTCACTTGTCAGTATGAATACCATCTTGGATCCCCCTAACTAGATCATATATTGTGTGGTAAACTCTTCAACAAACTAAACACATAAATAATGCAATAATGTGTAAACATTAGATGCTGTTTAGCAATGACTGTTTTTTTGTGGTGGTTGCAGCACAGGAGTTTACAGAACAAATCAGCGTTTTCTGATCTTTTCCATGATGTAACTGTGTGAAGCTGGTATACAGTTTATATTCCCTATTAGCAATAATATTGGAGAAGTAACATAGCTATTAAAGCTCATGATATGGATAGTTATCTGCTGCAGAGTGTCTTTTAAACCAAAAGCAAGGTTGGTGCTGCAAACGTGTTAAGCAATTATAAATATCATTATAGTAGCATCTACTGGGTGCTGTTACACATGACTGTAATGCTGGGATAGACAACTTCATGAAGGTTTACACAAGTAATGTAATAGTACTGGCTACACACTAAGAGGCTTCTCCCTCCCATTATATTCAGTCCTCATCAAGTACATTATATTATGTCATCCTTCTCTTAGACACATGTTCCTCTCCCTCACTTCCACCCTGTTTTGTGAACTCACCCTGTTGTTTTCTTTCTCCTTTCTCAACATATTATTCTTCACCTTATTGTCTTTTTTACTCTGTATCCCAACAATTTTCCCTTGCTTACCATGTTTCACTTTTTTCAATACTCATTCTCCTTCATAATTTCCTGTAGCAGTCAATCATCCTACATTGTACAACTAATATCACTTTACCATACCATCAGAAACACCTTAAATGACACCATAACGGCACAGTTTCCATTCAATAACATAACCACGGCAACTCTCTCCACACTAAGCACACTACATGTACTAAACATCTGGGAGGTTCACAGCACTTCATAATTCTTGAATCTACTAAATTGTCCACCACTTTACAAACATTCTCAGATTTCTCTCTGTGCTCATACCAGTTATTTTTGTTTATTATAATGAAAGGAAATATTGAACTCAACTCTCAACTCTTCTTACCTTAAATTTCATCCAGACAACTGTAGCATTTGCTTTTTTACCCATGCATTACTAAATGCCAAAAACACCAATGCAAACAGGATGATGAAAGAGTCTTCCTCTTTTACTGCTCTCAAAACATTGTTGATCTCTGAATTATTGTGAGAAAAAAATATTCAATTTTTCAGCACTAACTTCTGGTGATAATTATACTCTCAACTGCAGATCTTCCAAAAAACGTACCTTAACCTCAACATTATTGCTCAAGCCAATGCTACCTCAAACACTAAGTCCAACTAGCTTTCTAAATTTTGAGCTTAATTTTGTCTCTGTAGCTGAAAAGAGAGTTATTTCATCTTGTAAAGTGCCAATTTGTAGAATCATAACTCTATGTTTTGACATTGATTCAGATCATTACTTGAACCATGCCAATGAAACATGTGGAATTATCAAGTGTGGAGCTCTGGGACATCATGAAATTCCTATTCCTGCAGAAGGAAACTCCAAAAGAAATCCATGAATGTATGATGCAAACAGTGAGTGACAAGTGCCCTTCTTACTCAAGTGTGAAGAAGTGGTGTGCAAATTTTTAGCATGGAGATTTTGAGACCGAAGATGCAGCAAGGTCTAGGAGGCCTCAATCAGTGTCAACCCCTGAAATTGTTTGCAATGTCCATGACCTGATTCTGGTAGATCAGCGAATATTGGCTAAAAAAATTTCTGAGACATTACCAATAATCAGGGAATGTGTTGGGTTTATAATCCATGAGCAGCTGGGTATGCAGAAGCTGTCAACCAAGTGGGTGCCCAAATGTTTGAATGCCGATGAGAAAAGACATCAAGTGGACACTTCCAAGTTGATGAATGCCAATGAGAAAATACATCAAATGGACACTTCTAAGTTGATTTTGTGGCATTTTCATTGAGCTAGTGCCAAATGTTTGGAATGACTAGTTGCTGTTGATGAAACATGGTTATACCACTATGATTCTGAGACAAAACAACAGTCCATGAAATGGTGGCACTCAGGTTCACTAAGGCCAAAGAAGTGCAAGACCCAAAAGTTAGCAGGAAAGGTCATGGCCACAGTGCTTTGGGATCAGGATGGTGTTGTAATGACTGACTATCTTTCAAGGGACCAAACAGTTAATGCAGTACACTGCTGTAACTTGTTGTGCCAATTAAAGGAGGCAATGAAAGAAAAAAGGAGAGGGAAGCTGCGGAAAGGAGTTCTCTTTTTGCAAGACAATGCATCTGTTCACAAGGCTGTCAAAACGATTAATTTTTGTCGAAACTGGGATTTGAGTACATAGACCATCCAGCCTACGCACCAG
Source organism: Protopterus annectens (assembly GCF_019279795.1). Taxonomy (NCBI): domain Eukaryota; kingdom Metazoa; phylum Chordata; order Ceratodontiformes; family Protopteridae; genus Protopterus; species Protopterus annectens. The sequence continues at coordinate 1,028,550,055 of NC_056728.1, forward strand.
ATCTTGCTCCATCTGACTATTTCCTGTTTCCAAACCTTAAAAAGAGTTTGAAAGGGCAGCAATTTTCTAGTGATTCAGAGGTAATTGCAGCAGTGGAGCTGTATTTCAGTGACCAGACTTCAGACATTTTTTTGGCAGGGTTACAGAAACTTCAGACATGATGTGCCAAGTGTGTTGAACTTTGGGAAGAATATGATAAATAACTTGCAAGTTTCATGGTTCCACCTCATTACCTTCTTGGTGAGGCTTAGAACTTTTCAGCAACTCCTCATATAAAATTTTCCACATCTCAGAAAAAAAACTTCTAAATACCTATTTCATAAATGCCCTCCTTAAAAAAATTCCAGCCCATCATTCTGTACAGTCTGTGGGCCTCACCCAAGCAAAAACAGTATGATTATTTTCATAGATTTTAATCTTAACTGCCTAACACTTCACTTTAATGATATATCTGAATTTCTTTCCAATCGTGGCTTCATGCAACTATTTTCTGTACCCTCATTGTCTAACTCATACGCTATTACTCTGTCCTTGAAACTGTTATCAACAAGTACTCTATCTCCTCTATTTCCATTCTTTCCATTACTTTCATTGATTACTACCTTATCTCAGTCCAAAATCAATAACATATCCCTAAAACTCTCACCAATGTTAATCTTAAATTTACAGCTGAATAAATAAGTAAATAAATAAAAATGAAAAATCAATGAACTGTGGACCTAGGCACCTTTATGAAAATTACATCTCACCTCTCCTCCATATAGAGTATGTAGAACAGAACATGTGTGCTGTATCTTTAAGAAGCATTTTAAGGACTGAAAGTGCATATAAATGCTGAGCACATGCTAATCTCAGTGCCATTTTGAGAGTGCAGCCAAAGAGTGAGCATGTATGAGTGTAATACCTAGTTTGTATATAAATTTACCTAAGCTAAAGTTAATAAGCCTCAATCCTGATATGTTTGTACATAATAATGCTGCTTGAACAGAACCCACAAAGTCTTGTCTATTGTATCCTGACTAGATGAGCGACATGGTGTCAGAACTGGGATTCCAGAGACTGCTTTTCAGAGCTATGAGGTGCAGGATTAATAGTGAAGGTAAACTAAGAGAAACAAGCACAAAAAAGAGCCAGAAAAGAACCAAAGGTAATAAAAACTTGCACAAACAGTTTATTTTCTAAAAAGATAAGACAGAGCATTACAAGGGCAAAAACCACATTATTAAACAAGTGAGAAGCACAAAAGATTTGTTGATTAAACAAATGTTTAAAATTAAAATATTTGATAAAACGAGTATCAGAAAAGTACATTAGGGGTTTGGAATTACCTCGAAATTGCCAAACAGGCATGTTTAGAGTAAAACAAGCAGAAAAAAAGTATAATGGGCAAGAAAAGAGATTAAACGAGCAAAACAAGGTCAAAAAAGGGCACATTAAGCATAAATAAACCATGGTGACTGCATGGTTTTGGCAAAGTGCTGTATTTTGGCATAACTACTATTGCGTATTGTATTCAGGGCATAACTAGAGTTATTCAAAGTATCTCAAAGTGTGTAAAAGTGCTTACAGTGTATGCTTATTACTGTGCATCTATTCCAAAAAGTTTATTTGTGTGCAAAGTGCAACCATTCCGTGAAGTATATTCAAAGTACAGCCATTTTGAAAAGTTTCTTGTGCTGGGTTTGTGTATTCACAAAGTGCTGCCATTACAGAGTGTTTCTTGCACTGTAAAGACTTATCTAGCAAAGTACAACTATTTTGGAGAAGTTTCAGCCATGTGCTCTTTATTCGCAAAGTACAGTTACTCAAAATGTTTCTTACTCTGAGCTTCTTCTGCCCAGTTCATTCACACAGTGCAGTTATTTTGAAATGTTTCTTACACTGATGAGGTGATTTCTTGCAGTTCAGTAATTTCATGAGTATTACAGTGCCCAAGAGACTTATTTCAAAAAGTTCAGTTATTCAGAGGCTTGTTGTGCTATTGGGCATAGTTACGAGTACTGGCATAAATTTCTGGCATATGTATATGTGTGTGTGTGTGTGTGTCTGTGTGTGAGTGTGTGTGTGTGTGTGTGTGTGTGTGTGTGTGTGTGTGTGTGTGTGTGTGTGTGTGTGTTCATGCATATTTGCAAAATCCTTCACTGTATGTGTTAATATGGCAGATGGATTTCAAAAGCCCTCACCACTTGTATTTGATCAGAATACTGCAGAGAATTGGAGAATATCTGAGCAAGAGTACAATATTTTTATACAAGCAGCTTATTCTGACAAAGATGCATGCACCACGACATTCATTTTGCTAAACTTAGCTGGGTCAAACGCCATTGAAAGAGAGCATTCATCTGTGTAAGCACCACAGTATATGAGGTAGGAGGTGAAAACCACCATATTGTGGTACAGGCTGAATCAAGGGAAGACCCCGAGTGATTGAAGTGCAAATTCAGAGAAATGTGTAACCCCCAGACAAATATTACATTAGAGAGGTATTTGTTGTATACAAGAGATCAGAAACTAGGGGAAACTTTTGCAGCTTATATTACTGGCCTGAGGAACAAAGCTAAAATTTATCGGTTTAGTGACTTAAATGACAAGTTGATAGAGGACAGGCTTATGTGTGGTATTAATAGTGCTGCTGTGAGAAAGATTTTGCTTTGTGACAGTAATTTAATGTTAAGTAAAGCTATTGAGATTTGTAAAATCATGAAGTTACAGAAAGGCACAGAAGTATGCTTGGAAGTGATAAGAACATGGGTTTGGCAGGCTCCAGAGCAAATGTAGACAGCATGCAACAAGTGTCAAATCAAAGCAGACCTAAGCATGTGGCAACCACAACCCCTATGGGTTCCCGAAGGAAACCACATACTATTCCAGCAAGTTCTAAGACTAGTTCAGTTAAAGGAGCATGCTCAGTGCAGTATCAGCATGAATCAGCAAATTGTGGTGCCAGTCATGAGTCTATAAGAGAGAAATGCTTGGCATTTGGTCAGCAATATAACAAGTGTAAGAAATGGAACCATTTTCAAAAGTTGTGCAAATCAAGTAAACCTCAAACAGTTATAAAGAAGGCTCACTCAAAAAAGCAAGTTGATCATATAGAGAGCTGCAATTTTACTTTGTATGTAGATATTGGGTCAGTAATTGGTGAAAAGGTTGATGCAGTAAATTTGTTGACAAAGAATGAATTGTTTTGTATTGTCCAGATCAATGGTAAATCCACCAAGCTCAAAGTAGACAACAGGTTCAAAGTGTAATGTTATATCAGCAGACAGATTTGCTAAAGTGGGAGCTGGTGAACAACTCAGTGTGGGTAGTTGTGCGAAACTTGCTGCTTATGGAGGAGAAGAAATTCAAACCGAAAGCTCAGTAGCATTTTCATGTGTTTTGGCTAGGAACTGTTACAGCTTGTTATTCTATGTAGTCCAAAGATCTGTGCAGTCATTATTGGGTCTCAGAGACGGTTTAAGAATGGATCTGCTTTCAAAGAGAAGTGTAGTTATCATTGAACAATTTATGGTTGTCGTTGTCGAATCTGTTGTGAAGCAGCTAGCTTCCCAATATGAAGAGGAAACTGATAATAGCATCAAAAATGCTATTGTTAACAGGCTGGATGTTTTCATTGCTTTTGTTATGAGCAAACTAGGTACAGTGACCCCATATATGAACAACAGAAATATACATATGACTGTAGTAATGATGTAATCTGATATTTAACTAACCCCCCTGGCCATGTAACTACATTAGTTGTTCTACTCAGTAATTTAATGTTTTTTTCCCCATGTTACACCGTTTTTTCCTTCCATTTCTAGTCTACTTTGTCTGCCTTATATATTCTCTAAAGTGTCTTTTTGTCGTTTTTTCATCTATGTGTTTCCATTTTCTTGTTAATAATACCTGCATTTTACCATATCCTTCCACAGTCAGTCATCTTCCTCTTATTTCTGTCACGCTTGTCAAGAAAGCTTCAGAATTCTAAATAATGAATGAGATAAAGACATGTATTATTTTATTAAGTGATAAACGTATTTATTATACTCATTGCTATTTCATTCTTCACTCTACATGCAATTTTCAGTTCCTGCTACTTTACATTTGGCATTTCATTTTGAAGTTGTAATGTATTGATTATAGCTTATTGTGCTAATGGCAATTCTTATTATATATACATCTCCTTATTCTTATTTCAGCAAATCCAGTAGGCATCTGTGTCTATATAGTAAAGCTTATTTTATTTTTATTCTGCCATCCTGGTTGGATTGATGGTATAAGCTTTCTTCTACACCTACTCACTGAATCAAAACCGTAGAAGAAACTGTTTAACTATACCTATATATCTATCTTTCTCTCCATCTATATCTATATATAGATATAGATATGAATACATACAGAGAGAGTGACAACTCCTTCAGACAGGCTACTTTGCCTGTTTTCCATTAAATAGGACTCCAGATCCCACTACTAGCATCATCACTCAGTATTATTTTTGTTGTTCTGACAAATCGTTCTCATACTTATGCCCCAAAAACAGGAATACCCTGCTAAGCACTGTTCACCAACTTCCGAACATCAAATCTTTTTCCAGTCAAGTTACATTACCACTTTATCAGCAAAATGCAACTGTAGAAGCTCTGCTACATAGCAATATTCTCTAATTCTTCGTTTTGTTCTATATGGTTTAATCTACCATCACTGCATTTGTGGTAGAGGACCACACATTTCTCAAAGTTATTGTCATTTCAGTAAGAATTCCATTGTACTGATCTGCTTTCTGTAATTTCATCTGTTCTCAGTATGCAATGTGTGTGTGTGTGTGTGTGTGTGTGTGTGTGTGTGTGTGTGTGTGTGTGTGTGTGTGTGTGTGTGTGTGCGTGTTCATTGTTATGTAGCAAGGTCATGATAGAAAAGAGAACCTAATGAGCCTTTTCCTGTACCTAGTAAGTAAGTAAGAAGTAAATAAATAATTATGCTTGTAAATAAATAAGTAAATAGGTAAATAAATAAATGAATCAATAAGTAAATAAGTTCCCATGATAGGAATATAAGCATCAAGTTATAACATTTAGATATGTGGCATTTATGCATGAATTAATGCAAGCATGGCATGTTATATTCATAAGCAATAAGAACACGGTGATATAGATGTTATATATTTTACATACATTAGTAATAGCACTTAGCATTGTAGAAGAAAAAGCTGCTGCTGGAAATGTTGAATACAGTATAATGACTTAATTGTGCTTAGGCTTTAAATTTTCCTAGAACAATAGTGCTTCTACACAGAAGACAACTGCACAAGTAAATAACTTCAAGATGAATCAAGGGTTTGCTACATTGCCAATACAAATATATACAAATACAGAAATAGTTCCGAAGGTAAATATCAGAAAACACGCAGAACAATAATGCAACTAGCACAAATAAGATTTCTGGTTTGCTAATGGAACTAATCCATTTATCTAGGTAAACAAAGCATATAATAATTTTATAATGAATCAGAGCACTTAGCAATTTAGCCAAACATTTACACATCATTAAGAGTGTTTGGGTTCAAATAAAGGCCATATTATCAAATAATGCTTGTTTAAGTAGCAGAAAAAGCAGATTACATGAGTGACTGGGTAGGCAAGCTCAGTGTGAAAATAATTTGCAAATATAGCTTTCAAGAGCTTTGACAATAAAAGGCTGAAGGAGAGAAAAAATTCAACATGTGCTAGATGTAAATATGAGTAAAACAGTCAGCGTGTACGATACTTGTAAGCAAGAAAGACATCAAACGTATGTCTGGAGTAAAAATGAGAATGTACTATTCTGGGTCTCCATAGAATTTACAGCAAAAGATGGTCCACATACATTATTTTAAGCAGGACCTGGTAGTCCACCAATGATCTAGTGTCCACACATCCACTGTAGTTTTGGTGAAAGTTTGTTCACCAGCATGGTCATAAGGCAGCTGGTGGTGAGGATTTACTGCCACTACTATATTTCTGTTACGGACTAGATGGCCCTACAGAACTTCTCTGGATAGCTCTCTTTTATGTTGTACTTTAACAAAATACTTCTTATATTTGTCTCTCATTGAAGCTGTGTACTAATTATTATGTGTACAATAAGTAGCCAGTTTTACCTTGATTTTTGTTTGTTATAGTTGCCAGAATTGCAATCTTTTCTACACTACATCCTAAAGCACAGAATAACCCACATTTCTAAATCACCTTTGAACATAGCATTTTTCACAACTGTTCAGAAGTACTGAAAATTTTTAATATGTATAAAAAATATGAATCTGCATTACCAAAGGAAGGAAAACCTATTGTTTGTCAGTCACCAGCTGATCAACAGTCAGGACTTCATAACAGGAAGGTCGACAACGTATTTCTCTGGCAGTTAGACTCAGGGGAAGATAGAGAGGGTGACATACATTTTTATGCAATTGGAGCTACTGTTGCCTCTGGTCTGATGTCCTCATTTCTTCATCTCTCCCCCAATGTGAAAACTAAAACTCACCACAGGCACTTCATCTCTATCACATCAACTGCTCTGCCTTCACTGTCTATGTTTTTGTGCCATACAGTAATACTGGTAACACCATTGTTTTGTGCACCTTACTTTTCAGCTTCTTTAGAAGTCTTTTCTCATACATTACCCCTTATATCCTGTGCCAGATGGCTTCAGGTGCTCAGATTCTAATTTTGGTCTTCTCATTCAGACTTCTCTTGTCTTCTCCTTAATCACACCTCCCAGACACTTGAAGCATTAGCCTGTTACACTATTTTCCCTTCTGTCTCAGTTTTATTTTGTAACTATGTTGTCTGTATTCAGTTTTATCCCATGTGCATTTAGTTTTGCATTCCATTCTGCTATCATTTGCTAAAGTTCTTGCTCAGAGTCTACCTGTAATGCAACAACATTTATATACAGCAACTTTGCTGATCTGCCTACTCCATCCTTCACCAGGTTCTTGTACATAGTCTGCAATAATTCTACCAATATTTGTGGGAATTTGCACCACTGCAGGACAAACCAGATCAAGTTTTCTTGGGACCTTGTCATATGCTTTCTCCATGTCAAGGAATGCCTCATTGGGTTTTCTCCTCATCTCCAACTTCTTCTCAAAATCTATCTCACTAAAACTATCAAGTTTGTTGTGCTGCATCCTAGTCTAATCCAAACTGGTCAACTCCTATGTTACTTTCTACCAGTCTGTGTATTCCTTTATCAGTCATCCTCTCCAGACCTTTGATGCAGTATGACTGGAGTTAGATACTGCTGTACTGCCCACAGTTGTGAATCTCCCCTTTGTTCCTGTACACTGGCACTAGTATGAGTATTCTCCTGTCATCTGGGATATGTCTTCCTCTCTATACTGCTATGAGTACCATCAGAAGCCATTTCTTCTCTACTTCACCCCACTTCTTGATCATACTAGCGATGACTTTATTTGAACCTGCTGCTTTCTCTGACTTCATTTTCCTTACTGCTGTTTTCACTTCTTCTAGGGTGGGTCCTCCACTTTTTTGTTGTAGGCTGTGTCTGGGGAAGTACAGCTTCTATGAGGTTTTCTTCATTTAGATGCTATGGGAAGTACTCCTTCTAACTGTCATTAGTATCCTATGAACTGGTGAGCAGGTTGTTGCTGGCATTCCTTATGAAGGGTGTCTAATAGGCTCATCAGCTCATAGATAAGTACTAGGCTATTGTAACTGTCTCAAAGAAGTCCACCAGGTTTAGGAGGCATGATTTGCCCTTAACAAAGCCAAACTGGGTAGGGCTCAATGTTTGGAGGCTCCCAATGTCTCTGTTAATGAGTTCCATGATGATGCGCTCCATAGCCTTGCAGACCAGGCTAATTGTGACTCCACCTTTGTGGAGCAGGATAACTGTTGCTGTGTGCCACTCTATGGGTACATAGCCTGTAGAAAGGCTGAGTTTGAACAGTGTGTTTAGGTGAGGGGTTAGTTCATTTTGGAGCTTGTGTAAGACACAGCCTGGGACATCGGCCAGTCTCATTGAAGCTGTGTTTTTGGCTTTGGATGCCATCTTCTTTGTCTTTCTGTCTTTGCCATGAAACCTGATACAATTTCTTTGTACTAATAACTATGTCACTTTCCAGAATCTGGTAAAGATGGAAGATCACTTGTTCTACATTACTGCAATTATTTTCTTAGCCTTTTTGTTATATAACCAGTATTCTTTATTAGCCTGGTTTGTATTTTTTATCTCCCACTTTTTCTTGTACTCCTCTCCTTTGTTGATTTCCTTGACTTCTGCCTTTCACTACCAGCTTTCTATACAAACCTTATTTCCATACCTAGCTCAGCCACATATCTGTTCTGTAGTCTTCACGCATGCTGTTTTGATGTGCTACCATTTTTCTTCAACTCCACCTATTTCCTCTTCTTCCTGAGAAATTCCTTGAACTCATGTGCTTTCTCTCTCCAGTCAATTTCTGTGTTATCAGCCTAGTCTCTGTTGACCTTAGAGTCTTCTATGGCCACTGTTTCCATTTGAGTGTGGCAACGAGTGGTTTATGCAGACTTTGCAATCACTGACTCTACCCAGTGCTAGGAGGCAATCCACCTGAATTCCATGTTGACCACTCTTATAAGTGATCTTGCTACTGTCTTTCATACTGAACCATGTTTGTCACCATCAATCCATTTGCCAGACAGAAATCCAGAATGGCCTCTCCTTCTTTATTCTTTATGCCTCATCCATCTGGAACCATGCAGTCTTCATGTCCTGTTCTGTCTCTACCGATATGTGAATTCAGGTCTCCCATTTTAAATAACAATGTTGTCCTGCTTTATCTAATATGTCCTGCAACTGCTGTCTAAATGCACTCTTTTCCATACTATCACTGTTTTGCAGTGAGGCATAGGCTGAGATTATGTATGCTGTCCTATCCTTACACTCAAGTCTGACTCCCATAAATCTGTAGCTAATTCTGATGACATCCCTCACTGTCTTCTGAAGCCTCTCCCACAGCAAAATTCCCACAACATTTCTAATTTGTCTTTCCCCTGGTAGTAAGTCGCCTTGCAGCACTGCCCTTCCATCTAGTCTCCTCGACACAGAGGTTGTCTAGCCTCCTCCTTACCATCAGGTCATCCGCTTAAAAGCTGCATTCTGTCAGTGAATCTGTATTGAGTGTAGCAATCCATAGTTCGTGTTTGGCAAGTTGATTGGATTTATGCTCAGTTTTCACTCTACAGAGCTATCCCAGGTAATGCAAGTTGGGTAACTGGTTACCAGCCACTAACTTATTGATCCAGTGCTGGACTTTAGGGTGGATACACACTGGAAAGCAGACACACACGCACCTATTGTTAGTAGTCATGGTCCTCAACCCATTTATCTCCAACAAATACCCATGCCCATTTTTGGCAACATTAGCCAGGTTGACCAAACCACCTAGAGCCAGTTTTTACACCATCTAGTGGCTAGTGCTGACATAGTGCACAGTCTGTGATTTTTGTTCTTGTATCTAGAGGATACTGCTCACCACAGTTTCTGTTTCCCTGATAGGTGCAATCTACATTCTGTGCAGCTGCCAAAACTCCATTTTTGGATTAATTTGAGTGGTAAACACTCAGAGGTTGCAAGATCTCCACAGGGACACAGTGAGAGCATGCAAACTCCATACAGGTATTGACCGGAGGTCAGTGTCAAACCTTGTACTTTGCACTTCAAAAGGTGCTTCAACAAAGTATTAGTTTAAGGGTGTGCACATTTATGCAACCAGCTTATTGTACATTTTTTATTTTTTATATTTTTTCCCCTAACAGATTTGTTTGTTTTTCAATTGAATTGTACAGGTTACAGGTCAAATTAAAGGTGGGAAAAGTTTTGAAATGATTTATTGTGGTCTCATTTTTTTTTTATATCACAAAACCCTGTCATTTTAACAGGGATGTGTATACTTTTTATATCCACTATATATATATATATATATATATATATATATATATATACACACATACAGGGTCTACTGCACATGACTGAAATCTCATTTGACTGAATTACATTTGAACAAGACCATAATACCAAATTTTCAAAATACTGAAAATGCATTTGACTGAATCTCATTATACTGAATTGTAAGCCACAGACATGATGTGGGTTTGAGCTTCAGTCAACTGAGTTTTCAGTATTTTGAAAATTAGGTATTTTTGTCTCAGTCAATATATATATATATATATATATATATATATATATATATATATATATATATATATATATATATATAGACACACACACACACATAGTTATCTCCTCACATTTGTTGTTTAAATTCAGGGGTTAGCTACTGGTTGGATTTAGGCTTATATGATCTTGTTATTAATATTTTCTAGATGTAGTAAAGGTTGTATATGGAGCCTGGCTGTAACTCTGTTTTTATTTATGATATGTGCTTTCATCCACCAACTGGACCTAATCAAATAAAAGCTGAGTTATTCTGGTGAATAAGTATACTCAAGTGTTTCTTCAGTTATAGAAGAGGAATTAACATCTGACATTTTTTGCTGTTGTTTTTTTTTTTTAATTCCAAATTGAAGAGTTTTAATTTTAATTTTTCTCAAATTTCAAGGAAGTGAATGCAGTCAGCGATTTTCATGCTAGGGACAGCTATCTCCTCACTTCTCTGCTGCTGTTTAAATTCAGGGGCTAGCTACTGTTTGGGTTTAGGCTTGTATAATCTTTTATTATGGGAATGTATTCTAAAGGTTATGTTAGGAACCTATCTGTAAAATTGTTATCTATGATATTTAGAATAGGAGTCCAATCCATGTTTGAGAGAGAGGTTTTTTTCCAGAAGTAATATTGGACTCTGATTCAGGTCTAAAGGAAATATGTTTAGAAGGATCTTTATCCATTGAGCAGATGATGGAAAGTTAATTGGACAGTGATCAGAAAATAGGGTGAGACTGCATTACTAGAAATCTGAGTGGGGTTAGAGGTCGTCATAAGTTCCAGAAAGGAATGTTTTAAACATTTAAGGTTTGTTCTAAAGGGCTTGTCTAACAATACTGAGTTATATTTAGATCAGTTAAAAATTCTAAAGCATCTAGCTGTATGGAGTAAGTAGACTGATACTGAAGTCCACAGGAAGTGCTAATTCACACCTGGTCTTTGCTGCGTTGGTTAAATTTAGTAAATGAGCTGGAACATTTTTGGTAAGTAACCAGTTTGATTTTGAGTTTGATATAGCCATTGTTTGGTATACCAGTTTGATGTGCAGATGGGACTTGTAAAGTAGTTAAGTGCTCAATATAATCTCTAGTGTTTAGTCTAAAGACAATAAAGTAGTTTTGTTCTAAGTAAAGGTGATGCAAAGATAGACCCCCAGATTTACGAAGCCCATTATAGTGTAAAGGATTAGTTTAAGAGCTATTTTTGGCAATATGGCTGACATGCGATCCAGGAACGAGCTCCCAGGATGAGCACATGAGCTCTTAGGCTAATCCTGCATGGATTGAGCTCCTGTATGCAAATTACCTTCATTTGCAGGTGAAAACCATGCAAATGAGGGTAATATGTGATCCATGAAGTTGTCAGCCATCCGTGCAGGACGAGTGCAGTGTGCAGAAATGTACTCAGTTAGTAACCGAGTACAGTTCAGCAATCTACAAAACGGAGCTATGACAGCTCCAAATAAAGACTGCATATCATTGAGGAAGCATGCCAATGTCCAAGTAGAAGGCCATTAGCATTGCAAAATGTAAAAGAAAAAAATAAGCAACTTTTAATGTTATCTTTGCCAATCTTGCCCGGTTAAGCATAGGGCAGCGACGCGCAAACGGGATTGGGGGGAAATTAGTAAAATAAACCTAAAATAAGCATTCTAACAAAAATCAGTATTCTGTCATGCAAGTCAATGGCAGTCAAAAGGCAACCTGGCCAGAGCGTAATGGTTGCTAAGGGGGGAGGTTCAGTGTGGGATATGTAACTATGCATTAATAGGCAATTCTATGCAAATGGGGGAAAGGTTAGTGAATCCCAGATTTTCCCAGGGTGTGAGGCAGGTCCCAAGAGTATAAGAGTATAAATAGCTGGGTGCAAGACTAGGATATAGGTGACATCATGGGGGGGTGTCAGGCATACTGTAAGTGGACTGGAGACCTGTGGCTCGAGATTGCCCCTAGGTTAGCACAGCTAAGCTAGGAGTGTGTCCAAACCTACCTAGCACACTTTAGAAAGTGTAAGTGGGTGTGCGCGCCGCGCACCAGGGTTTTCAGGAAGAAAAAGGAAGTTAACCAGGAAAAAGCAGCTCTGTGCACATTTGAGCACTCCATTTGCGCAGTGCACACACAGGCTTAAACAGGGAGGCAATGGGAAGGGAAAACATCAGTAGGAAGGTAATCAAGGAGAACTAGCTTAGCTGACAGGTAAAATGTATCAGAATCAGCAAATTACACAGGCAGCAGACCAGCCCAACCCAGCCCAGCACACCACCGTAAACTATGCAAACACCTTTCCCCCTTGTTTTTCCCAAAACGTCTGCACCACCGATGTATACAGATGGGGGAATTTTACAAAATGAAAGCAAGAGAAAAAATGTTAGTGGCTGCCTTTGCTATCATAAACCAGCATGTGCAAGAAGCTGAAGGTGTTGAGGATGTGAATGCTGCTGAGCAACCCACAGTGAGTAGAAAGAGAAGAGTGTACAGACCCAGGGTAACCTACCAAGGGCTACATGAGCTAGAGATAGTGGAGCACTATAGGGTGGACAGGGACCTCCTACAGCAAATTGTTGAGCTGTGCCAGACATGCCTCACACACAGAACTAACAGAGGGGAACCCACCTAGTGGATACCAAGGTATGTGTAGGCCTAAGAATACTAGCTACAGGTACCTTCCAAAGGCCAACTGGGGATATGATGGGGATTTCACAGGCATCAGCATCCAGGGTACTCCACCAGTTCCTGGATGTCACATCAGCACATGTCGGTGAGCATGTATATTTCCCCATCACCCGTGAGGCATTGGCCAGCAATATGCGTCACTTCCATCAAATAGCAGAATACCCTGAGGTAGTGGGAGCAATAGACTGCATGCACATATGCATTAAAGCATCACTAGGTGAGCGGGGTAGGGTCTACATCAACCTCATGGGCTTCCCCTCCATCAACTGCCAGGTTGTGTGCGATGCCCAGGGCATAATAATGAATGTATGTGCTGGCCACCCTGGAAGCTACCATGATTCCCACATCTTGCATCTGACGCAGCTGTACCAGACATTTGCCAATGGGGACATCCCACAAGGTCACTTAGTGGAGGATGCTGGATAAGCACTGGAGCCATGGCTGATAACACCCATCAGAAATGCACACACACCCAAACAAGAACTCCATAATGACGCACACGTACAAACATGAATCATAATTGAGCGTGTTTTTGGGATGCTCATGTCACAGTTCCAGTACCTGGACACATCTGGTGGAGCCTTGCAGTACTCACCAACTACATGTACCAAAATTGTCCTTGTATGTGCTGTGCTACACAATATGATCCTGTGGAAACAGCTGCAGCAGGAACAGCATGGGGTAGGGCCACACAGCCCCCCCACCAGTGTCAAGGCCTGCACAGGCACAGAGTGACTTGGAGGAGGAACAACCTGAGCCTGCCCCAGTAGGCAGAAGGAGGCGTGTCCAGTATGCCCTGGCCTTGGCAAAGAGGCAATGCATAGGACATGCACTGACACATTAGGGACCCAGGGAATGACACCTCTCTCCGACTCGCACATAGAGTAAAAGGGATGCCAAACATGACACTACCTGTGCTCAACCATGTATAGGGAGTGTACTATGTGCATCCGACATAGGCAGCCCTGCATCACCACCCTCAATACTGGTTCACCCACATGGTAAGTGACTCACACATGCCATTGGGGGCACATACCCAACAACAGTCACAGCCAGCAGGATAGGTGTAGACAAACACAAACAAATGCTGTACTATGGCCTCTGAATGAGCCCAATGGGTAATCCTACTCCAGCCCTACACAGACAGACTACAGCAGGCCAGCCAGTTGGATGTCAGTTGTGAAAGCTAGGAAGTCAGAAACGAATATGTAGGTAGTGAAAGCTATGATCTGTAGTACACTGGTATGCCTTTAGCCAGCATGATAGGTAAGACTACAGACTGAAATGGTGTACCTGACATACCAGTACAGTCCTAGCAACCATGTAAAAGTGTAAGGTGCGCCCCACCATCCTATGTACACTTATAGTAACAGTCAGGTGTGCCTCCCCCACCCTTGTGTAGAAATGTAGAAATAGTTTGGTGTGTCCCCCCCCCCCCGCTAAGAAGAAACGTAGCAACAGACAATGCCAAATGACTGATGTATACCCATCAGACACAGCATTCAACCTGTTGGTGTACACACAATGGTCAGCGCTGCAGCACAAACCACCTGGACTTGATCCACACATCCAATATAGATGGCCATACTGGGCATGCTCACACAGAGAAATAAAGGCAATGTCAGTCAACAACATACTGAAAGCCCATACTGGGCATGCTCACATGAATACAAGAAGGCCATGTCAGCAAACAACAGTGGACCTGACATATCTGGCAGTTGCAGTTCTCAGTGCAGACACATGTCAGTATGCACCACTCCAGCCTTGCACACACAGTGGATAGGAATATAGACATATATGTAAGGACAACACACTATAGTAAGCCAAAGGTAGTTGGACATAGATGTGTTGAAGAGGGTGACCATGACATGGAGCCATCTAGGCCTGTCCCACACAGCACACAGCCAAAGGGCCCCAAACACATGAGGTGCAGGTGTCACTCACTGCAGATACTAACCACCAGTATCTTTCAGCATGATGGCGTGTTGCACGTGCCAGCTGTGCAACATGACTGTACAAGCAAGATGTCACCTAGTAGCTGTATACACGTACCTGTGGCATATGACCCTGTGTGTGCCTGCATGTGGCATGTCAATACCTACATGAATGGGTTACGGCCCATGCACACACCACCCTCCCCATAGCAGTAGCACGATAAGCCTGCTGACGTCATCCAATGTGAAATACATCTTCGGGGGAGCTGTAGCTCAGTAATCCCCATGGTGCATCCCATAACAGTGTACTGCTGTACTAAAAAACTAGTTAGGTAGTAGTCCCAACACCAGACTTGGCAACTGTGTGAGTGTGTGTATGTGTGAGTGTTTCGGTCTCTGCCTATGTAGAGAGAAATGCTTTCTAGGCTACTCACACTTGGTACAGTTCATATACACAACACTGGCAAGGCTGCAGATGTCACGCACCTAGAAATACACCTCTGGGGAAATCATCGACCAGTAATCTCTGTAGCGCATCTTGTAACTGCGTACTGCTGTAGTGTGATAAAGTAGTGAGGTAGGTGTTTTAACCCCAGACCTGGTAAGTGTGTGTGTGTGTGTGTGTGTGTGTGTGTGTGTGTGTGTGTGTGTGTGTGTGTGTGTGTGTGTGTGATTGAGTAGACAGCAATGCTTTTTAGGCCACTCACACCCCGTACAATACACATACTCGACTTTGGCAAGGCTGCTGATGTCACTCACCTAGAAATACACCTCTGAAGAAATCATCACTCAGAAATCTCTGTAGCACATCTTGTAACTGCGTACTGCTGTAGTACGATAAAGTAATGAGGTAGGTGTTCTAACCCCAGACCTGACAACTGTGTGTGAATCGGTGTGTGTGTGTCTAACTGAGTAGAGAGCAGTGCTTTTTAAGCCACTCACACCCCGTACAATACACATACCCGACTTTGGCAAGGCTGCTGATGTCACTCACCTAGAAATACACCTCTGGGGAAATGATAGCCCAGTAATCTCCGTAGCTCGCCTTGTAAGTGCATACTGCTGTGGTATGATAAAGTAGTGAGGTAGGTGTTCTAACCCCAGACCTGGCAACTGTGTTTGTGAATCTGTGCGTCTGACAGAGTAGAGAGCAATGCATTTTAAGCCACTCACACCCCATACAATACACATATTCAACTTTGGCAAGGCTGCTGATGTCACACACCTAGAAATAGACCTGTGGGAAAGTCATAGCCCAGTAATCTCTGTAAGGCGTCCTGTAACTGCGTACTGCTGTAGTGTGTTTAGAACTGTGGTAGGGTTCCATCTCTACCCATGGCAGTTACTTTAAAAGTAGAAGAAGACCACCACGAAGGATCAACAATTTATTATAAACAAAAGATAAGCGCTTTCGCGTGCACAACAGCACGCTTCTTCAGATCTAATGCACAAGAAATAAAACTCATTCTTATATATGCAATGGCAGTGTCCACTCCCTATTGATTAACAAGTGTTAAAATACCAATTATACAATTAGGCTGCAATCATTAAAAATGTTAAAAACATTCAGTGTACTGAAAGACCTACAACACATTAACAATAGAAGGCAATACAATTATAGAACACAAGACATAAATCCTATAACCTGACCAAACAAATGAGTCCGATGTTTCAAAACATCTTAACTATCTTAATCAAAAACATTAAACATAAAATTGCCAAATTGGTGTTGGAAACCACCTGCTGCTGAACTATAAAACCTCAAGCAGAACCTATGCAATTAAAACTCAAAATGAAGAGACAAGCCTAGTGCACGCTCTTACTTTTGTAACTATCCATACTACAAAATTGTTCTATATTGTCACAAGCACAGGCTAAACAAGTGCTGAGCAATGAACCATCCCTGTAAAGACATACCTGTAAAGACTGTAAAACTGTGAAAGCAGGGGGGGGGAGGAACAAGTGTGTGGAAACAGAGCAAGTGTGTGGAAAGAGGAAAGAACAAAAAAGGGGGAAAGAGAGAAGATGACAGGGTCAAGAGATCAAAGTCACCTCCTCATCTTCAGAGCTGATCTAATACTCATGTATGAGTTGAGTCCAGGGGGATGATGAGCCTTAAATCTGAAGATCCAGCCTAACTCTATGTCCTCTAACTCACAAAAGTTGTCTCCTTTCCTTTTGTCAAAACATTTCTTCTGCAGAACCTTGAAACTAAAGGTATGTGTAGGGAATTCTAAGATGTGTTTGGTTAACACATTCTTGGTATCAGCCTTTTTAATTTCATATAAATGACATGAATTCTGTCCTTAAATCGTCTCGTGGTCATGCCTATATAGAATGCTTGACACATGCCACAATTAGCCATATAGATAACATTCTTGTCCTCACAATTGGCTATATGTTTAGGCTCAAAGGTGTATTTAAGAGTAGGATGTGTAAAAGACTGTACAGGAGAAATCCAAGTACATATATTACATCTACCACTAGGGTAGGTACCTAATCTCTGTTGGACTGTTGCTATGTTGGCAGTAGAACTACTCAACTTCTCTATACATAGAATTCTCTTTAAATTTTTGCTGTTTCTGTATGTGAAGGTTGGGTGAGAACCAACAATCTTATGGATGTCTTTATCAACAGTCAAAATATTCCAATTCTTAGAGATAATCCCTGTGATATTTCTAATATCACTAGTAAATTTCAAGATAATGTTAACCCTGTGGTGAGTATAACGGGCGGAAGTATATGATCTCATATAACTCCCTGTCTCTGGAATATAACCATCTTTAGATGTAAAGCCTGACTTCACTCTGTACACTCAGGATCATAACCTCTGTGAAGAAATAACTGCTCTAACTTCTGATATTCTTGTTGCAACTCATCAGAATGCTCACACAATCTACTAATCCTAGTAAATTGACCCTTCACAATACTTCTGAATGTAAACCTATCAAACCTGAGTATAGTATTCCTCCAACAAGGTTTCCTGTACAGGAACGTGTGTAATCCCTCTTTTTTGTCCTTACTAATGGTAATATCTAAAAAATGGATGTGAGTTGTAGACAAATCTGTCGTAAACCTTAAGAAGTCTGAGGTCAATTCTAATTCTTCTATAAAATTATGAAGTTCTGCAGGTGTCCCTTCCCACAGAAGCAGAATGTCGTCTACAAATCTTCTGTAAAGAAGAATTTTGGAGAAGTTGGCATGTTTGAATAGACAAGAGGACTCCCAGAAGTGCACCACCAGATTGGCATATGTGTTGGCACAGGGAGTCCCCATTGCTACACCCCATTGCTGTAAAAATATTGTTCTCTATACATGAGTACATTATTGTTTAAAACTAAATCTAACAAAGTATTCAATAAGGCTTGTTCATTCCTGCTGAACCTTTGAGTGTGGTTTATAATATCTCTTATGGCTTCCTGCCCATATGTATTGGGAATCGAGGTGAACAAGCTCTTAACATCAAGTGTTACTAATAAACATGAATCTGTAACTGACTTCTCAACCTCTTTTAAATCACCCAATAGCTGATAAGTGTCTTTTAGTACGGTGGGTATATCTGATACTACAGGCCTAAGCTTTTTCTCTATGTAAAAATAAATGTTTTCTGTTACCCAACCATTACCTACAACAATAGGGTGCAAAGTGGGGGGGGGGTAAAACCCCTTTGTGCACCTTATGAAGCCCTTTAATGTAAGGTAACTTAGGATGTTCTATGAACAGAAAAGAATATAAATCTTGGTCAATCTGTCTACCCATCATTAAATCATACAATTCTTGGTGACCCTCATATATATGACGCTGCACAATACCCTCATTAATCTCTTTGTAGATGTCAGCATCTTCCAATAATTTATTCATGCTCATGGTGTAATCATTCGTATTCAACAATACTACCCCCTCTTATCTGCTGGTTTGACAACAATATTTTCATTGTTAACTAGAGAGGCCACAGACTCCCTTTCTTTATGACTCATGTTAAAAAACAGTGTCCCTGGTTTACTATTATAATAATAACTATACAAATCCTGTTCACAAGCTTTAACAAAACAGTCCAACATGGGATGTAACGTCAGAGTAAAAGTACTCTTCTTAAATATAAGGGAAGTGTTCACAGGTCTATTAGATTCCATAGACGCACTTTTATTAAACAACAACTTTAAAGAAACAGCTCTAACAAATTTCCTTAAATCAATGAGCATTTCATTGAGTTTACTAACCTGTGCAGGGATATAGGACAATCCTCTATTTAAAACATTACAGTAAATTTTAGAAAGTTCAGTATCTGAAAGGTTGAATATCAAGCAATTCAATCCCTCATCCATGCTCTCCTCATCTGTGACTCTTGAGAAAGTTTTCTCTTCGTTTTTCCACGACTTCGCGATCTGTCCCCTGATGTTCTGTGTAGTTGGACAGGCAGGGGTAAGAAACGCTCAATACTATCTTGTATCTTGGGTTTGGCTCCCATAACATGATGTGAATTGAGAGCTAACTGGTTAGGCGGTGGAGTACCAGTCGCAGTCAGCTGTGTGGTTCCGGTGCTCTCAGGAAGTGACGTAGAAGGATTACTTCGCCCCAAAGGATGTGTTAAAGGGGCAACATTCGTCGATTCTAAAGGAGGATTCAGTGGCGTCTCATTAGCCAATAGCCCTACACTTGATCCATCCTGATTATGCGACAACGTTGGCCAAACGAACACCTGCCCGTTTGAAAAGTCACGAAAGTCCCTTTGAAGCTTGCGTGACTTAACTTGTTGAAGTCTATCACTGTATGAGGTAATTTGAACATAGAGGTTGTCTAGCCTTTTTAAGAAGATTTCCCCTTTAAATCTTCCCATTAGATCACTATGCAACTGTTCTGCTTTAGTCGCTAGTTCATTTTCAATAGGTAAAAAATATTCAAGTAGCAATGTGATATACTTATAACTCAACTCAAGGTTAAGCCTCTGCCAGCTCTTGAGTAGTTCTGGGTGGCTATTGCCATACGTGGGCATACACAGCACCCTCATGCCACATGGAACTACTTTGAAATGTTGGCATGCCTCAAGATGTCTACATTGCCAAATGAGGCGATGAAGTTTGTAAAGACAATTCTCTAGTTCTTTGAAAATGACATTAAAGTCAGTATATCATTAACAGTACCTGGAATAGGCAGGGTAGCAGTGGTAAGTTCCATACCTAGTAAAGGATTAGCCTTATTGTCTATAAGAGTATTCCATCTCCGATTGATAGTAAGTCTTTCAGGTGCATAATCCAGTTCTACTGGGGATCCTTCCATCATGTGGAGACAGGAACAGCAACCAAAAACAAACCAACACAGCTAGTAAAACAGTCCTGGCTCCCAAAGGTCTCTCCAAAACCAAACGACACAGTAACTTTAAAAGTAGAAGAAGACCACCACGAAGGATCAACAATTTATTATAAACAAAAGATAAGCGCTTTCGCGTGCACAACAGCATGCTTCTTCAGATCTAATGTACAAGAAATAAAACTCATTCTTATATATGCAATGGGAGTGTCCACTCCCTATTGATTAACAAGTGTTAAAACACCTCTGGGGAAATGATAGCCCAGTAATCTCCGTAGCTCGCCTTGTAAGTGCATACTGCTGTGGTATGATAAAGTAGTGAGGTAGGTGTTCTAACCCCAGACCTGGCAACTGTGTTTGTGAATCTCTGTGTCTGACAGAGTAGAGAGCAATGCATTTTAAGCCACTCACACCCCATACAATACACATACTCAACTTTGGCAAGGCTGCTGATGTCACACACCTAGAAATAGACCTGTGGGAAAGTCATAGCCCAGTAATCTCTGTAAGGCGTCCTGTAACTGCATACTGCTGTAGTGTGTTTAGAACTGAGGTAGGGTTCCATCTCTACCCATGGCAGTTCTAGTTGTTTTGTGTGTGTTGCAATGTCTGTATATGGAGCATTGCATCATAGGCTACTCACTCACAGTACATTTCAAATGCCCTACATTGCCCATCCTGTTAATGTCATTCATTGTGAAGCAAAACTTTGTGGAGAAAATTCTTTAGTAATCCCTGTGGTGCGGCCTATAGCAGCTCAATGCTGTAGTGTGATATAGATCTTGGTCATGGGTTCTATACCCCCACATGTCAGCTGTGGATGTTTTGTGTGTGTCTCACTGTCTGTGTAAGGAGCAATGCATTTTATTAGGCTAGTCACTTGCAGTACAGTAGGAATTCCCTACTTAGGTAAACCTGCCGATGTCATTCACTGTGAAATACACCTTTGGGGAATAATACTTCAGTGATGTCTGTGGCGCATACTATAACTGCGTAGTGCTGTCATGTAATAAAGTAGTTAGGTTGGGGTTTTACTCCCAGACATGACAGGTGTATGTGTGTAACTTGTATCCTGTGTAGAGGTGAATGTTTCAACTGTGAGCATTGTGGAGGGGTTTTGCTAATTTATTTTATGGTGGCCCTACTATATATCACAATGACAACCATACAGGGATAGCAGATGTAAATTAGCTGAGTGGCTGGGGTGCAAAGCCATACCCATACATGTGACATCAAGGCCAGGCAATCCAAGTTAACAACCCCACTATTACCCAGAGCACACACTCAACTCATGTTTCATATGAACACACATGCCTAGGCAGCAGCCAATATGTGGGTCGTACACTGCATATTGGCCACTGATAGTAGCTATGCAGTGATAGCAGTGGCCTACAGAGGGCAAGTCACCCTGCCCATCTGTCCACTATGCACGTATATACAGACAGTGCACCTCTACCATGTTCCCCAATGGACACCTGCACCACCTGTGGTGTCTTCACATGTGACTCACAACGGACATACCATGCCTGACAACATGTCCTGTATGGACAGATGACACTGACATCAGGGAATGCTGTTGGAATGCCATCAATGTATGCGAAGGGTAAACCTGCTACCCAGTACCAGTTCCTGCCACAGGTGGCCAAGACTGGCACATCTGATGATAATCTGTGTTCACAACATGGGCCAGACACCCCAGGTATAGTTCCACATGTTACTGTACATGCAAGTGGGAGGTGTGCACATCCCAGACACCATCCATGTCATGGACTAAGGAACACATACATGGCATGTGGTGTATAGCATTGACCACATACAATAGTCACCCTGGTGACTGGATGGGGGATGCAATACCCACCTGTGTGGGCAAATTCAGTAACTACAGGCCTGAGCCACAATGCAGACCATTGTCATGTGGCCTGATGACAAGGTATACCCATCACCTACCCTTATACAGCCTGCTGGCACAGTTGACCACCACACACCCATGTAGACATGCACCCATGCATGTCAGAACTGGCACCCTTTGTGTTCGTGTGTGTGTGTTGTATGGTGTGTATGTCTACATCCACACTCACTACAACCCCCCAGGGCATACTGAAGCATGCTGTCTGATGTCTGACATCTCCTCATACTCTTTGCCCATGCGGCCTCCGTATGACCCGTGTGGTGCATGTGATACCTGCACATTGATGTGTTGTGGCAATCCCACTAGTGATGAGTTGCACTCCTGGCCCTGCCAAGTGTGTCAATGTGTGTGTGTGTGTCTGTGTGAGTGTGCCTGTGTTGACGCTGGCACCTGTTCATGCAGACAGGCACGTGTACGACACCTACCATATATCTACTGTATCCCTCTTGCAGATGTCACTCACTCTCACATATATGTTCTGAGTGCTCCACATCAGGTAATCCATGTGATGCATCCAATAACTACATCGAACTGTGATAGCACTACACAGTTGTCGGGGGTTTTATGCCCTGTGCTGGTAGGTGTGTGACACAAACATGCTTTGGTTTTACACTCCCACCCCTCTCTGACATGTATTTGCCTCTGTCTGCCTCCCCACTCCCTCTCTGGTGGATGTGGAGACCCACACCTGCCTTGCTTAGGCAGCAGCATGTGTATTTTATGTGATGCTCATGATCAGCTGATGGCCTCTGCACAAATTGCAGCCCTCCCCTAGCTGATTGCATGTGAAAAAGCTGTGGTAACAATCCTATAGCCAATTGCATGAAAACACATTCCAATACCTAGGAACATCATGGTGGTGTTGTGCCTTTTCAGTCACTGTGAGCAGAAACTAGATCTGTTGTTTGGCAAACAGCATCTCAGATGGAATGGGGATTTACCACCACCAACATACACTGAGGAAAGAGGGCAACAAACAGGAGAGGATGTGCCTGACCTGACTACAGACTGTAAGTGCTGCTATACTGCATTTGGAGTAATGTTGGTTTAATAGTGTTTGTCTGGATATGCCTTTCGTACATGTAGTAATACCTGCCATGTCAGTTCCATGTATATGAGGAATCCCCATCTGCAGGGTCATATGCAGACTGGGCAGTGTTGCGCCTATGGTTTCATGTGTTATCCACAGTACATCTCTCTGTGGAATGCAGATGGTAGTGTGAGGATTGCAGTCTCTAGATGGTGAAGGCCATGACAGTTACTGACTTCATATCCCTCAAAGGACATATCTTGCATCAAACACCGTTACAATGGAAAATATACAAGGTTATCACAGAAACATGTCTATACTGGCCCTGTGTATGTGCTGTCAGCCACACCACTGTCAACGTTTGTACATATGGCGTGCATGAAGTGGTGCATATGTGCTGTACACCATAAATAGTGTCATCATATCTGATAACAAGCCAGTGATATATCAGATTGCTACACATGTCATGTACAGTAGGGATTATATTTCATAACATATGTTGGACATTCTGTAGATGTTTGTACAGTACTGAGGTCTGTGTAGTGATGGTGAATAGCAGCAGTGTGTGTACTGTTAATATATACTGTAGCCTGTGTAGAGACTGTGGTAGATGTCATTGTCCTAGCTCCCCTTCTATCAGATGTTACATGCTGCCCCACTGTATGGTACTATTTTTCAGTACATGTTTGTAGGGCCATACACACACATGTCCCATACCACAGACAGCCATCAGACCAAACTGTGTAGCAGCCCAGTATATGTAGGGACATTCTGTGATTGGCACATATGAGGATGGTGTAGAACAGATAGTCCATATACTGTAATATTATGCTACCCTACCATATGTGGCTGTGTTTACATTGGTTGTGGTTATGCACTGTCACACAAGTGTATCTTATCCTGTGCTGTGACATGGCTGTTGAGCCTGCTATATATGCAGGTACATGTACATTCCCCCATACAAGATGTAGGCCAGTGTTGAGCCAGTTTGCCTGTAGCCTGCACAGTGCATTGTTACATACCTAGCAGCTTAGTGTACTTAACCAGTGGGATGTCATGTGCAGATACTTGCCAGATGTACTGCTGCCGAGCCTCCCTTAAATGTCATGTATGTCAAACAGACCAGTGGGGTGTTGTACAGATGTATGTCAATATCTAGTGGGTAGTATGTGTCCATGGCACCCCTGTACCAGCAGTTATTATGTGTCAGGCCAGACAGGAGTGTGTGAATCCAACACCTATGGTGCCAAATGTATACCAGTTGTTATGTGTTATACCCATCTACATGGCTGTCTACATCCATATTGTTAGGCCTGGTACACATGTGGTGCACTAAGGGAATATGTGTATACCTCTGAACTGTACAGGGTGTGTCCGAAGATCCATATATAGGGGCCAATATCTCTGCTGCACTCCACAGGGGCATTACATGCTAGCAGCAGTACTTTACAATGATTTCCGTAGGATGTCTGTCAGTAGCCAATGGCACACATGTTATAAGCAGATGTCAGCATCCACATACACCAAGTCTGTGAAGACAATCCCAATGACAGTAGCTACAGTCTAGTAATATACCTGCTATACATACCTGACACCCCCTTGTACTATGACATTGGGACTGTAAGGGCTGGGGCACGGCTACACTCCATGTCCAGGACATATGGTGGAAATATATGTACATAAACCTATCCAGATAGCCATATATATATAATGACACATGCGTATTACATTGAATTACCACTATCATGGCAACCACCCACTATAAATCCCTACAGCATGTGGCCGTGGTCCCTTCACATTTCCTGTGTGATGGACATCCATCCTGTGTATGGGCATCAGTGATATAGGCAGCAGGTAGCAATACCTCTTACAGGAGAACATGCACACTCAGAGCTGACACATATTTGTAGGAGGTTCAGGAATTACAGACAGACTGTGGGTAGAGTTGTGTAATGCTTTGCATAGCACTGGTGTTACAGTGTGTGTGTGTGTGTGTGTGTGTGTGTGTGTGTGTGTGTGTGTGTGTGTGTGTGTGTGTATACATAGTAGTGTACCTTGGAATGCAGACTGTCTGCATAAGTCACTACTAAGGGCCTACCTCTTGCTGGGCAAAGGTATGCCTATCATGTGTTGTCCATCCATCACACAAGCCCTGTGTCAGTTATGACACTGGTAGTGTATGTGTTGCGTGCTACCGGTACATGGCTACATCCATGTCTATATCTAACCTCAATTCCCTGACTAAGGGTATGTTGCAGACTATCCTGTAGCACCAGCACCTTGCTTAGTGTATGGCAACAGTGTTCCACATATATGCCTGTGTTCCAGCCTCTGTCCCCCATCTACATACCAAATTCTGCACATTTGTCATGCTGTTGGGGGTTGTTCTGTAGTGGGCTGTGAGTGTATCACACTGCCATTGCTGCCATTAGTATACTGCTGTTGTATCCCCTGCACATACAGTGGGGCTGGGGCCATATATGTGCGGGCGTCACCTACACAAAACATGTGCGCCCTTATGCGCTGCAGAGGCTAGTGTATGTAACAGTTGTATATGGTCTTGTATTATTGAGTCCAGGTGGGGAGCACCGTAAATGACCTAGGCTGTTACAAATGTGGGGGTATCAGGGGTGAGCTGCCACAAGGTATGTGGATGTACATTACCATAAAAACCACCTATATTGCAACTACTAACATGACTTGGGGTACTGCAAGCCTACTGTCTCCTGCAATACAGACTGTTCTGTGCGTTATGCCTTGTTATGTTCCAGGTACAACCCATTTGATCACAAAATGTCTTTACCTCCTACAGAGAATGTACAGAGTGTAGATAGAGGCTGCTGAACTACACACTTGCAGTACATACAGTTGATTATGTGGTACCCTATGGCCCAGTCTGTTGGCACTATTGTACATTCTGAAGGGCTTGGCTTGGACTGCAACAGTTGTGAACCTTTCCAGACTACTGTATAAGTGTAACTGTTTAACAGTTGCAGTACTCCGTTTATATGGTTGTCAGTATTTGAACAGCTATATGATATGGCATATAGGACTGTTAAGGTACACAATTAATGGAGTCCCATTTCTGCAAACCTGTGTGTGATGTCTTTACTATGACCTTTCTATGGGTATATGTTGCAGGCAATGATTGACATTTGTATATTTAGCCCATACTGTGTCCAGTTGTTCAGGTGTTAACTGTAGGCAAACTGGCTGTTCCATATTGTGTGCACCTCCTACATACGTATCTGACTGTACATATATCTGCATGTGTATGTGTAGTCACATGTATATATATATATATATATATATATATATATATATATATATATATATACATATATACATATATATATATGTATATATATATATATATATATATATATATATATATATATATATATATATATATATATATATGTATACACATATATATATATATATATATATATATAAATATATATATATATATATATATATATATATATATATATATATATATATATATGTGTATATATATATATATATATATATATATATATATATATATATATATCTGTCTCAGCATATATGTGTATGTGTATGTGTATCCTGGGGATGTTGATGGCTTACACATATTACATGTCCTGTGGGAGGCAGACTGTACTTGGTAGTGTATTGCAGGGGCAGGTGTTTTGCTGTGGGGGAATGCCTATTCGTACAAGACATATAGTATGTGGGGCCTCTCGACCCCATTAACGGTGCATGTGGACATTGGTGTATTTGTTAATCTGGAATTGCTATCTACAGATGTATGGCCATAAATACCTATATAGATGTATTTATCTACTAACAGATGTGTGTGTGTGCATAGATAGTGATATATATGTATATAGAGGCAGTAAAACAACATATATATTTGAATAGTATCTATACATATATGGGTATGTTGTATCTGTTAAGGTTGCACTATAGTTACACACGCAGACATCTATATGTTGGTATACATTCTCTGCCCTGTTGCATGACAGGACTGGCTGATATGTTTCTGAAACATTGAATATCTGTGTACTTGTCATGACTTAGTGGTACACTGGTTTGTCTAGGGTGTGAAGGATCCTTGGCTTGAGCCTTGCCAGAGTTGTTTAATTTGTTGCTGGCCAGAACACAGCCCGTTGGATAGAGAGTGATTATGGCGCCATACAACAGTTGTAAGCAGGTCTGTGTGTTCTTCCCAGCAACAAAATAAACAGGTCCTGCAAGGCTTGTAACCAGGACCCTGCAAATCATACACAAAGTGATTTGTCACTAAGCCATGGCAGATATGCATAGCCATGATGTTTCCACATACATATCACATATCATCCAGACCAGGTATACAACACTACAGGGAATGTATTCTACTGTGTAGATGTATTTGTGTGTATATATATATATATATATATTCATCATTGAATGGATATAACATACATATATATATATATATATATATATATATATATATATATATATATATATATATATAAAAATGGTTTACCATTACAATTTCACCGTGCAATCGCATGGCTATGAAGTATTCGAACAACAGATGTTCAAATACTTCATCTTTCGGCAGGTTACATGAGCGATTGGTATTATTGCGAATGTACTGTTCATTCACAATTATAACGTTCGCTCATGTAAGGGGATCGCGGTACAGTGCGGTTAGGGAAATACATCCCTTTCCTCACTGTAGTGCGATCTCGGAGTTGGAATATTAAGTTAGGGGGGTGTGTGGGGGGCACAGCCCCCCACAGGGGGGTGCAGGGGGGGCAGCCCCCCTGCATAAACGGGAGTTTAGGCTAGTTAATTAGCTAGTTAAGGGAAGGGTGGGATTGCTGTTAAGTGTCGAAAATGTCGTGAGTTACCTTTTCGACATTAACAGCTGTTTTCCGACTTTAGGAATGTTCAGAATTGTGTACTTTCGGAGAAACACTTCGCCGATAAGTACACTTTTTTTATTTTCGAAATAATGATAGTAAACTATATATATATATATATATATATATATATATATATATATATATATATAGATATGCCATAACATACAGATATACATAGATACACATATAGCCAATGATATGTATGTATATATCCACATGTCCACATATAGACAGCACAAGGAATGCATATATGTCAACATATATATGGCTCACCTTTCAAAGGGAGAAATCCATGTGTCCAGAAACTGGTAGGCCTAAAGTATGTTCTCAACATTGGACAATCCTGCAATACATGCATAGAATGTGCAATGTGTGAATGTCAATATGCATTCACTCATTGCAGATTAGGCAATTTGGTTGCGGATGCCACTATAGTGGGTATGGGGAATAATTGCCTATACCCATTATAGTGCACACTAGCAGTTTGTATATCACAGTAGGGGGGTTGTGGGGGGCCCAGCCCCTGGGGGGTTCAGGGAGTCATGCCCCCTGCCATTACGATATGCATTCCATCCTGCAGTTTGAGTGTCAGCGAAGGTGCCTGTAGAACTGCAGTTCTCTTAATTGTGCTGCAGTAAGAAATGATGGGTTAGTCCTTTCTGTTTGAAGGAATGATTGTCCCCCTGTCAAAGGTGAACACATATATCAATATAGGCATATATGGCATACATCTGTAGATGGAACTGGGAACATAACCACAACATATATGTCCACATGCACCATTGATGGGTTTGAGCGACCCAGACAATATACATCTGGCATGGATAGGTATCCCCCCCCGTCAAATATGTCTGGCCTGCTATACAATACCAACCTTGGCAGACCCTATAAGCAAGACCCTACACAACAAGGGCAGTACATGTTAACAGTACTCCATCCCACCTGTAGGAAGTAAGGCTGGCATTACTAACATATCATGTAGTACAGTCAAGTGACATGTCATGTTTGGGGGAACCCCTTGGGCAGGTGCAGTAAGTAGCTGGGATCCCTCATACAATCCGATAGCCCTACACCTGACAATGGTTTCACCAATGTTGGCAAGGACATCCACAAACCCACCATGTTAGCTGGGACCTACCACCCAGTAGCCTGATGACATTGGTCTGCAGGGACATGGAACATACCAACAATGAACCCATGGCCAATGTCACTGGTTATCTCAACACATAGGACCCCCACCAATGTTGGACTTGTTAAAGGCAGAGAATACAACCTGCACCTGGTACACCTCTTCAACCCAATCATGACAGGTGTAGATGAGGGTTAGGAGGTGCACAATGCTTATGTAGACCATAGCAGTCTTTTGTACACCATCCCACTTGTAGGAATGTGTGTAGTTGTTATGGGGTCTACCTCCATTCACAGGATATGTTTCCACCAGGACTGCTTGGCATATGCCAACATACCACAGGTGCCATCCCATGGGCATACAGTCCTTCACAGGTCATAGATGTGTCAATACCTTCCTCCACACTGTTGAGGTGTGCAGCAACTGGGGTTGCTATAACTCAATGGGTGTGGCTGTTGTGGACACGACTGCCATAATTGCAGTTACTGTTGCATCTATCCCCCCACATAGCTGTCTGTAATACTGTACAGTGTATGTAATTAGGTTGTTAGTTGTTGTCTACACCATTCACAATAGCTGAGTACCTCACACCCTCCTAAGAGTAGGGCTATGCCACTGGCATTGGCACACACATGTTACTTAGGTGTGGATCGCAGGTGAGTGGGGAGAGGGACATACACCCTGCTGTTAGCATGTTCAATGTCATCCACATTGCAGACTGCATATATAGCCCTGTGTGGTTGTGCCTATCCTGTCTTGGAGGGATTACATGTGCAACAGATGTGTTACCTGCACGGGGACATACCTCCATGTTTACAGTCATGTACCTGTACTGCATCCTAACCAAAGGCACTATGTGTTATACCCAGCCATGGCATGTGTACCACCCACTACACTTACTGGTGTCCACTGTAGAAGGCCTGCTGACACGACTACACCCATCAGCCATTTGACACATGGACAAAAACAACGCAATCTGAACAGATACTGATGACAACAATACAACATTGTTAATTAAAGCTATGATGCATTATGGCTGCACAGCTACACCATCCAAGATATTAGCATTCCACTGTACTGATGACAACATGCTATGCATCATTCCATTGCTACACTGTTTTACAGTCACCCTGTGCACCAGAACCATGTTAGCCTGTCCCTGCATCAATGTTACGGATGTCAGGCAGTGGCACAGGTATCATCATATGCACAGGGTGTGTTGTTCCTTTGCCAGAGGCCTAGGCTGAGCCATAATATTGACAACATGGGTGTGTGCAGGGGCTGAGTATTGTTATGAGCCACTGGTGATGTTGTGTGTGCAGGTATGTGGTTGCCCTAGGTTCGTTGTTTATGTGTGTGTGTCTGCATGCACACAGTTCCTCCATGTGGCTGCCCTATACAGGGAATTGTGGGACAGATGCAGACTGTACCTGGCAGGGTTTGCAGCTCACCATCTCCGGCCATGGACATGGGACCTGTGACTGACAGGGGTGCTAAAGGCGGTATCTGGTACAGAGTCAGATCGAGTACTGTCCCCCGAGTTTGACAGACATCCACTGGATCCAGGTCCCTCCTCGGCCTGGCCAGGGCCACCTCCATGTGGTCTTTTCTGATGGGATGTGGATAGCCCCCCTCACAGTGCTGGGGATAGTACTGCCACTACAGGAGTGGCTGTGACTGTTTGGACATCCACGCCAACCTCCAGCTGCTGGTGTTGCTGGCATATGTCCACTTGGCCATCACAGCCATCCCACCCTGTCCTGATGCAATGTCTCACCCCGCCGTCTATCCATGACCTCAATGTAATTACAGATGGCACCTGCTAGGTCACAGATGCTGTCAGTTACAGAGGTATGATGAGCCCCCTCTGCATCCTTAGACCCTGCCTGGTATACAGTTCCATTCGTACCTGTGCCTCCATGACAGTCTGGAACATGCATGTGGTAGAAATAGATTTCGCACATCTGCCAGGTGCATGATGACCAGCAGTGCTGCTGTGAGCACCCCTGCACATCTGCCTATATGATACCACACCAGACATCTGCCTATGGCTGTTGTGTCCTGACACACATGCCATAGATACCACACTGTCCTGGCCCATGCCATCTGTCGGCTGTCCCTCAGCTAGGACCAATGGTGATGAGGTGTGTAGAGGCAGTGTGCCTGTGTGCGTGGATGGTGTGAATACATGTGGGTAGTCAGTTGGTGGCCCAGCTGCAGCCCCTGATGACCCTTCCTGTGCCTCAACACACCTATCTTCATGGTCACTGTCTGAATCAGTGGCGTCAGATTCCTTTAGGGGGACACAGCCCCACCTCGCCACCTGTGAGGGATAAACAGGGAACAGACTGTAAGACCTGTACAACACCACTAAACAGTAAATACACACACATGCACACACACACACATGTACACACACGCACACACACACACACACACACACACACACACACACACACACACACACACACACACACACACACAGACATACACACATGCAGTCGACATACATGGCAACCCATACACTACACCAGACAGCACCTACAGACAGCTCCCGAACCCCATAACAAACACAATAGCAGGTGATGGTGCAGTACAGTATCACACACATACCTGTAATTTCACACATGTCAGCATGCAGGACATGTGGGGCTGAACAGCATGCAGTGCAACTGTAGTCAATCCCCGTTATCAACATTATACATGGCTGTGATGCATGGCTTCTGTTTGTAGGTGACGGCCCTCCCCCTGGAACCCACTGCACCCAAGTCCACAGCATTGCTGTACATCTGTTCAGCACCCTGGCATGTACTGTGAACCATACCACACTGATGTGCACATCATTGCAGGATGTGTCTGTGTGTGTCAGGTGTGCTTCTGTTGCTGCTCACAGCCTCTCTGTGTTCCTGGATCACATGTGAACACGTGTTTAGTGACTGCTTGATGTGTATTCACATAAGTCACCATCAGTGGTGCATGTATGAGTGGTAGATTACCATTAGACCAAACACAGAGACATTGTACTGTACCTATGATGAGTGTAAAGACCATTATTGACCATGATTGAGCCCTGACTGATGTTGCCTGTGGTACACATAGGTTCATAGGTGAGTACTGTTCTATTGGTCCTGGGGCCTACATAAGCCTAACCACAGGGGTTTCCTGACATGCACCAGCCACTAATGTTATTCCCCTGTGCCCCTGTCAGGCTGTGGCACACACATGCTACCCAGGGTGTATTTTCCTCATTCCCCATCCAATTGCCAAGTGTTTCTGTCAAGAGAGCCAATGACTCGCATTGTCTGACATGTATGGGTAGTCCGTTCTAGAGTGTGTTGATTATCCCGGGATTGGGCTATATCCCTCCAGTATGTTCTTTGTAATGTGTTGATTAGGTTTAGGACCCTGGAGCGTGTATTAGCAGATGGAGTGGGATGTCATTATATGTAGCATGTTCAACTGCTCTGTGTATGACATAGCCATGTATGTTGGGCAGATGTCACCTGTGCCAGGGCAATGTGCACTGGAGTGTAGCCACAGCTGGCTGAGATGGACTGTGTATTGCATGTGTTTGAGGCTGGTAATCCCATTAGTGTGGTGTGTGCTGTGTCAGTGCACATGTACAGCATGCATTATGGGTAGGTGTGTTAGATGTGTACATGGCCTACACCTTAGCTATGACATGCACAGTGAATTGCCAAGCATAACCTTAAACCATGCTCACCGGCATCCAACCGCTGCCTTGCTGGTATCCCAGAGGTACCTACATTGAGATGAGATAGAGTTGATGTCAGTGGCCACAGCTCTGGCATTGCTACAGGGTGGCTGCAATATTACAGTACATCAACAGCTGAAGTCCACAGTACTACAGTTTATGCATTACTTCTTATTGGTACTACACAGAAACATACTCCACATCTCACACATGCATGGTCTACCTGTACAGATGCATACACTACAGTAGCCTACTGATATGTCCTGGAACCTTACCTGCATGCTCAATGTGTGGTGTGTGAGTAGCACCCACCTCCCTGACTGTATAGGTCTGGAGCTCTTGCGGGCAGGCAGGTGCTACCAGGCTGATGAGCAGCTCCTCCACTCTGGTGAGGGGGGGGTGGATGTTATGGTCCCCCCTTGTTGCAAGGTGATCACCCCTCATGGCAGTGGCATGACATCGTACTTGCGGGAGCAGGTCACTACAATGGTGGCGGACTTGCTCATAAGTTCGGCTGTGCAACCCCACCTCATTCACCCTGCAGACCACATCAGTCCACATGGCTGTTCTCTCCCGCTGGTCCATGCTTGTCCGTGAGAAGAGCAGCTGATAGTTGTGGATGATGCTGGTAATAATGATCCCTTCCTCAGCAGCACTGTATGCGGGGTTTCTCGGGTGTGCTTTACTCCCTGAAAGACATAATGTTGGAACTATGTCTGAGCAACTCATATGTCAAGTTTACCATAATACAATGCACATATCAGTCTCCCACCACCATATCAGCTCCAACATAATGTTCACACTACGCTAGTGGTATGTGCTGGTAAGTGTACCATTGGGCCATATATTGTATTGTACAACACTTTCTGCTATGTGGTTATAGACATGCTCCCTATGGGGACACTAGAGTTGCAGGGCTGTTACATAGTATTTCACCTGCATGCCATTGTCACTGCCACTATGTTTCCACATATGCTTGTGGTAGGCCTGCTATGTGATTGCTACACATCTGCCATTCTGTAATATTGGGGATATCTATGCATGCTGTTGGACATGTTCGGGAATTGTGGGGACTATTACAGCCCACATTTGTTCCATGACAGTTACACACCAGTATGTGTAGGGGTTATTTGCCAGCAGGAACACCACCCCAACCTAATGTGCATCACATCTGTGGACCACCATGGAACCTCATTTTCTACTGTTCTATCACTCCCTTCATGTATAACCACCTCGGGGGATGGTGTCCCCTCCCATGGAGCACACACAGAGATGTGTCTGACACCCACGTAGGTCGTGAGTATTGGGCATGGGGAGGTCCACAGTGACATGGGGTATGTGCTACATCACCTGGAGGCATGCAGTACACACATGCACAAGGTTCGGCATGCATGTCCCTCCTGCCCAGTGCACAGCCCAGGCACCTTTATGTCCATGTAGATGCTGTTGTGACTGTCCATGGATGGGCACCATGTTCCCTTTGTTCCCATGTGGGGGCTCAGTGGCCTCCACCTTCCAAATGTAACTACCCGTCCACAGCATTTAACCACCACGTGTCATATACCAGCTCTGTATGCTGTCTTGTTTGTCACCCAACCAGACCTACATACCAGTGTGTGCCTAATACCCTTCAACAACATATATATCCCACTATCCCATACAATTGCAATGTGTTCCCACATGGGTTACACACCTCATGCCACACTCCATCTTGCAGCCATGTACTGGTGTGTAGGTATGTTGTGTATTGATGTGTGATATTGTCTCACACATGTCATGGCAGGGAAAATGTATTGACATGTATATATATATATATATATATATATATATATATATATATATATATATATATATATATATATATATATATATATATATATATATATATATATATATATATATATATATATATATGTCGACATACACACACCCACATATCTGTCTGTATACACATATATATATATATATATATATATATATATATATATATATATATATATATATATATATATATATATATATATATATATATATATATATATATATATATATATATATATATAAATATATATATATATATATATATATATATATATACATATGTGCATATGTGTATATATCATTTTGTGTTATTTACATACCTATATAGATGTATAACTGTCCGAGGTTCTGTACACATACACAGCTGTGAATATGTATCACACATATATGTATCTGTATGTGGGGTGCATACGAACATCTGGACCACACTCACGTACCCTCTTTACTTCACAGCTGAACTGTTCTGCTTTGCTGCAACACAAGACACTAACATTATGGGGATATATATGGTGACAGACTTTAGATAAGCATATTATACTGCTATGGCAGTTGGGCATGGTATGCTACACTTTAACATGACTGTCCTCCAGGTGGTGTTGTCTCTCACCCATGTGTCTATCATGGCGGTATTAATACCCCCACCAGCCACTGGCCACAGTAATTTACAGGACACAGATATCATGGGTCACATCTTTGCCATTCACTGCTGGTCTGCACATTTGACACGTATGTCCCACTGCCCACAGGGACTGATACTACTGTCCAGTGCAACTGTTGAGCACAACATCATTACAGGAACAAATACTGATGGCACATATACATCCTTTCACAGTATACATCCTATTATTCTATGCCATATACTACATGCCAGTAAATGCATATCTGTTTCACATACCTGTTATGTTGTTTCTGTTGTTACACAACCCTGAGCTTTGTGAACTTTCTTGACTTTTCTTTTCTCTATCTATCTATCTATCTATCTATCTATCTATCTATCTATCTATCTATCTATCTATCTATCTATCTCACTCTCTCAGTCTCTCCGGTAGAGTGATTGAGCTGGTTTGAATAGATTGCAGCATGCTTTTGTTGGTATTGAACATGATCAGGTGATGGCCTCTGCACCAGTCAGTGTCCATCAGTTGCTAATTGCATGCAGCCTGCTGTGTAGTACTTCAGATAATGACTGTCATGGCAACCCTGTACTATAAATTGCTGCCTTCTGTGGGTGTTGTCCCTTCACCTTTACAGTATGGATGACATTCTTCCTGTGTGTGGACATCAGTGTTACAGACAGCAAGTAGCAATACCTCACAGCAGGACCTGCAGACACAGGCCAAATCCACATTTGGGTAATGTTCCAGAACTACAGACAGAGTGAGTAGTGTTGTGTGCAATGTATCTTGCTGTTCTTACAGGGTTTCTGTGTACATGGTACTTGTCAAAGGAAAAAACAACTTCAAAAAGATCAACACATGGCAGGTTCAGGTTAAGGCACTTTAATCTTGCAGCAAGGAGACAAAAACATGCTAATACAGAGTTTGTCTAACTAGAATCAGGAAGTGAAGCCATTCTTATACATTTCTTACAAGACATTGCCTACTAAGCTGACGTAATAAATCACAAGTTCTTTCAATATTATTTCATAGCAGCTGTTTGTCCATGATTTTCTGCTGACATTTTCAAATTTAAAAGAAACTTCCTAAGAAAAACAACGTGGCCTTGATGACCACCGGTCAGATACAACTTCTCACTATGGAATGTTACTATTCAAGGTACTATGGCTAATTTGAGCACAAAGCAAGTACAGATTATAGTTCATTTCTTCAAGCAGTCTTTGTTCAACTGTATCTATCTTTTCTGCAGCTGTGCATGTTCTCATAACACGAACAGAGCTGATTGTTCAAGTTCAATAACATTATGGAAAACAGTATTGTTCTATTCATTATTTTCCTGACCTAGCAGATAAACACCTGCTTCTCAGTAAATTTCCAAAAGGCATAAACATGAATTTTGCTGTGCTAGCAAATATTAGGTCAGAGAGCATCTTGCAGTTTCAGAAAGCATATTGCAGTTTGAAAAGCATCTTGTAGTTTTATACAAAACTAAGCTGTACATAAAATAGAATGAAATGTGTTAACCCTTTTTAGCTTCTAATAAGCACTAAACATATACATTAATACATATTTTTCTAACATTTCCCCCCTGTTAATACTTTTTATTCTATTTTCAAAACATAAACAGTTTGCTTCTTCTCTTAACATTGCAGTTAAGAGAGTCATTCAATTTAAACTTATGAAAGTGTTTCATTTTTCAACAGTTCTTAAATTTC
Source organism: Protopterus annectens (assembly GCF_019279795.1). NCBI lineage: Eukaryota > Metazoa > Chordata > Ceratodontiformes > Protopteridae > Protopterus > Protopterus annectens. The sequence goes on from NC_056728.1 coordinate 1,028,586,993, forward strand.
AGTACTTTGATACAAAGTCTCAGAAACTGTCTATAAAATATTTAATTAATCTTTTCATGCAGGGAATACCACAACAAACACACACTCCTAATAGGAGTAATCCCAAATAAATGGCGATCAGGATGTTCATTAGTATGCTACTCCACCCCCCCAAACAAATTCTGGAAAAATCCATCAGTGGGTTTGGGCCTGGTTTGGTCATGGCCGACACTTGCTGAATCACCTCAAGATGGTCGTTTATCTCATGCTGGTTGTCAGGAATATACGAACAACACTCCTCTTTTATTAAAGTGAACGTACCACCTTTCGCCGCTAGGGTGAAGTCGAGAGCCATGCGGTTTTGAAGCACCACAGTTCTCATAGCGTTCAGTTCATCAGTTACTAATTCGAGAGCAGAAAAAGTTGCATTGCTCATTACTTCGAGAAGTTTGGACAGTTTTCTCCGCTCCCAAATTGATTTAACTGTACCATATGCAGGGGCTATACCTGCCCACGATATAATTGTGTCACTCAAGTCCATGTGTGTCAGTTTATCTTTGTTTTTCACGGAGTTATGGTTTCTCCAGCCTGCTTCGATTTGTCCCTTTGGATTCTCAGGTCTCTTGATTGGATTTCCAGGTTTCTTGGTGACCTCTCTGACATTTCGAATTCTTCCCTGAGGCAAAACTGCAGTGTGTCGTATGGCCGGAACCAGGTAACCCAAAAAACAACTGCCAGACCAATTCTCAGGTAAGCATTTGTATGCTTTTTTCCCACACACAAAATAACAATTCTCTACTTTAGTATTAATATATACTTGCCCTGCATGAAACATTTTCTTATCAATGATAGATAGTTGTTTAAAAAGAACAGGATTACGTTGTACTTCATCAACGATTTTGTGCATTGATTCAAAATATGAGTCATAGTTTGTATCACAAATATAACCTGCATTATTAGCTTTGGTATAACATTTGTAAGGAACAGTCACATTACAATTGCTCCAACCCACCTGAACAGTATCATTTTTGTAAAAACATACAATTCCCTTTTGTGTAACAGGCAGGTACAATGCTATTTTGTCTTGTGATTTCACAGTCATAGTATCAAAAATCTAATTTTCCCAGGTCCCATTGACCCCTAGAGGAACAGCAGTCATTAACAATCCCCCGTATGCTGTTGGTATAGGTGTGCAAATCCAGCAATTCGAAACATTAAAAGTTTCAGCATACACATATTTAATCGCTTGGTAAGTGTTAAAGTTCAGATGCCAGTCTATGAGTAACGCTTCTCGTTTATTCAGTTCAGCTCGTGTGGCTGGAAAAAGGAAAGGCCACAGCAAAAAGATTAATGTTATCAGTATAGTTAACAGAATGATCATGCAATACTTCTGAGGTTGTTCTGTATTTCTGTTTGCTCCATATCTAGTCATTTTGTTCTTGTGTAACAGTAACAAGTTTTTTGTCCAGTTCAAAGTTTTTAACCAATTTACAGTGTGTCAGATGAATCAAGGATGCTCGCTCTGCAATCTTGACTGCAGTGGGTGTTGACAGTAGCACATGGTATGGCCCTTCCCACTTCGGTGTCGTCCAATTTTTTCTCTTGATGACTTTCACCCAGACCCACGTGCCTGGGACTACTGCTGCTTCCGATGGTCTGGTTTGTTCTTTATCTGAAACAGAATTTAACTGCAAAAGTTGTTTATTACTTAAAAGTCATCTCATATATTCTGCGAGTGAACTGTCGGCCTCCTGGTCTGCAGGCATGAGAGGTTTCCACTGAGGTATATAGTATGCCCTCCCAAATAATTTTTTAAAAGGAGTTAACCCCTTTGCATTTGGAACAGTTCTCATGCTCAACAATGCCAGAGGCAGGCAGTACACCCAATTATTTTGTGTCTCACTAATTAACTTCCTAAATTTATTTTTCAAAACCCCATTATGCCTTTCTACTAGTCCTATGGATTGTGGATGGTATGCACAATGTTTTTTTAAGGAAATTCCGAAATATCAGCTCAACTGTTGTATAGTTTGATTTACAAAGTGTGTGCCATTGTCACTGTAGATCTTTTCCGGTATGCCAAATCTAGGAATAATTTCTTTAACAAGGACTTTTGCAACAGTAGCTGCATCTGGAATTTTGGTCAGAAAAGCTTCCACCCATTTGGAAAACATATCTATAATGACAAGACAATACTTCTTATTTTTACATTTGTTCAGTTCTATGAAATCCATACAGATAGTATGAAACAGGTATGGTGGTGCAGGGAATCTCCCTTGCTTAGGCTTCAATGCCCCTTGGGCATGATGCTTGTTACAAAGATGGCATGCCGCACAAAACATTTTTGTGTAGTTTGTAAATCCATATGCTGTGAACACTCGATTCACTAACTGTACCATCCCCCCTGTTGAGACATAGCACTGCCCATGGCTCAACAAAGCTGCATATCTAAACAAATTAGACAGCAATATTGGTTTTCCTTCTTTGGAGATGTACAGCCCTTTCTCAAGAATTGCTCCTCGTTTTATCCATTTCTGTTTTTCTACTTTCATAGTAAGTGTCTGCATTGTTTTCAACATTTTTAAATCTAAAATCTCAGAAGGTTGTAATTCCTCACTCAAAAGAAATATTTCTGAAGCTGAAGCTGCCTGCTTTGCAGCTGTATCAGCTCTCGCATTACCTTTTGAAATCCTATCCTGTTGCTTGGTATGAGCTACACATTTACAAATAGCTACTTTCTGAGGTAACTGAATAGATTCTAACAAATCTAAAATAAACTGTGCATGATTAATCGGTTTACCAGTAGATGTTATCATTCTCCTATTCTTCCACTGTTGCGCAAAAACATGTACAGTAGAAAAAGCATACTGGCTGTCAGTAAAAATGTTCATACATTTACCCTTTGCCAAGGTACATGCCCTTGTCAAGGCAATCAATTCTGCTGCTTGTGCAGATAAGTTGTGTGGTAAAGACTTTGCTTCTAAAATCTCAGTATCAGAAACTACAGCATACCCCACTAGGTTCTGCCCTGTAGGACCCCTTCTGCATGAGCCGTCCATGTAATATGTCACCTCGGCATCATCCAAGGGAACATCCTTTAGATCTTTTCTAGGCAGTGCCTGTTGCTCGATCTCCTGCAGGCAGCTGTGTGGTGTGCCATCCGCAGGGGTCGAGAGCAAGGTAGATGGATTCAAAGTTGTACATTGTTCAATTGTCATATGAGGCTCGCTCAACAGTATAGTCATACAGGAAAGATGTCTAGCAGGAGAAAGATATGCTACTTTTTCTTGCAGTAAAATAATCACAACTGCATGAGGCACTCTCAATGTGAGAGGGTGGAATAACACTACTGAGGCTGAAGCCTGTACTGCCATTGCAGCTGTGACTACTGCTTGTACACAGTGGGGCAGGGATCACGCCACTGGGTCCAGCTGTGATGAATAGTAAGCTATGGGGCATTGCTTGTCCCCATGTTGCTGTGTTAACACTGATGTCATATAACCTTGCTTACAATCTACAGTTTGGAAAAAACGTTTATGATAGTTTGGTAATCCTAAAACTAATGAGGATGCTATCAATTGTTGTAGTTTGCAGAAAGCTGATTCTGCTTCTGGTGTCCATTGTAATAAATCTTGTGCTGCCATAGGCTTCTTGTATATCAAGTTGGTCAGTGGAGCAGACTCCAAGGCATAGTTTGGAATACAACTCCAACAGAAATAAGTCGTACACAGGAAGGACATAATTTCCTTCTTGGTAGTCGGTTTGGGTGCTTGTAAAATTGCTATTTTCCTATCTTCATCTAATGTTCTGCCTTCTTTGGATATTACGTATCCCAGGTATTTAACCTGCTTTCTCCAAAGCTGCAACTTGTTTTTGTTTACTTTATGTCCTTGAGTGGCTAGAAATTGTAGTAATGCTATGGTATCTTCGCTGCATTCTTGCTGGGTGGGGGCTGCCAGCAGGATGTCGTCTACATAATGTCAAATTTGACTGCCTCTTGGTGGGCTAAATCCCACCAAATTGCATGCCATCTCTTGTGAAAATATTGTTGGACTTTCACAATATCCCTGTGGTAGCCACGTGTATGTATACCTTTTCCCCTGAAATGTGAATGCAAACCAATGTTGGCTGTCAGGGTGTATCAGTATCGAAAAGAATGCATTGCTAATATCTACCACAGAAATAAACTTCTGTTGAGGCTTCAAATCATTCAATAGGGTGTGTGGATCTGGCACCGTAGGTGCTCTAGGTATTACTGTGTCATTTACAGCTTGTAAATCTTGGACCATACGCCATTCTCCGTTTGCTTTCCTGACAGGAAATAAGGGTGTGTTACATGGTGAATTGGGAGATTCTACCAGTACTCCTTCCTTAAGTAAAGCTGCTATTATAGGTTTGATTCCTACTTCTGCATCTTTCCTTAAGGGATACTGTCTCTTCTGTGTTCTAAATGCTGGTTTTGGCGTGATAGTAACTGGTCCTGCTGTACAAATTAGTCCTACATCTGATTTCCCTGTTGACCAGAGAGTTTCTGGTATTCTCCGTAAGGCATTTTCTTCCTCTTCTAGTAAGAGTGCTAATTAGCTGTCCTCGCTAGACTGCAAGTGTACAGCTGGGTGTGTCTGTGTTATCCAATTTAACCTCTAATTCAGTACTCCCTGTTCTGACAATTCTAACTCTGTCTGTTTTTCCCACTTTGTGACTTTTTCTCCTAGGTCTGCCCATTTCACATTCTTGTCCTTAGTCAAACTAACATGTGGTAATCGATTAGATTTATAGAGTGCAAAGAATTCCTGGGGCAATGAACAACTAACTACACTGTTCCCTTCCGTGTCCCAGTACAGATTACGTAATACTAATCTGTTTGCATGTTTTTTAAACAGTTCTTGCTCATATTCCTTATCAGGTCCTAGTGTGCTACAATAATACAGAGTACAATGCAACAAATGCTGTTTATCAGTGTCACGGGAGGGGGACTTACTGATGGCTATGTTCATCAGTTCTTCGGTTACTGCCCCTGGACCAGTCATGACCAAATCCTGGCTGTACCAATAAAATGTTTCGCCCTTAGGTCGCACCACAAAAGTATCCATTTGTCGCTGTGCTTCCATACCCTGCATAGTTGGATCTACTGCTATGCCAAATATCTGCATAAGATCTCTGCCCAAAAGGTTTACTGGGCATTTTGCAGAAACAACAATTTTGCTTTTCTGGGTAATCCCTAAAACAGGGTCAGTTATTGCTATGTTATGGGAGAGTGGCTCCCGATACAGCTGTCCATTAGCTGCTTTCTCTAATATGTAATCAAATGATTCTGAATTTTCTGCTAGTTTGGAAGGATGTATCAGGGTCCGTGATGCCCCTGAGTCACACAGGAATTTTACTTCCCTGCCCTCTACCAGAAGTGTAACTTCCAGTTTCGTGACTGCTAAATAAAGCTCTAGGCTCAACAATGCTAAGTCTAAAATTTCACTCTCTTCACTCTCTGCGATTTCTTGCACTTCCTCTATTTCTTCTATCACATTCTCTACTCCCTCTATCACATTTGCATTTGTCTTTTCTTGGTTACTTCCTTCTAGTGATTCTTGACTATCATATAGTCAGTCCTCACACTCCTTATCTTCCATGGCTACCTTCTTGTTTACTTGCAATCCCTTGCTAAATGTCCCTTTTTCCCGCATTTGAAACATTCACCCCTTTTCTTTCTCTCTTCAAACTCCTCTGATCGCTTATCAGATTGTTTGTTTCCCTGGGCATTTTTGTTGCCCTTTTTCCCAGACTGTACTACATAAACTTCTGCTCCATATTCTACAGAAAATACTTGGGCTTTCTTTTTCTTTTTACTGTTAAAATGCATTTCGGCATGTCTAGCATATTCAAGTAGTGACTGTAATCTACTTGTACGATGGTCTACCATGTGCTTTGTAATAAAGCTGCTCATAGGCAAAATACTGCCTTTCAAAAATGCATTCTTCAGCTGCTGCTCATACGGGGAATCGTGTGTTTGGTTTTCAGGTACCTGCATTCCACAATGGTTATTAAAACACTCTAATAATATGGCATAATATCTGTCAACAAGTTCACCTGGATGCATTGATTAATGCAAGTCCAGTCTTCCATAGATTTCCACTTCTCAGAGATTCGGTCTGTTAGACCTTTCACTCTGTTATCCAGTTCTGCGTTGCTATGTGGGAGTGGCCTGTGTTCTGCGTCACAGAGATTCCAGTTGCCACTGATCATGTGCCAATCTGGACCTATGATTTGTCTAACTACTTTTTCTACTTCTTCTCCATTTAAATAATAACTTAACCTCATGCCCTGTAAGTCTTCTAAGAATTTTCTAAAATTAACTTTTGGATGGGGAATTCCCTCTGTGGCTCTCCGGATGTCTTCCGGTGTCCACGGTCTATATACTAGGAGAATCGGGCCCTGCCCTTCCTGTCCTGCCTGAGGATTTGGTACTTCTATGAGCAGACATATCTCTTCTTCACTCATAGCTCGTGAATTTTTGTTCATTTGATATAACTTAGTATCCCCTACAGCTGGGTATAGCGGAGGTGGACCAGCCTGTCCACTCGCTTCATATTCTGGTAAGGGAAGCGGAGGGGGTGGAGGGGCTGATGTTATTACCAAATTATTGTCTTCTTTATCTAGAAACATAACTTTTGAATTATTACTTTTTTGTTCCCTACGGTTTGCTTCCTCAATCCACCTGTGTGCCTGAGGAAAACCTAATTGATGTTGCTTTTTTACCTGACCTTTTGCATCAGTTTTAAGCTGTTTGACAAGTTTAATAAGTGAAGAGTTTTCTAATTTACGATCAAATTCATATTTATTAACCCATTTTGTATAGTACCTAACATTGTCGGCATGCTGTAATTGCATATATTTTGCATCTTCGGTTAACGGTGGATCTTGGGAACTTTTTGTGCACTTATTTCCCATATTGTTCTGACTGTTAAAATGTTATGTAACCCTTCTTATCTTTACGTGGTACCACGATTTCTCTTTTTCACAGTTTATCTAGAATAACTGCCTTACCTATTCTGTTTCCCTGATCTATGACAAGACTGCAATCTTCCTGCCCCTGTCTCGTACAAGACGAATCTCCTGACAGATGATACAAATCAAGTCCCTGATCTAAAACAGAAAAAAGGTAAACCTCACCTTACCTGAGCCTCCGTGACTGATCGCCTGGTTCGAAGGAAAACCGTTAACTCATTCTCCAGTCGCAGATCAGAAAAGTGTCTGGCCTCTTTTGAACGACAATTCAGTCGGAGGTCTTTCAGAGTAGAAGAACCGATGTAGTCTCTTCCCCGTATGGTTTCATGCCACCGGGCCCATCTGACCTGAGGCGAAGTGAGAGTTTCTGGTCCGAAGGACCAATCTGTCAAAGGAAAAAACAACTTCAAAAAGATCAACACATGGCAGGTTCAGGTTAAGGCACTTTAATCTTGCAGCAAGGAGACAAAAACGTGCTAATACAGAGTTTGTCTAACTAGAATCAGGAAGTGAAGCCATTCTTATACATTTCTTACAAGACATTGCCTACTAAGCTGACGTAATAAATCACAAGTTCTTTCAATATTATTTCATAGCAGCTGTTTGTCCATGATTTTCTGCTGACATTTTCAAATTTAAAAGAAACTTCCTAAGAAAAACAACGTGGCCTTGATGACCACCGGTCAGATACAACTTCTCACTATGCAATGTTACCATTCAAGGTACTATGGCTAATTTGAGCACAAAGCAAGTACAGATTATAGTTCATTTCTTCAAGCAGTCTTTGTTCAACTGTATCTATCTTTTCTGCAGCTGTGCATGTTCTCATAACACGAACAGAGCTGATTGTTCAAGTTCAATAACATTATAGAAAACAGTATTGTTCTATTCATTATTTTCCTGACCTAGCAGATAATCACCTGCTTCTCAGTAAATTTCCAAAAGGCATAAACATGAATTTTGCTGTGCTAGCAAATACTAGATCAGAGAGCATCTTGCAGTCTCAGAAAGCATATTGCAGTTTGAAAAGCATCTTGTAGTTTTATGCAAAACTAAGCTGTACATAAAATAGAATGAATTGTGTTAACCCTTTTTAGCTTCTAGTAAGCACTAAACATATACATTAATACATATTTTTCTAACAGTACTTTTTCATGGAATGTTGTCTGGCATGGCTCTCAACTGTGTGCCTATCCGTATGATACAATGGGGATTGGCTGTTAGGTTTTGTCTGTACACCACACAGGGATTGTCCCAAATATATCTGTGGCATTGTGTTTGTTGAGTGCTATCAGTACATGGCTACATCCATTTGTATTTCAATGTTGTATCTCTGCATAAGGGTATGCTGCAACAAATCCTGTAACACCAGCAATTTCCAGGGTGTGCAACAGGGTGTGTAACTGCAATAATGCAAATATGTCCCTATGTTCCTGCCTCTGTCCTCCACATATATGCCAGTCTTTGACCTGATGTGATACTGGAAGGGTTGTTAGGTAATGGCCTATCATTATTTCTGCTAGCATTACTGCTGTCATCCCTGTCATGTCATGGACTCCCACTCCTACTGTTGGGCCAGGTCCATATATATGGGGGCAACAGCTGGAGAACACATATGTGCCCTTGTACATTCCTGAGGTAAATGTGTGGTACACAGAGTTCCTTGCCCTAGTACAGCCTTTTTATGCCATTAACCTAGGCTATGGCACATTTTCAGTGATATAACTGTTAATAAGAGGGTCATTCAGTGTGATAGTGAGGTGTTAGGTACAAGATTCTGTGACATTAACACAAGTGCTACTTTTCCCCATAAGGCTTGATGACAGGGTGTAATTGGAGGCTGATGAACTACATTGTTACGTATCCTGAAGGCAAATCCTGTTCGTACTGTAATTCTAATTGAAGGCCTTGGCCTGGACAGCATAGTATGGTATATATACACATTGCTTGCATCTACTGTTTTGTGTGGTCCTTGCATTCATGACTGATTACATATTTCAAACCTTATGTGGTGTCAGTACTGGCATACATTATTGTATAGTACAGGAATAAAGGTTATCTACGTATGCATACCTGTGTGTCGTGTCATGTCCTCTGAATTGTGGTTGGGTATATGTTTATTGTCAGTATTCTCATTTGTGGGAATGGTTGCCACACTACACATTTCACAGGTGCCAGTTGAAGGGCGTGTGGCTGAGAGATATACTTTGAACCCAGTACTTCCACACTACTTCTACATATGTATGTCTACTGATACCTTTTGTGTGTGTGTACATGTGTCTGTACCTATATATATATATATATATATATATCTCATATGGCTATATCTATAAATATATATATTTATATATATATATATATATATATATATATATATGTATATATTGATATATAAATCTGTGTGTGTATATATATATATATATATATATATATATATATATATATATATATTATATATATATATATATATATATATATATATATATATATATATATATATATATACAATTGCTGTTATATGATTATTTGTGAGGCTGTCTAGCTGTCTACATTTACAGATATATATCGGCCTATATGTCCATGCATGTTCGGCTCATATTTTGGCCTGTTCCTCATTCACTTGGCAATTGTCATGGATGATCGCAGCACTGAAGTCAGTAACTACTGGCAACACTTTTGTGTTTCAGACTTCATCTCCTTCTACATATGTGTTCTGATACATTTAACTTTGTAACTAGCAACATTTTAAGTGTAACAGAGCATTAGTTGACATATATCCCTATTTGTACCCACATTGTGGCATACTTTGTCCAGACTTCTTGCATTAACAGGTTATGTGGTGTGATAATAATACATTTCCTGTACTGTTGACTAATTGTGCGGCAGGATATGTTTGTGAAAACTTCAGGTTATGTATATCTGCTATGGTTTAGTGGTATGTCACTTTGTCTATGGAGTGCAGGGTCCTGGGTTAGAGCCTTGGACAGGCAGTTTATTTTGTTGCTGAGCAGAACAAGGGACATTGGCTGCAGAGTGATTAAGGCACTTTTAAGCAGTTGTAAGTGGGTTTGCATGCGTTTGCATGACGGTAAGCACTGCCATCCTCCACTTATGTTTTCTTACAGTCAGCTTCAGATTTCTCAACCTGTGTAGGCATAGCTTACTCCTGTGCAAAATCATGCAAACCCGCTTACTGCTGCTTAAAAGTGCTTACTGCAGCTTACCCCCGCCTTTAAAAGAAAAAAAAGGGGTTGTTAGGAAAGTGGTGAAAAACGGGGCACATAGAGGGAAAGCAGTAGGGAAAATAGCTAGGTATGTGCAGGAAGGGTATAGGAAAGGTCCACAGCTGCCCATTTCTTCTACAGCAACAGCTGTGCATATACACTATATTTGCAGGTATGTTTGGACTCTCAAACCCCTGGGAGAGGGGTGAGGACAACATATATTCATTGTGATGCCAATTAGACTAGATTACATGTGCCCAGTGGACACTTGTGTGAAATGGACAGCTATGTATGGGGTAAGATTCTTTTGTGGGAACAGATTGCCCTTTTTTTTCTTTTTTTCAGGTGAGAGTGGGATGTTGGGGAGGGGTAGTAGGTATATTTGGGGAGGTAGATTGGGTAGGTTAACAGACAAGACACACAAGACACATACAGGGCCGGTATATGACACATGTAGGGGGTAAACACCTTGGAATGGGGGGGGGTGTTTGGAAGTCGCAAGCCCATGAGCCCCCAACTGGAAACAGTGGGACTGAGGTCCCCACCCATGGGCAGTCACCACTGCACCTTCACGGCCCTAAAGGTGGCTGTGCTGGTGGCTGTGTAGGAGGGGCAGGCTCACCCTCTAATAGTGCCACTCAGCTCTCAAGCTGGCGTAGCTGCTTTCGATACTCCAGATTGAGCTCCTTATGCACCACGGCCTGGACCTGTTGACAGGTGACAGGTTCCCCTCCATGCCCACTCCGAGGGGGTGGCAAGACCCATCCCCTGCAGCAGTTTCACCCGAAGGTGACGCAGGGCCATTGGAGGTGGAGGTCTCAGGCTGGGCCCCAGATGTGCTGGTGCCAGGTGCCATGGCCAGCTAAGGTGGGACAGGTGGGTCCGCTGGGACCAGCCTTCTCATTCGAGCTGTGTTGTCACAGGTTTATGACAGATATGTGTTAGTAACAGACAACAGCATTCAAGATTAGTTATAACAGCATACATAGGTATTTCCCATTAACTCGACACACCAGAATTAACGCAGTTGCAGAGCAAGCAGATCACATGCATATATGGAACAACAGTGGCCATTACAGGAGCATACAGGTTTCATTGATAGCAACAGGCCACCAATATCGGTGTATTGTCACATGGCACATGCATAGAAACAATTGTGAACATTTATAAACCATTAGGACATATATCCCAACAATAGGTTGGAGTGTACACATACCAGTTGAGGAGTGTCATTGGGTTAATATGTACATATGGTAGGGGAGAGAGAGAGAGTTCAATTAACAACTAATATGTCCTTGTAGTTTTCACAACATTCTTAGTCACTGCAGTGGTCGTTCCCTTACATGTATTATTACACTACACAATGGCCTTATATTGTACACTGGTATGGTTATATATTATTATATATGTGACCTGTGTCTTACATACAGGTGTGATAGGCTGCAGGTGTTAATGCAACATATGTTGAGATTTTCTCTCGTACATTTTGGGTAAGGTGCTACAATAGCAGGTTTGTTTCCATATACAATCTCTGACTATGTACTCATTTGAATATCAGTTATATGTGATTGACAACTGCCTACAATTCTTGGAACATCACACTGGATTTTGAGGGGGACAGGGTACCAAGCTGGTGATAAAGGCCATTTATCTGGACATGCTGGACAGATTGGAATAGTTGTGGGGTATGAATATGCATACAACCTTCAATTTGAACATTCTAGCAAATTCCATACAGTTGTTGGGTGTAATTATGCATACAGCTTTCTATCTGAACATTGTATCAAAATCTGTACAGTTGTGGGGCATGGTTATGCATACAACTTAGTAGCACTCCCAGGAGTCAACCCCCTGCTGTGTGTGTGACAAAATATTATAGCTAACATCACAGTACACTGTGGTATCAGGGAATTGCTGTACAGCTTTCGATTGTTTTCAATCCAAGTTTCCCTAACTTGTACAATATAACTGACGTCTTGGCACTTCCAGCATTGTTATGCAGAACTTCATGCCCATTTTATCTGCATATCATGATGTGGGTGACACAGCTTAAGATAAAACAGTACTATTTATAGTATGGAACAGATCGTCAACATATGAGAGAAGAGTAAAGAGAAGCACTCCAGGGGTTATACCTTTATTCACAGACTATTACACACTTATTTCTACTGGTACAACACTTTCTTAGGCTCTTATATTTAATTGTTATGTCAGTACAGGCAGACTGATTACTAACCTGCCTCGCGACGCAGCCTTTGCAGCCTAGCATCATGGGCTTGCTGGTTCGCAGTCCACTCATCTGCAGCTGTCAGAGAAATGCAGTGATATTTAGCCATACCTATCCATAGTATATACAAGGTAGGCAATTATTTACTACTTAGTAGAATGAGTACTTACTCAGTCCTGGGGCATTGGGCATCTGCCGAGACTCCTGGATCCACTGTTCCAGTACATCCCCCCTCCACCGCTTCAGGTCTGCATGGTGGTGCCTGACCTGCTCACCAGTCTGGGGGATACCTGTGGCACTGGTGAGGTCACGGGTGAGACTGTCCCAGGCCTCCATTTATACTGTGAGCCCTGGTACTGGCCCTGCAGTAGTCTCTGATCATGATGTTTTACCACGAGCCATACCATGATTTTTGACTTCTGGATGCCCCAGCGCTGCGCTCTAAATCGAGTGCCTTCACCCACACCAGCCATTCTGCCTGCAGTGGCAAGCTACAGCCAGTTATGAGAAGTATTCTTGCCTGTGGGATTTAAATACGCCTATTTTCCATGATTGGCTGGTTTTGAAATGGCTAAGCTATGGGCACACCTGCTTACATAAGGTTGGCACTGCTTAAAGAGGTTTACCACTAGGCAGATTGAATTGGCTCCGCTACACATTGCTTACACTTCTTAACTTGAGCTGTGCTGTGGTTAGCATTGCTTAATAGTTAATTAGTACTATATTTGCCATTTGACAATGATTTATTCTTCATTACAGGTTATGTATGTGTCTGGTATCCCTGATTCATGTGTCCATACACTGTATTGGGACCTGGGGAATTCTACACTTTATTACAATCACACCTCAGATCTATGCTTACTGCAGTACTCCAGTTCACATATTTATATCCTGTGGCAGGTTATACAACATCACACTGGTCATAGATTCAATTCACATGTTTGTTTTGGTTTTCCTGTGGTGAGGATTAGTTTGCTGATACCTCATTTATGCATATTGCTATGATGGCTTAGTGGTTTACTGCTGTGACTGTGGTGTACAGGGTCCTGAGTTCGAGTTTAGCAGAAGCTGTTTATTTTGTTGCTTGGCAGAACACAGGCCATTGGGTACAGAGTGATTAAGGCACTTTAAAGCAATTGTAAGTGGGTGTGCACGGGTTTGCGAGGAGCTAAGCAATGCTAACCTCTGGTTACAGTTTCTTAAACTCAGTTAGCTTCTACGTTGCTTAATCTATGTAGGCAATGCTTACTCCCACACAAACGCACTTAATCACGCTTACTACTGCTTTTTTTTGCTTAACCCTAGTGCCTTATTCATTATAACACTGACACTTCACATGTGCATTTAATGCAATACTCCAGTTCACATTTAAATGTTATTATGTAGGTTATACAGCAAAAAGATATAAATATATGTTCATATACAGATTTCACATGGAAAACAATATGTGCTGCAGTGGGACTCAAAACAGGAATGGCTGTTCATTAGGCGGATGTTCTAATCACTACACTATTGGTGTGCTCCTTCATTTGCATATATATTCCTTGTTATTCTCTTCAGCCTTTTCAGCTACTTTAACCATGGCTAAGTGATGGGCAAACCCACACACCTACGGTTAGCTGTATTTGGGGTTTTAAAAAAAATAAATAATAGGGTTTCTTCATTTTATTTGACTGTACTGTTGCTGTTGAACACATGGGGACTGTTGGTGGGGATATGAGGACACTTGTGAGCAGTCTCACTCATTAATTTACACATTCTCCTGTTCTACTTTGCAGAAGCATGTTTATTCTGAGAGATCTGCTCTCAGACATGCCCCCTGCACTTGTCCACGCTCTGTGTAGCATTAGGAGTTCAGGCAGCGCACCTTCATTAATATGCATGGTGCACTGCCGTCCTCCTCCTAAACTGCTGCTTCCATCCAGGACTAGATTAGTCCTGCACAGAAGTTTAGTAAATCTGGGGGAGTGTCTGATTTAAGCCAGGATTGTGTGATAGCTACTAAGACAGAGTTATGCAGAATGAGTAGGGTGTTTATTTGGTCTGTTTTGTTTTTAATGCTTTGTCCACGTATAAGGAAGCAAATCAGAGAGGTGGCTCTTGGGTTACATTCAGTGTTACTTTTATTTGCTTTGAAAATCAGACATAAGATGTGATGCTAAGTTACAGTTTGATGAACTGGTAAGTTTTCAGTCAAGTTATCTGTATCTCCTGTCCTGTCCTGCCCTGTTTTCAGCAATGATGCGCAGGGCAATAGCTGGGTAGAAGCCAAAAACACTAAAATTTTATGGAACAGTCCAAAAAATAGCAGAAAATAGACAGACACTTTTGTTAATTTTATTCCATAAAGAAAATACTTGGGTAAAGATACAGATAATGCAATAGCTCCTTAGGTTATAGCCATTATATGGAGAGTTTTGTGTGTCTTGTTTGATTTTCATTTTCATGCTTTGTACACCAAAGTCACAGTTCAGCATAATCCCTGGGATTAATTAATGCCTACACTATGTGTACACTGTACTAAGTGAACAGAAAATACAAACATAACTCGCACCTTTTTCCACCTAATTTTAATTTTCCTACTGAATTTCTTGCAGCCTTAAATATTAAGGGGGGGATTTATAAAGGTTACTTCAAAGTGTTTATTACATGTACACTGAGTGTAACTTTTCTGAGTGACTAGAAAGCACACAACATGTGGTAGGGGTGTTCTTCAGTACAGACTGTGTACACTTAGTGTAAGTGTATCCTCTGACATAAATATTTCATGGCAATAATTGAAGGTAGGAGTAATAAATACTGATCTGTTTAGTTTTTCTAATGTGGCGACTGGCCACTAATAACTCTCCATTAGTTACATTAAGTAACTGAACATCACCCCTACTGATGGCAGCATAAAGCTGTGAGTTCAAGGACTGAGATGCATGCTGTCTGATTTTAGAAGTAGTAGAACATCATTTTTGTACTCCTATTTGTAGTGAGAGCAAAATAAAAAAATATTTTGAACGGTTCTTTCGGTAATGCTTACCTTTACACTACTACTTAATAAAACATGAACAATTACTCCTTTACTTTGACACTATGGTGTCAGTGGTGCAACAGGTAGTACACTGATCACTGGTGAAGAAGGTTATGGGTTACATTCCCACACCAGCTGCATGGGTTGCCAACACTGTGGTGCAACATAAAAGAGGTGCTGCACTCCTGAGTGTATTATCCTTCATCCTTCAGGTAATATATTAAAGTAAAGTCCCATCTGCTTGAGTTAGTAGTAGCTCAGATAGATGTAAAAGTTCCCCTGGCACCTATTGAAAAGATTAGGGGATGTTTCCTTAATTCATGGCCAAATTTCACCTAGCAGTATAAATACCACCTCAGGTCTTCTCTGAACTGAGGCTACTAGCCTAGTGGGACTAACACAGTCATCAAAGGATAAGTAAATCTGTTTACTGCAGGTGTGACAGCCAAGTATAAGGGACATGATGTCATGTGCATGATTCCAGGAATGTTATCATGGTAGAGAATATAATAAACAATGTTGAGTACAAAGACATTGCAGATGAAAGTAATAGGTTGACAGGTTTACAGGTGATTATTAGGCTAATGATTACAGGGGCCATTTTAAGCCTAGCCATGCTTCCCAAATGTATCCCATACATTTTGATACCCTAGGCTTATTTTCAGGGGTGTATCTCGGCTTGGGTATGGGTGGTCAAGCTTTTATATGCTACCTCTGTCTACTAGCAATTTTTGTTCCACTGGTCTCAACCATGTTAAGAAAGCTACCTAAAATCATCATTGTAAACTGCACCTTTATAATTTTGTAGAAAAGCAGGTGTCTGAAGGTTGCTTATGTCTTTGTTGATCATTTCCATGATAATTCATTCCCTGGCTTTGCATAATAAATTAATCAGACTAATGGATCTGTTGTTTCTTGGGTCAGTTGATGGTTCAGCCTAGTGAAGTGGGATAACCTTTGCTGTCCTCCATTCTTGTGGTACAAAGCCTGTTTTAAGGTTATTTGAAGGTGGTAAGTGCATGTTGTACAGCCTTTTATATATGTTCTCAAATACATTTAATATGTCTTGGTTTTTCTGAAATTTATGTTCTTCATAATGTAATTCTTTAATTTTTGGTGGGCCACTCTTAATATTTATTAGCCTGGCTAGAAATTTTGTTAAATTCTTCCTAGTTCCTGTTTAATTTAATTAGAAAGCTCCAATATATATGCAATATATGTAAGACAATCAATAAGGATATACTTAGAACCTTTTTAACATTGTTATTTTATAAATATTTGTGTAGATAAGTTGATTAAAAAAACACATACCTTATGTAAAGAGGTTTTAGTTTAAATTTCCCTAGTATATATAATAAACAACTAATGGTACTGTTTTATTCTTCTTATCACTGCAGAATATGTGGTTAGTACAAAAAATGGATTTTTGAAGTGACTTTTTTGTATATATTGTATATAGAATGTTATGTTTTGTTGTATGTTGTGTATATATCTTATTGTATAATGTCTTATATGTTCTAACCAAAAAAACTGCAATAAAGAAATTTTTGAAAAAAAAAGCCTTTTTTAAGGTTATAATTAAAAAGTGCCTCACGTGGTACTGATAGGTCATATTTCAAGCTATTTAGGAGGCATCCTGGGATACTGTTGGGGGCCACTGAGGCTGTGTTTTTGGCTTTAGTAAGTTATGCCAGGACCTGCTCCCTGTTAATAGTTGGGTATTTGTGTTAGTAAGTATTCCATGTAGGGAGGCAGGGGATAGTGGGGGATGAAGTTTGAACAAAATTTATCAGCTAGCAGATTTGTTATGTCACTGATCAGTAAAGCTGGCACAACTGACCACCAGTTCATCACACTGCTGTGTGCTGCCTTTAGGGTTACTTACATAGCTTTAGAAGGTCTTTTGGTTGTCTTTACCCTGTGAGGCTATCCTGACCTCATAATGGCCTTAATTATTCTTCCTCTTTTCATGTTTAATTTAATTAGAAAGTCCCTATCATCATTGTGAAAGTTGCTCTTATTGATATCAGCCATTACTTTTTGACTTTTGTTATATAACCTATTAAGGTTAGAATTCTACTAGTGTGGTTTGTTATTGGAGTTTCTTCTAGTCTTGCTTCTAGTAGGTAAAGTAGCCTCTATATAGCCTTTTACATGGTTGTACAGGGTCTCTGTGAACAATTCTGCATAGGTTGCTGTAAACTCAGGGCTAGGAGGGGCACTGGATTTTGGCATAAAAACTCTAATATCGAATAGCTTCACCTATTAAGGTTACACATAATCAAAGAATAATTAGTCTGTTATTACAAAGTGCAGAAGGAATTCTGCAATAAATTATTTCTTTACCTGCACATCATATTTAGCATAGCGTATTATCCTTATAACAAAGGAACTCATTCTGTTTAACACTATATGTAAAAAGGGAAAATAAGCTAGCCACACTGCTAAAGGAGACTCACAAGCAAAACAACCAAACTGAGAAAAATAATTGTGAGTCAACCAACACGGTCCAGGCAGGATAAACGTCTGCTGAACACCAAGAATGTATAAAAACTGTTTTATTGAAGAAGGTTAGTGCTTTTGTGGGGTTACCGCTTCATCAGACCAAATAAAAATGTATGTTAAAACAGAGATATTTAAAACATAGCACAGCCAATCAACTAAAACTAATTAAAAAAGACCAATCAAACAAAGTGATGTAACCCATATCACCGCCTACTCAATAGGGCTGGTATAAGGGAGACACCACTATTAAGTCCTGGGTATTCATGTGCATGCAAAGAAACAACCCATTTTAGCTCACACATCTCAACAACATTATTAAAAATCACCTCTTCTAATATGGAAATGCAAAAGTTGTTTCAATTCATGCACTTGAGGGTGTCTGATCATGTTAGCAAAAAAGTAATTGCTTATTGCTGTCCTGTTGTAAATAGAGCTCTTGTTGCAGTCAGAAGTAGAGCACAGAGAAAATATTAAGGCTGGTGAATAATAGCCCTGTCTGGGAGAGAAGATGGGGAAAACAGCAGGTGAAGAAATGTGTTACTGTTCCTACCATAGTGGTCACTTTGATAGTGTGTGCTTATACTATCTTATACATTGCTGAATATTTATTTTAATTAAAAAAAAAACATAAGGCATGGTTCTTAATGAGAGAAAGGCAAATTATACAGAACAGAAATATAACCAGGGATCTGTGATTCTGACTGGATTGTAAAATTAAGAGCTCTGTTTGTTGTCATAAGTAATTGAAATGCAGAAGAGAGGAAAACATCATGGAGCAACTCATGCTTGCAGATTTCTATATTTTGATCTATAAAGTGTGTGCTATGAACGTTGGTGTGGAAGTCTTCTCAACAAGAAACATTAAATAATGTCAGATAAAATAAAATAGAATTATCTGCTGTAAATCCCATCACAGTATCAGCTGCACATCACCAAAATCAACATTCTTTTTCTCCCTTTGTCACTCCCTCACCTTACTCCAACTACTATCCCTTTAAAGTTTGTTCATCTTGCCTATAACTCTGTAAATGTGTACAGTCCCATTCATGCAGAAACAGTTAACAACTAAGTTGTAGATTTGCATTAAAACTCCTAAAAAACTCAAAAAGTTTAAACTCACAGATTGTTTTTTGCACAGCTGTTCAGGCATAGTGAATTTCGAACTCCTTTCTTATTCTTTCTGTTTCGGGACAACAGTAACACCAATAACTAACTCCCAGACTTTTTCTTTCACTTAGCTCTACTCACATAACACACTGCACACTTTAAATTACAATCTTGATGTCTCACTCCATATTTTTTCACTCTTTCTCCCACACTATATACTAGTTAACATTCCATTGATGTGCTAGGCCGATTGGTGGGCTAGTTGTACAGAAAACAAACATATCTGCCACAACTGTGAGTTAAAATTATCCTTTACTTGTAATTTTATTTTTTATGAATGATATTTGGTCTTTCACCGTAAGTATCTTCCAAACAACAATAGCTTGGTACAGCTAATGGTATCAGGCTATGGTCGCATGCATTGTACACGCCTATTAAACTGTTGAATTCTGCTGTAGCATTTTTTCTATGTGGTTTAGTCTTGCCAGAATTCCTGT
Organism: Protopterus annectens; assembly: GCF_019279795.1. Classification (NCBI taxonomy): domain Eukaryota; kingdom Metazoa; phylum Chordata; order Ceratodontiformes; family Protopteridae; genus Protopterus; species Protopterus annectens. The sequence goes on from NC_056728.1 coordinate 1,028,606,553, forward strand.
TGTTAATGAATTACTGACAAAAATGTATGCCTCAAACACACAGAAACTGAATCTTACCTGTTTTATCTCTTATACATTGATTTGGGCATATTTGAAATATTATATGCCTGTTCATAGACTTGTAAGAGTTAAGCATTTACCATTGTTTATATTTTTCACTTTTTTATGGTATTGAGAATGCTTTACACTTTTGCATAGACCTGTGAAAGCTAGGCATTTTCTCTTAGCAAGTCTGCTGGAACACAGCAAGGCCCTCTGAGACATGTATGAAACATTAACACTAATGGCATACATTAAAAATTAATACTGTTAGTTACACTCAATAAGGATCACAGCTATACTGATAACTGTGGTGTTTTGTATTTCATGCTCTGCAATTGATAAGGCTCTATGTATAGCTATTCTAGGTACAAAGCACTACTATAAATCTGTTTTTTATTACATATACCTGTACATTTTATGCTAAGAGTGGAAAGCAGCTTATGTTTGCTCATCTTGCCTATAACTCTGTAAACATGTACAGTCCCATTCCCACAAAAATTGTAAGCTAACATACCGTAACTTGTAGACTTGCATTAAAACGCCTACAAAACTCAAAACTTTGAACTCACAAATTGTTTTTTTGCACAACTGTTTAGGGATAGTGCTGGCCCACTCTGTTCACTCTGGTTCTGCTCGCAGTCACTCCACTTCCCTACACTACCCCCATTTCCCACCCACCCCCTCTTTCAATACTTTTATACCCAAGTAAACCACACTCTTTAACCAAACTCACCATTCATCACTTTTCCCACACACTTCCCCATCCCTCCCACTACAAAAGTCTTACATTTCACTCTTTCCCACTCAACATTATTCTCACAACTCTATAACCATCAGTACACCATATCTTCCCTCCCCTAATTACTCTACTCGACCTCCCCAATTTTCTCTCTGCTCCTTCCACTATGGTGCTCTAACACTCATTACACTACTACACAAACCTTTATGCATTCTCTACCTAGTCTATAATGCCACTGACTTCCAAAATGTTAAAATTAAACACTATCACTATCCAACACTCACACACACCACTCCTCAACTTCCATTTAAACTTCCAAACAACAGCTTGATACATTTAATGGTGTCGAATTATGGTTGCATGTATTGTACATGCCTATTAGACTGGTGAATTCTGCTGTAGCATTTTTTCTATGTGGTTTAGTCTTTCCAGAATTCTTGTTGTTAATACATTACTCTCAAAAACTGTATGCCTCAGATGCACAGAAATGGTATTATTTATTTATTTATTTTTATTTATTTCAGTTTGATTACCGGGGAAGTCCACTGGGTCAAGAAGTGCCCATTTTCAGTGGAGGCCCGGGGAGAAAAGCTCCAAGAACAGTATAATACAATATAGGTTACAAAATAAAAGCTCCAAGAACAGTATAATACAATATAGGTTACAAAATGCAAATAAAGATTACAAAGTAAAAATACATACAATATAGTTTGTAAAAACAAGTAGGGTTAATACATTTGAGAGTTGCAGAGAACTTGATGGCAGATTTTTTTTTTGAATCAATATTTATATGCTTACAGTCACTTAAAGTCTGTTAGTTGCAGTTATTTTGAGAAATTAGAATAAGTATGAGAGTATAGTGGAGTAGGAGTAGGAGTGCTTAGTTACCTGTTTTATCTATTACACATTGATTTTCGCATATTTGAAATATTGTATGCCTGTTCATAGACCTGTGAGAGTTAGGCATTCACCATTGTTTATATTTTTACATTTTTATGGCATTGGTAATGTTTTACACTTGTGCATAGACCTGTGAAAGCTAGGCATTTTCTCTTAGCAAGTCTGTTGATACACAGCAATGCACTCTAAGACCTATACAAAGCGTTACCACTAATGTCATACATTAAAAACTAATACTGTTAGTTACACTCAATAAGGATCATAGCTATACTGATAACTGTGGTGTTTTGTATTTCATGCTCTGCAATTGATACGACTCTATGTATAGTTATTCTAGGTATAAAGCATTACTATATATCTGTTTTTTTTATTGCATATACCTGTAAATATTATGCTTGGAGTGGGAAGCAGTTTAAGTTTGCTCATCTTGCCTATAACCATGTAAACATGTACAGTCCCATTCCCACAAAAATAGTAGACTAACATACCTTAACTTGTAGACTTGCATTAATACTTCTACAAAACTCAAAATTTTAAACTCACAGATTTTTTTTTTTGCACAGCTGTTTAGGGATAGTGCTGGCCCACTCTGTTCACCCTGGCTCTGCTCGGACTCACTCCACTTCCCTACCCAACCCCCATTTCCCACTCAACCCCTCTTTTAATACTTTTATACCTAAGTAAACCACACTCCTTACCAAACTCACCACTCATCACTTTTTCCACACATTTCCCCACCCCTCCCACCACAAAAGTCTTACATTTCACTATCTCCCAGTCAACACTATTGTCACAATTCTATAACCATCATTACACCGTATCTCTCCTCCCATAAATACTCTATTCGACCTCCCCTATTTTCTCTCTTCTCCTTCAACCATGGTGCTTTAACACTCATTACACTACTGCACAACACTTTTATGCTTTCTCTACCTAGTCTGTAATGCCACTGACTTCCATTGTGTTAAAATTAAACACTACCACTCTCCAACACTCGCACACACACAACTCCTCAACTTCCTTTTAAACATTATAGTCTCATCAGCCCTCAACTATACTACAACAGCAACACTCTTCTCTTCCAGTTTAACCATATTTACTCCACCAACACTCAACTCTCCACTTAACACGTATTAAACATCTGACAGATATCCATCCCAACCCAAGTCTCAGCAACAACTTCCCTCCTAATCAACAGCATTACCAGACCTTATTTCTAGTACAACAAACCAAAACCTCACTGAAACAACTTTATATAGCTCAATACCTACAACCTCTAACTTTGATCTTCTAATAACCAATATTAATCTCAGAAGCTTTGTCAATAAAATTACTGAATTTCATGCTACCTTGGCCACCTACTCTCCAGATATAGCTATTATAACAGAAACCTGGTTAAAGCCCCACATCAAAGACTCAGAAATTACATCAAATGGATACAATGTTATTAAACAAGATAGACTAAACAAACAGAGTGGTGGTGTAGCAATTATGTTTAAAGTCTCTCTTAAAGTGGAAAAACTAACTTGTACTTCTCCAGACATCCCAAGTGCCGAAATTCTAATCACTCACCTGCAAATTAATCCTCACAAAGCCATTAATATCATAGCCATATACCTGCCCACTGGTAACAGCCTTACCTGCATAGAATCCCTCTCCTCTTGGTCTGCTTCCTCCTTCAACCAAGAAACTATCATCCTAGCTGACTTTAACCTCAACTGGCTCTCCTGCTCCTCTAACTGCCCTACCAATTTTATTAACTTATACAATTTCACACAAACTATTACCTGTCCCACTCGCATTGACAAACATTTCCAAACAACAGTCATTACTTGACTGGATATTAACCAGCAAGCCAATCCTGGAGTACCAAGCTGGCTGCCTACCAATCACTCTAAGTGACCATACCTTCTGCAGTGAAACGTGAACATTTGTCACTTCAATAGCACAGAATCACTGCTAACATAGCTAAAGTTTCCCTGTAAAATAATGAATCTATTGTATGTGGTTCCGCTTGTGACATGCATTCTAGTTCTGTTCTCTTCAATGTTGTTTATAAAATGCACCTCAACATACCTTTACACTTGTTATGCATTGCACTGAAGAGACTGACTTTTTCTTTCTTATCTGGAACCTGCAGAATAAACTCTACTGCATGCTAAGCAGTATGACAAACGGTCTTCATTTAACAATAACCTAGATAACTTCAAGGGTTTTCACAAATTTGATCCATTGAGACTGACTGGTATGGTCACCCTGGATAAAGGAGGTACAGCCTAAGGGAGAGTACTGGCAAGGCACACACAGTTATAAGACAAAACAGCCTTGAAATATTTATGAGTACAAGAATCCAGTCTGGCTGACTGAAGCTCTGAGTTTTTCCCTATACCAAATGTACGGGGTTTGATCTGACCACCTTCGTTTGACAGTGCTTTGGGAAAATTAGGAATTTAGGCTAGGCTCCTTAATGGTGTACTGGATTGCACACTTAGTAGCTATTTATGAACCTAACTGGTTGTATGAAATTTATTTTCTACAGCACAAATTTTTTAGAAATTTTCTGCATCTGCTGCGGAAATGCAGAATTTTTTAAGATTCACATATTTATATTGTATTACTGCAATAAATTTCTCAACATTAACTGTGTTATGTCACTTGCTATTTCTTGCCAGGAGTTGTAAAAATTAGATATTGTATTTTACACAGACCACTCATTGGGGGAAAAGTTGTGTTGTACATCATAATATGCAAATACAAATTTGTGCAATTTCATAAGTAGTTGGTAGGACTGCAAATGTGTGAGTTAAGAGAAATTATCCCAATAATGTGCAGAAAATAACATTAACAAATGTACAATACTGCATTAAATGATCACCAACATAGTACATCAAAGTTGGAAAAATTAGTCAGTGGACAGGAGCTGCATGGTGACGGATACAAATCAAACAACAATGCTGCAGCTGCCTGCTAATGAGTCAATATATTAGTAACTAACACAGAGGCATAGTCACAAAGAGATGCACATAAACACACGCACACACACACACACACACACACACACACGTGTGTGTGTGTGTGTGTGTGTGTGTGTGTGTGCGTGTGTGTGTGTGCGCATCTGCATGTGCGTGTGTGTGTGTGAGTGATATGAGTTGTGTAATGCAATATATTGAATATTAAGGTAAAGGAGTATATTTTGTGATGAGTATGGGGGCTTGCCACACATATAAAATATCCTCCTTAATCATACAGTGCACTATATTTATTTTAAAATTCACACAGATAACCACATATTCCACTTACACCTTATTTTCTTTTTGTTTCTTTTACATTAATGTTTCCCATTCATTTCAAAGATCTAAAGTCATTCTGTATCTTTTCTGATGAGCAAACTTTGTTCTGATTATGCATATTTTTCTGAATTAGTAATGTCCTGAGTAATTTCCAGTCTAGTTCCAAGACATTTTTTCTACCAATGTAGGACGTGTATGACATTATTCTATTAGTCTAGCAAGTATTATATTATCCTTTTAATGTTATAGTTTAGTTTTTTTCTATATGTTATTATTAATTTGAATTTCTGTCTCCCATTCATTTGACTGGGATATAGCAGCTATGTAAGTTGTGTATTAAGGAAACAACACAGTTGTGTATTAATCAAAGCTTTTCTGTACAGTGTGTATTTTTGTTTTGGTGCCCCCTTCAACCAGACTTAAGTTGCAAAAAAAAAAAAGTTACTGCATTTCAGAATAGTAACTCTGTGGGTCTGCTGCAAGCACATGAAACCCAGGCATTTAAATAACACTATGCAGAAGCCAGGAACTTGCTCTTAAACTATATTACAAGCTTTTGTGAGGTACAGCAACTATGTGGAGAGTTGAATCACCATACCTTTCCCAAACAAAGTAACTGAGTTTCAGTAAAGTTAGTTTTGCAGCTGTAGAGAGGGAGTAGAATGGGGCTGAAATTCAGGCTAGGGTTTTGGGGCAGCAACTGGGAAGTGGATTTGCATTTAGTGAGAGGGAGCTTTAAGTTTATGGGGTGAGTAGAGGAATTTAGAGTTAGGGCCCCATCAGGAACTTTAACTTTAAGGAGCAGGAATGGAATTTTAGGTTTGTGGAGTGTGAGAGACATTTTAGGGTTAGAGCTAGGGATAAACTCTCAAATGCTAAGATTTTTGCAGAATGTCCACTTTTTGCCTTGTATTATGGGTCTGCTCCTTACAAAATTTATAGTTTTTGGCAAATCACTGAGGATTAAAGTCACTATATAATGGCATACATTTGAGTTTATGTCTTCCTATCCTGAAGACAATGCATGCTAATGCAAATCCTGTTATTCTTTAAACTGTCTAAGTTTATCCCTGATTTTGGGTCTTTGTCCCTTCATAAATGAGCGATTCAGGACTTTAGGTTGAGAGAGCAGGAATAAAGGCCGCGGTTGTGCAGCGGTTAGTGTTGTTGCCTCACAACAAGAGGTTTTATGGTTCAATTCTCAGCTGGAGTACCTTCTGTGTGCAGTCTGCACTTCCTCCCCATGGTTGAGTGACATTTAAAGACATGCAGGTAGGTGTGTGTGTGAATGGGTGTGCCTTCTTTGAAGGTTGGGTGTTAGCCTGGCACCTCAGCCCCATAAAAATCCACTGCCAATCATTAGTGGACCAGAGTCCCTCTGTGGTGATCCCTAACCAGAAAAAGCCAAAAGACATTAATTTAGGTTGAGGGAGCAGGAAGGGAGATTTAGGTTTATGGAGTGGAAGGAAACTTTAGGTTCAAATAGAAGGAGAGTCATTTTAGGTTTGGGGAGTGATCATGGACTTTAAAGTTAAGGATAGGTGTGCTACAGTTAGGATTAGGGACCAGGTAGAAGTTTTAGGGTTATGTTAGGGTTTTGGTAGGACTAAGCAATTCAGTAGGGTCAGGTGATGGGAGGGCAAGATAGTTTTCTAGGACCTGCTAGTGGAGTGGCTAGTGTTATGTGAGCCAGACTAACATTTCCCCCCACATAATGTCTAGAAACGTCTTAATTAAGATTCTTCAGTAGTAGTCTCCTATCTAGCTTTATATGAGGCCTGTGTAAACCTTACTGCATTGGACACTGAGGCACAAACTTATTATTGCTTATCATTAACTTTTTCCCCTTCTCTACTTGAATCATTACATCCCTGACAACATTCCCTCCTACACCTGAATTAATACATCCATTTTCAGCCCCCCTATAAACAACTACTCGTCTTGCTTTTTTTCTAACTGCCCCCATCCACTGCTCTACCCCTCTCATGTATCTCTTGTATACCTAAGTTATAAACCTTTTAGATACACCAGTTTGAAAAAGGCATCCTATATAGAAACAATCGTATACCATGTTCTGTCATTAATATGCTATTACCATTATCCTCTTATGCAATACTAATATCTTACATCCCCTCTTACATAATTTTATAACTTATTTTTATATCTCTTGAACTCCTTACAAACCTATACAATACTAAATTTTCCCTTCCTTCATAATTTTATAATTTACTTCACTATGTGTCTTGAACTCCTTGCAAACCTTTCTTTTCTGAAATGTAAGAACACTAAACTTCTTTACAATAATGTTTCCCTTCTGCAGTATCAATCCATTTACTTATGAAGATCTTACAGCTGGAACAACCTTATATATTTATAATTGTTGATATCAGTACTTTACTGTATATACCTGTCTTGTAATTATGTTTGTTCATGAAAAATTTAACTGTTGTGTTTCTTTTTTTTTTATTAAAATTGTAACTGTTGTGTTTCTTTTTTTTTATTTGGTTTTAAAATAATAGATAAAAAAATCAATTATAAAACAAACAAGTAACTATTTATATAGGTCCAGAGCTGATTAATATATCCAACTTATACATATCAACAACAATTAATATTTTTCAAGCAAGTCTTTAAGTTTAAGCCAAGATTTATATAAATGTGTAATATCAGAAGTTGTTATCTTTATAGTATACAATTCACTACTGCAAACAATTTTTGGCATACTAATAAAATCAGCACTGGCGAAGATAACTTTATTTTTCCAATTTCTTAGTAATTACTTTTCTGGCTATAGCAAGAATAGACCAAAGAACAGGCACAAACAATATTTAGAAATATTACAACTATCTAACCATAGAGCTTGAATGAAGTTATTAATTTCTTTCCAAAAATGGAAGATGGCTTCACATTCATATACCATATACATCCAATCAGCTATTATTTCAGAATCACATCTCCAGAATTTAATTTTATTTGATTTATACATAATTGTAATTTTGTTTGGCATGACAAAAGCACTGTGAAAGAATTTCCAAGTGAGAATTTTCCAGTCTAATGAATATGTGTAAGAAGAAATTATGTTATTTAAATAGGGAATTTGAAAAGAGGGTGTAATTCCATTTACACAAAAATATTTTAATAACCAGATACATCTATTAGGGACTATTTGTTTATAATTGGTTGATATAGTTATTATTTACTAATAATATTTCTTCATGTATTTGTTTCCATTTTGAATCATAAGATAAATTTATCCACAATGCTATAACTTTTACAATTGTTAAAGTAGTATGCAACTGAATATCAGAGAATCCTTTTCCACCATTACCACAACCTTTTCTGTGCGAATCAAAAGAAACTCTTGATTGATTAGGATGCCAAAAAATGTAAATAAAATATTATTTATCTTCAACACTTATTTTGGTGGAGATAGTACTAAAGATTGTAAGACAAACAATATTTTAGGGAGATTTGCCATCTTAATTAACATTAATTGTTCTTTCATACTAAAGAGGAATTTGTTCCAATTTGTGACTAAACTTAAACCCCCAGATTCAGGAATGGCTATTTTCCATGCAGGAACAGTGCAGGAGCTCCTGCAGGGAAAATGGCCACTGAGCGATCCAGGAAAGTGCCGTTTTCACGTGCAAGAGCGGCCCTACACTGTTCCTGCACAGAAAGCCATGTGGGATGCAAATCACCTCATTTGCTGGTAAAAAACATGCAAATGAGGTGATTTTTGCAATCCACGAAGCTGGCCAGACTCAGAGCAGGAACAGTGTCAGAGCAGAAATGTATTCACTTAGTAACTGAATACATTTCCGCATCTGAGCAAACAGAGGCAGGACAGCTCGTGGAAAGCATGTATTACAAATATAAGGCCATTGGCATTAATAAATGTTTATATTTTTATAAAATTAAAAGTGTTTTTTTTTTGGACGATCATGGTCATTTAAACTCAGGGCAGTGGCATGCAAACAGGATCGTGCCGAAAATAAAAAAAAAAATGAGAAAAGTCAGTTTTAAGATAAGTCTCCATTTTGCCATTATAGTCAATGGCATGCAGAATGTAAACAATATGAGGGAGCACTGGTTGTCAAGGGGAAAGGGTCTGTCTAAGTGCAGTAACCAAGGAAGTACACACTGGGGTATGCAAATGAGGGGATCTATACTGAATCACAGATTTCCTCAAAGTGTCAGCTTGCACGTAACCTTGTAAGTGCAGCAATACAACAATGACTTCATAAGGGGGTGTGTCATGCTTGCTGTAAGCTCACTGGAGCTCTGTTGCCAGTGTTTGCCCTTAGCTAAGCACAGTTAAGGAAGGGGATGTGACTGAGGCTGTAATCAATATGTGCTAGAAACTGAGGGTGGTGAGGAGGAGAATGCTGACAACCGACCCACAGTGAGGAGGAGGAGAAGACTGTACAGACCCAGGGTAACCTACCAGGGCCTACATGAGCTGGAGATAGAAGAGCACTGTAGGATGGACAGGGGCATTCTACAGCAAATCATAGAGCTGTGCCTGCGATGCCTTACACACAGAACTAATAGAGGGGAACCCATTCCAGTGGATAGCAAGGTATGTCTAGGCTTAAGAATACAAGCCATAGGTACCTTCCAAAGACCAACTGGGGATGTCATGGTGGTTTCACAGGCATCAGCATCCAGTGTACTCCACCAGTTCCTGGATGCCATGACACAACATGCTAATGAGCACATATATTTCCCCACTGCCCGTGAGGCACTGACCACACGTATGCATCTCTTCCACTGTATAGCAGAATACCTTGAAGTAGTTGGTGCTATACACTGCACGCACATCCACATCAAAGCACCACCTAGTGAGCAGGGCGGGGTCTACATAAACCGCAAAGGCTTCTTCTCCATCAACTGCCAAGTCATGTGCGACACCCAGGGCATTATCATGAATGTGTGTGCTGTCAGCCCTGGAAGCTATCAAGACTCCCACATCTGGCATTGCTCACAGCTGTATTAGGTGTTTGCCAGGGAGGACATCCCATATAGCCATCTAGTGGGGGATGCTGGCTATGCACTGGAGCCATGGCTGATGACACCCATCAGAAATGCACACACACCCAAACAAGAACACCATAATGAGCACACGCATAAACCAGGATCATTGTAGAGCATGTGTTTGGGATGCTCAAGTCATGGTTCCACTGCCTTGACATATCTGTGGAGCCTTGCAGTACTCTCCAGCTACATGTACATAAATGTTCATAGTATGTGCCATGCTACACAATATGATCCTGCTGAAACAGCTGCAGCAGAAACAGCATGGGGCAGGGCCACACAGCCCCCCACCATTGCCAAGGCAAGCACAGCCACAGAGGGACTCGAAGGAGGAACATCCTGAGCATGCCCCTGTAGGCAGAAGGAGGCATGCATAGTCTGCCCAGGCCTTGGCAAAGAGGCAATGCATAACACACACATTGACACTGTAGTGACCCAGGAACTGATACCTCTCTCTGACTCACACAGACAGTAAAAGGGATGCCAAACATGACACTACCTGAGCTTTACCATGTACAGTGAGTGTACTATGTGCATCCAGCATAGTCAGTCCTACACCACTGTCCTCAATATTGGCCCAGTAACAAGGTAAGTCACTCTTCCTATCAATTACTGAATGGAGTAGTATGTTCACATACTTGTATGTGTGATATGGATGCAAGCATGCAAGGGAACTGGATGGCTGAATAGGATAGCAGCAGACAGCTGTATGGGACAGAAGGAAATTCATAACAAATACTGGTGTCAACATACTAGGCAGCACTACACAAGGTGACAACCCCCACTGCAGTACATGTGATGGCCCAAAGAACTGTGGGTGTCAGTAGGTCATACACATGGATGTCAGTGAGGGCCACATATTCACCACCAGCCTCATCCAGCAGGACAGGTGTAGATGACCATTAAGAAAGGCTGGGCTAAGGCCCCCAAATGATGTCAACAGTGAACAGCCCCCCACGAGACCTACACAGACATACGGCAACAGGTTTGCCAGTTGCATTCCAGTTCTGAAATGTAAGAAGTCTGAAACTGAGATACATGCTATTAAGATCTAACATGTTTACTGTACTGATATGCCTCTTGTCTGCATGATAGGTCACACTACAATATGAAATAGAAGCCAACAGAGTAACTGAAATACCAGTACAGTCATTTCAAATGTTAAAGTCTGCAGGTGTGCAACCCCCCCCCCCCCCACACACACACACACACAATCCCTTGTAGAAATACAGTAACAGATGGCCTGCAACACTCTCAAATGGTCTACAGTCCTCTGGCAAAGACCCATGCCTCACCCATAGTGCCAATGTATGGAATGTCAGGGGGTCCCATCTAACAACTTAACAGTAAACAGAAAACAAATTCAAGGCCATGTTGACAAATGCCAGTAGCATGCCTCCCCATGTCCTACTGCAAGGGCTGTGGATCAAGCCATAAATACTACTGGGATAAAGGCCCAGCTATAGGGATACCTGTGAGATATTGCTTACATAATGTTAGGTGGAGGAGAGAATAACGGGGGGGGGGTGTAGATCCATGGATGTCATGGAGTGTGTAAAGTCTGAAACTCTAATGTCTGCCCATACTACTTCTGACTGCAAACCCATGAATGAATAGCCACAAAACCACTTGTAAACCACAATGAGAAGGTAATCTGACCAGATATATGAGTCCTGTCTCTGGATAACCTGGGTATATCTCTACAGCTGAGAGGTATGACCCAGGTTATGGCCATTCCTTGAAGTTGAGAAAATCACAAGGAGGGTAACCTCAACCAGCACACAAACAAGGTGCTGCACCATTTACACAGAACCAGCAGTCTGTAGCTACCCCTCCACAATGGCAGGTGTGCGCCAGAATGTGTAGTCTATATGCCTCAGAATATTGGTCTCAGCAGCATTCATCTTGTATTTCCCGGTAAATAACTGTGAGAAAAGAATGATAACGGTCAGTAGTCAATGACATGGCACATCACAGTGTAAAACAGTACATATGTCAGAATATCTATGCTACAACCAAACATGTCACACAAGCAGCACAGATAGCAATAATTACAGTACCCCCTGTATATTAAGCCCATTGCGTCTCCATATTGGCAACCTATATACAGATATCCTGCAGAAACAGTTTGTTAGGTGTAGCTGTAGCACACAAAACTCTGAACTGGAGTACAACCCTCCCTGGAATGGATGCACACACTCAATATCTAAGGTCATACTGGGCATGATCCTAAAAATGAAGCCCATGTCTCATGAGAAATTAAGCCCATGTCTCAAAACACAGTGGACTACAGTTATTGGTTATTCACAGCTGTCTGTGCATACACACCAAATTGTACACCATTGACACACACACATTGGATAGGAATACACACACATATCTAAGGCAAACACATTATAATATATTAAAGATACACACACAGAGAGGTGGGGAAGAGACAGACAGACAGTAACAGAGAGAACACCATCATAAGGCCTGTCCCACCCAATACACATTCTGTTGGCCTATATCACATGATGTGCTGATGTCATTCACTGTAGAAATACCTTTGATTAGCCCTCAGTCCTCTAGTGTCAGTGGTGCTTCTGATAACTGTGTAACACTACAGTACAAATAGGTATCCATGTAGCAGTTGTGATCTCAGTCCTGTCAAATGTAAAGTTGTGTATGTGTGTGAGTGTGTGTGTATGTTTCTAGATGAATGTGGTTGAGGCCATTCACACTCACTAAATTTCCTGTATACTTCCTTTGGCACTGCTGCTGATGTCACTCACCTTCAAAGACACCTTTGGACAGCTTTCCAGCATATAAGCTCTGTGGTGCTTATGATAACTGCATAATACTATAGTGTAGCAAACTAGTTAAGTAGGAGTTCTGATCCTGGCAACTGTGTTAATATGGGTGTTTGTGTGAGAGAATGTGTATTTCCTTGTAGAAACCTGGTTTTGTGGTCATTCACACTTACAACACTCCCCTTACTCCTCCTTTAGCACTGCTGCTGATGTCACTCACCTTCAAAGATACCTTGGCACAGCCCTCTAACATGTAACTTCGTATGCATGATAAATGCGGAGCAATGTAGTAGCAATAACTACATAGATGTGGGTTTGAATCCCACCCCTGGCAAGTGTTTGTGTGTGTACATATGTATGTCCATAACCCAAAGATTTTGGCCATTTACACCCAGTACACACCTCAGTGCCTGACTTTAGCAGTCCCACAGCTATCGTTCACCTTAGAAGTACCTGTTGCCAACCCTAAATCATGTAAGGTCAGTGGTGCATGTGGTAAATGCATAATGGTCCCAAAAGATTGTTGCATAGAGGTTTGAACCTCACCCCTGGTAAATGTGTGTGTAGGGTACAACACTTTTTGGAATCTCTCACCCACTACATCACTCAATGCCAGTATTTACAAGGGCTGGTGATGTTCCTCACTTTAGAAGTACCTTGGGACAACATCCATCAAATAAGCTCTGTGTCGCATGCGATAAATGTGGTACACTGTAGTAATACTACATAGCTAGGAAGGGGTTTGAATCTCAGTACTGGCAAGTGTGGGGGTTGGTGTGATTGTGTAATAACAGGATCCATTGGGGGTGGGTTTTGCTAAATTATTATGTTGAGGACCTAGTATATGTTGCAATGCCACATTACAAGGCCAACAGATGTCAAACAATGGAGAGGTTGGTGTAGACAATCCACAGCCCTAAATGTGACAGTATGGATTAGTGAACAGTATAGGCAACCCTTCTATTACTCAGAGACCACTCTCCACCCATGTATTATACACAAACACACTTGGCTAGACAACAACCACTATATTGGGAGTTCCCAGCATATTGCCTCACAGATAGTACCCATGGTGAGATAGCAGTGGACTACATGCCTGTTAACCACAACAGTACCACTGACATCAGAAAGTATTTTGATGTGTTACATCTTCTGACTGTGTGTTATCCAGGAAGTAAAAGGACATGACACCCTGTTCCATCCCCTCAGTAGCCTGAAAAATGTGTACAGTGGCCATTTTGCCATGTTCCCCACTGGACGCCTATAACAACTATAGAGTCTGCAAATGTACACCACAAAAGGAATACCATGCCTTATACACATGCCCTGTATGGACAGACCTAACTCCACTGAATACCCGTATCATACTGTCAATGTAGGTGCAATCATGACCTCAGTTACATAGCCAGATCTCACCAAATGAGGTCAAGAATGCTACATCAAAAGATACCAATCTGTCCACAAAACATGCCCCACAGACTTCCAGCACACATCCACATGTCAAAGAACATGCATGTGGGACATGTGCACAACCCAGACACTGTCCATGTTATTGAATATAGATCACATACATGGGAAGCAGTGCACATCACTGGCCACCCACAATTGAAACCTGGATCAGTGGATGGGGACTACAATACCCACCCCTGAGGGCCACTCTAGTGACTATACACCTGAGCCACACTAGGGACTACTGTCATGTGACCTGATGCCAACGTATTTTCTTGGGCTAGCCTTGTAGAGCCTTCAGGCCCATTCGCCTACTACACATCTATGAAGCAATGAACCTATGGATCTCAGTACTGGCAAGTGTGTGTGTGTGTGTGTGTGTGTGTGTGTGTGTGTGTGTGTGTGTGTGTGTGTGTATAGTAATCTCAATGTGTTTGGTTGATGAATATCCTCTGTGGCTGTGGTTATGAGCAATTGGAGGTGTATCCAAACCAGAGCATGTGCCATTCTTCATTCTACAACAGATGTACATCAACATGTACCTATGTACAACCATCAGCCCTATAATCTGAGGAATATGCAATCACTGTGTTACAGACCAGGAATTACCATGCACATACTGTACCCTGCCTATGACATGGTGGATGTGTCACCACACTGCCATACCCTGTGGCCTTGCTGCAGAGCCACATCCTGGTGACACACAGGTGCCTAGAACAGACATGGGATACAGCATGTGAGAACACATTCACTCAGCACTTCACTTGTGGGGGGAGAGAGAGGGGTAAAGCTGGCAGTGAATGTGTTTCCAAGACTGTAGCCAATTTTTGTTGTCTCAGGATAGGTATTAACTTTGTGCAGTAACTCACAGCACTTGTGTTTAATGCTGTGGAGGTTGTTGATGTAACTATCATGGCTGTTGTGATCAGTGTCTGCTGCATCTCTGCTGCCATAAATGCCTGTCAAGGACTCCATGAGGGATCCAAAGTTTTGTTTGAGGCTAATAAGGGAGTTTAACAATCATGGGACACCACCTTTCCTTGCAACATTGCCCTTCTTCTGATGTACACTTCAGTAATGACAGGGGGCCATCACATTGTCTCCCAGTGTTTGGAGGACAGTGTCTGGGTTCTGTTGGCTCTGGCTAGTACCATGCATTCATGAATCTGTTTGTACAGTGCCTATGTGTACGATTCCACAGTCATGCAGCTACATCCCATTGCCATGGGTGCAGTGAAGACGTCAAAGAGAGTTTTTGCAGGTGGTTATCTTTGTGGGGAGTGTGGCTGACATATGAGTTCCATGTTGATTACAGCCTGTGTGAATCTCACCATGCAGGGATTGACATCTGGGGATGAGCAATGGTCCCATATTTAAGTGGTCAACACAAGTCATGGTTGTGGCATCCTCTACCATGGGTCAGTATGAGCTGGTCTAGGCCAATGGAAATGATGAATCCCAGAAGTGTTGGGTCACTGTACTGATGATTGACTACATTCCCTAGGTGATGGAGGGATAGTTGAAGACTCGTAGATGGAAGGATGTTGAGGAGTGTGGCTTCACTGTCTAGGGACATAGATGTGGACCCATAGCAGGGTATGGTCTGAATAGCACCATTACCCCAAGGTGATTATACCAGAAGTATCTCCAATGCATTATGATGAGATGCTATTCTGGAGGTTTTCCTATCCATAATTAATATGGAGACACCACCACCTGTGGAGGTATGGTGTGGTCCATGTTTGGGGGCTGACAGCTGTGGAATGCATTATAGCCTGATACTGCAGGTCTGCTGTCTGCTGCTGTGAACCACCTCTCCATTACAGTAGACATGTGTCCTCCACTCCGACTGCTATGAGTGACTGCATCCTGACAGTTAGATGTCCACTGTTGAGCAGCATGACCCTCAGATTGCATACATGTGTAGTTGCTATGATGGTAATAACATTAGGAACACTACCTAATAAGGCACCATAGGGGAGGCAAGACACTTAGCCAGTACTTGGCAACCCAGTGTTGACAGATGTAGGACATCCATGGCAAGTCATTGGGTTCTGCCAATTATGTCATCCCAAGCAGAGAGGTTCTGGATCCCCTGAGAATGACATAACACATAAGCCAATGTTGGAGTCAATCACCTGTTGATAGTTTTGCAGCATAATTCTGGGTGACAGCAGTACAATGCCCAGGGCTACTGTCACACTTGCCTGGACCACATAATGAGAGAGTTCAACTATGTCTGCTGTCATGTAGTCCAGGGAGGTGTGTCCCAAATCATTCACACCCAAATGGATGCGGAGTGATACACATAGTTGTTGTGGCGTGAGATGACTGGCTGTGTCATGTGTTAGATGCTGGCATGTGATAGATATTGGGCTGTTACCTGCTCCATATTCAACTTATTGAGTGGGATGTGGGTGCCTCAGAATTGAGTTACCCATGATCACTGTATTGTGCAAGGTGGTTAGCATAAGGAGCTTAGGATGGGGGCACACTGTGTAGGTTAAATATGTGTCCCTTGGCATGTGCCATGTTGCAGTGTCTGAGTGGGTGTCTGCCTTGCTGGTCTGTGCTGTTTGGGTAAATGTCCATTGAGTGCCTCTGGGAAGGTGGGTCTGTGGCTTTTTCACTGTATGTCATGGCTGTCAAAGTGGGTGCCATGATGAGCTACGTGTTCCACATGGTGTGGTGCAGGTGTTGATCTTATCCTATTGACCTGCTAGTCCTGTCTTTGCTGTAGAGTGCATATGTCCACATTGGGTGATATATGGGTAAGCCTCACAGGTCTGAGTGTTTGGAGTTTAGAGGGGAGGGTTGTCTGTGTAGATGAGGAAGTTGCAACAGTGCCCCAGAATGGACAAGTGCACCAGGTTAATGGGTGAAAACTCAGATAACTGCCCTTCAAACATACCAGGAGGGGTGGACATAACTAGTACATACTGGGGCTACATCTGTGATAAACAAGTAATGCTGATGGCAGGAAGGTGTGCCACACTTCTTGATGCAATAACCTGGTGAAGTGCCAAGCAATAATGCTAGTTGAAGTGCAAGACAGAAAGTACTAGCATGATGTACAGGTGGAACAGAAAGCAGACTGTCTGCTACCTGTAATACTTTAGCACAGCTGAGCAGTTATCAGCAGCTTTGGCCATGTGAAAGTTCAGTAAGCTCTGTAGCCACATGCGGTAACTGTGTGACACTATAGTAGGCATGCCTAGATAGGCAGGAGTTCTAATTCCAGTACTGGCAAGTGTGTGCGTATGTATGTGTGTGTGAATCATGTACTGTCTAGCTCATTCCATTTTTGACCTGTTTACTACCCTTTACACTTCCCTTCACTCCAATTTAGTAGACCTGTTTATGTCATCCACCTTAGAAGTACCTTTGGAAGAGGTGGAAATGTATAAGCTCTGTAGCATGTCTAATAACTGTGTAGCACTATAGTAGGAATACCTAGATAGGCAGGAGTTCTAATCCCAATGCCTGAAGCTGTTTGTGTGTGTGTGTGTGTGTGTGATGATCATATCATGTGTGGATTATACTGTTTTGATGTGTATACCATACATGGCTGGTGACCACCTCTCATTGCCATTACTTTACATAGTGTGGTAACAGCATCTGCCTCACATGCAGCAGGTTAAACCATTGTACAGTCTTCTATGCAGATGTGTCTGGAATATCCATATGTTTGAAACCTAGACGTGGTTGGAAGTGGTCTATGTGCCTTACCAATGCCCATGTATGTGATATTATAGCCAAATAGGCCACAATGAGTGTACTGACACACATGGCAACATTAGGTATCATACCTGACTGAAACATCATGCTGATAGGATGTTTACCTCCCTCACAGGTGGCCAGCCTTGTAGGTGCAATAAGTGAGTCCAGATGCTTTGTTTTACAAGTGAACTGTACCTGTTATGGGTCATATTAAAGGCTGGAAGAGGTGTGAACTGTCATATTGTGGTCCTAATTAGTATGTAACAGGAACACTTTGCATCTTAAGAGGGGTGTGTACATAATTTATATCCACTGTATACCAGTAATGTGTCACACATGACCTTACCTTAGGTCATTTGTCCAGCACAATTTGCTGGCCTCTGTCCAAACATCTTGGCACTGACAAGTTGTGAGGTATGCTACAGGAATGTTGAGTTCATGTCAGATAGGCCCCAGTGGTGACCACTGTGATGCAATACAGTTAACCCCAGCACAAGTGAACATGCACAACAAGCGATATAGCTATTACATAAAGCAATATAGCTATTACTGATGGTTGTGTGCATGGTAAATTTCATGCGCTTCACATGCCTGGGGTATTGCCAGGCAACAAGAGTACAATGTCATACTCACCAGCTTCAGGCTGCTGTCTCATATGCAGACCAGAGGGTCCTAGGTAGTTGTGAGAGGGTGTTATTGTCAGCAGATACACATGTGGCCTTTGTACAGGATAGATGCAGCATGTTTGCACATCTACGATACTAACCAGAATAATACACAGTGTCCTGTCCTCACCACAGATGTGCACCTCTGTGCATTAGAAAACCCCATTCACAACTGCAATTGGACCTGATAAATGCATGTAGATACAATACAGATACATGTATGTCTGATACATTAGTGTACTAATCCCCACTGGGCCCTTACCTGCATGCTCCTCATCCAGTGTGTTTGTGTTTGTGTGTGTGTGTGTGTGTGTGTGTGTGTGTGTGTGTGTGTGTGTGTGTGTGTGTGGGTGTATGTGTGTGTGTGTGTGTGTGTGTGTGTGTGTGTGCGTGCAACCCACCTCCAAAATGCTTCCCTCAGCGTCATGGCTTGTGCGTTCAGCATGTGGGCCAAGTGTGGTGAGGAGCTCGTCAGTGGGTGTCAGTGGGGGCTGGATGGCTGGGCCCCCACCTGTGTCTAGTCGATCCCTTGCTACAGCTGAAGCCCATTGATGGGAATGGCATCTGAGGTTGATGGCCCGATGCTGCACATGCATGTAAATTCTGCTGTGCAGTCCAGCTTCATTAATCCTGTGGACCACACTGTTCCACAGGGCAGTCCTCTCCCGCACATCTTCTGCTCTCCGTCTACATAACAGGGTATAATGTCCAATCATATATCGGTTGATAATGTCTGTTCCTCCAACAGAGAATATTGGTAGGCAGGCACTCTGAATGTTACCTAGAAGACATGAACATGAAAAGGTCACAGGACCTTATACGGTTGTCAAAATGCAGATCAACAGTATCACTTGCAAAAATACAGACTACCCCGGAAACCTCCAAGCTATCATGGCTAGAGCAGCTTGCATTACACGCCTGTCCCAGAGCTATCTTACTCCCCTCAATGTTGGACACTTGATTGTATAATCCTCTATCCTCCATTCACTTCTGTGTAGAAGGTTGACAGTGGTAATCTTCCATGTGGATGGTGTGTGTATGGTAGCAGGTCTGTGTTTGACTGTGGTGTGTGATTGAGCTCTGAGCACATGCCTGAGTTCATGTAGGAGGAAGACACTGATGTTAGTATGCCCCATGGAGATATGCTGTTGTTGTCATCAGTAGGCAATATATACATGCTCACCATTGCTGTGGGGAGTCTCCATGTACAACTGGGGTGGACAGGGTGGCGATGTTCCCACCTAACCTATGTGATGCAGTTTGCCTATATCCATGGCATGTGTCTATGAGGTGTTCTTTACCCCCAGTACAGGGTGAATTGTGATGTTTCCTCTTAGACTTACAACATATGTGGAGATGCAGTTGCAATTGTCCTTGGTGGTGTGGCTATGTCTGATTTATAGTCATAGTCAGCTTTACAGGATGTCACCTGTGAAGTTACCTGCTTGCTCAGATATAGGTGGACTTGCTTCAAAGTTGTTGCCTGCACCTATGTGTCTCTGTACACCCAATGTAGCAATCTAGTATGTGGTTTGTGTATTGCTCCTGTCCACCAAAGGGGATTACTCTACCTTGGTGGAGGCTGGATATACAGGTCAGGTACTGCTGTGTCCATATAGCTACTGTGGATATAAAGTCTACACACCCCTGATACACTGCCTGGTATTTGTGCAAGTGGAACATGATACCACAATAACTCATTTCATTACAGTTCCCACATGTGGTGTGACCTATAGCCTGTACAATTCAATTGAAAACATGACAATCTGGTTTGTGAAAACATATGGAAATAGTACTCAGTACAGTAAGCCAGTTGAAACAGGGGTGTGTGCACTTATGGTATCCACTGTATATAGGTGTTGATATAGCTGGTAGTGGTAGGCATGGACAGAGGCTCATAACACAGGTGGACACTTCTCTGATTAATACCTGATAATCATGCCTACTCCAGTACCCACATCAGTGTCAGGGTAATGCAACCACCAGTAGCTGTACACAGATATGTCTGCTGTATCCACTGACACTGATATAACACATATGTGCAACATGCACAACCTATTTATCTGGCTGCTTGAAACCCATGTGATTAGTTCTGTGCCTTCCAGCTAAACATTTGCATACATACATGTGCTCAGGGGATACATGGTATACATATCTATTGAATGTAAGTATGGCACACTGTATTCACAGTCTTGCTGCTCAATCATATTTCTCATCCTGTTACAGCAGTACATCTGGACAATGGCACACATAAAAGGGTGTCAAATGGGACATCAATATTGATACTGTATTAATATAGCTGCGCCATACATTAGTACGTTGATTGTACAGTAGGGCTTGACATCACTGTGATAACCTTGAAGATGTCCAACAGTCATAAGTAGGCTATTGTGTTACAGTGCCATTGCTCACAGACCTGCCAATGGTTTGGGTGACATAACACAGGTATATGTGTGTGTGACTACAGATATCAGTCACAAATGTGCTTATTGTCCAGCCGAACACTGTACAGTTTAATGTTATTAAGTCAATATATCACATGCAATTCAACACACATCTGCAACAGTACTCTACTATGCACACGCCCTCTATAAGTGTCTTAGTTTTACAAGGCAAAGATGTGTCATACTCATAATCACAGGTAACATGGATATGGAAAACATCCCATTAACTGACCTAGAAGTGGCACAGTCACAGCTGTTTGACAGATTCCTCTGCAGTTGTCATATGTGAGCTGTTCTTTCAAAGTTGGGTCAGGATCATGAGCTGTGTTCCCACCTCACAAACTCTCACGTTTGGACAATGCTTAAAAATGATGGGGGGATTAGGGCAGACTTTAAAGATACCTGCTAGAAACATAGGAAGTTCATAGAATGATACATTTAGAATTACAGTGAATATTCTTAAGAATGTGGAGTCACAAAATCAAGTGTTTGTCATTACCTCCAATCCTCAGCTATTTGCCAGTAAAGTACAAATCTCAGGAGGAACAGACAAAAATACATGCTGGTAAAATGTGGATATTCTGTGAGGATCTGGATAGTTGAGAGGTAGATAGGACTTTAGTACAGCATGTCTTGTTGGAACATATATTCCTCCAAACATGGCTTTGTAGGTGATGCTCATGACCAGGTGATGGTAGACTTGTGGAGACAAGCCAACTAAATGGTGGGGAAAGGTTCAGGACTCAGGAGAAGAATGGTCAAATCAGTAGCATACTCTGGTGATTGCATTATGTAGATGAAACATGTTGAGGTCTGTACATTCCAGAGGTAGTGGCCTTGTAACATATTTTATGTGGAGGACAGTAATGCATGTTTTAAAACTAGGCTGTTAGAACATATCAGACATATTACTGATAAGAAATATGTCAGTTCTATAGCTGTGCATCTGGGTAAATCACACTATGGAGAGAGTAGTGGGTCTCAAGGTACTGTTTCTGAAAACGTCTCTTCCTCAGTGTGATGATACATTCATAAATGGACATCTATTATGTACAGGCTTTAATGTATTAATATTAACTGTGATACTTTATCCCATAAGGAGTTAAATGACGAGTGAAATTGGAAGCTGTGTATTCAATTATGTAATTAGGTGTTAATTGCTTCTTGGGATTAAAGCATGTATTTCTGGTGATGTTTACTCCTTGAAGGCTTTGGCCAAGACATCAGAGTATAATAAAAATGTGTGAATTACTGGGTGGTTGCATTTTTCTTTGCTATGTTCAGACATTTTATTTCTTTTGCTAAGAGATTGTTGTATGTCTGGCTATTTGTGTTTGGCCTATCATGATTTTTAGCAGTTGTAGGTGGTCTATCAGCAGCATATGTTTGTACAGGCATTTTGGGACATGTATGCACATATATATATATATATATATATATATATATATATATATATATATATATATATATATATATATATATAAAATCTGTATATGTATGTTTGTATGTGTATATATATATATATATATATATATATATATATATATATATATATATCTATATATATATATGGATTCACTTCATAATCTCGAAATACTGAAATCTCAAATTTCAGTATCCCAAGACCATGAAGCCGAAAATCCAAAAACCTGAAACCCCAGAAACGCAAAATTTAAAATCGCGACTTCTACACTAAACGTACCGCAGACACAAACACAAACATACCCCCCTGTGACCCACACCCCCCTACTTAAATATACTAACTCTGAGGTCGCACTACACAGACAAACACACAAAAACACCACCATGCACGCTACATTCCCCTTGCACATTACAATAACAAAACACACAGACATACACTAAAGCCCCTACCCAAAACACATAAAACATAATCACTTACCTACATCTCCAACCATGCACTTACACACTGCAACACCAGAACCACTGATTCAAAATCTCCGAACTTTGGGATTTTGAATTTCGCACTTCTGGGGTTTTGGTATTCTGCACTTTCACCCTTCTGGCCTCGGACTACTGAAATTCGGGCTTTTAGTAGTTCGAAATTCTGAAGGGAATCTATATATATATATATATATATATATATATATATATATATATATATATATATATATATATATATATATATATATGTATGGGATCCGAACACATGCTCGACTAGCATATGTCCAAATCAGAAAACATCAAACACACATACACGAAAGCGCTTAACATTGACAAGCACTTCCATGTATGTGTGCCTGTTTCGTAGATCTGTACATCAGACTACAGTGCGGGTAAGGAAAATTCCCTTTTCCCCACTGTAGTGCGATCTCGTAGTCAGAATAATAAAGTAGGGGGGTGTGGGTTTTTTTTTTTTGAACTACACATACACGGAAGCGCTTTTTGATGTTAAGCACTTTCGTGTATGTGTGTTCGATGTTTTGTGATTCGGACATATGCTAGTCAAGCATGTATCCTAGACCCATATATATATATATATATATATATATATATATATATAAATATATATATATATATATAGATAGATAGATAGATATCTATACACACACACACACACACACACACACACACACACACACACACACACACACACATATATATATATATATATATATATATATATATATATATATATATATATATATATATATACCAATCCTTCATAATTGCACACTTGTTTCTTCCTTAATGTAAACTGGCTGTAAAAAAGGGTATGTTTGAGACAACATTCTCATGCAATGTAGGTGAAGTAGTCTACGGGTATATTCCATAGGCTTTGGTGTGCATGGTCCTGGTTCAAGACCTGCAAGAGCAGTTTATTTTGTTGCTAGGCAGAACAAGGACTGTTGGATACAGAGTGATTAATGGAGTTTTGAGCAGCTTTGAGCGTGTTTGCATGGGTTTGCCCTACGGTGAGCGCTGCTAACATACAGTTAAATGAATAAGCATTCACACTGCGTAGGCTTCGCTTACCAGTGCACAAATCTGCTTAGCATTTACATTTAAGCAATGATTACACCTAAAAGGGATAGCTTAGCCTTGGTAACCAGTGATCACATTCCAGTCTGATAAAATAGCAGGGAATGACATCATTGATAAGTGTACTTAATTCCCTGTACATAATATGCTTCTGTGTGCTGTCATTACAGTAGCGAGGGGTATGAGTATACTGTATGGGACACATATACCTGGGTAGTAGCACAATCTGTTCTGCTTCAATTTGTTTCATACATGGGTAGTATCTCAAGTCATATGCAGTCACACTTGCATGTTACACCAGCTACAGTGCACTGGTTGACAGAAATAGTTTAACACATATGGTATCATTACTTTAGTACTTTTAACAGTGCTTTTTCAAGTAAGAGTATATTGCAGATTGTAGTACTGGAACTATACACCCTTGCATGCAAAGCTGGACTCTGAGTACTGAGTATCATGTTCTACATGTTTGAGCTGTATGTTTATATGTATCTCCTGTTGGATATTGATCTGATATGTTGATATCAACTGTAGATTACTATGTTCTTTGGACATGTCAATGGGGACTGCTGTTATGTAGTAATGGCATTCCTTTAAGTTTCAGATATGTATCTTACAGTACATTCATCCTATTGCATATCCTGTTGGCTATCTACTTTCTGTCTGTCCTCTGTACAGATGTGCTGATGTCAGGTATTGCTATGGCCATACCGGTATATAGGTGCCCATATTGTATTGTGCTGTGGGCCTGGACACTGCTGCTAGTTCCGGCGTATGGGATATTCCTTAATGTGGGTCTTGCCCTATTTCCTTGTCTGTGTGAGGGTATAACAGAGGTGGTGGCCGACAGATTCACATACAGTGGGTGGCAATATGTCACAGGACAGCCATGTGGAGACAGCCATCTAACATGGGGGACATATCCCCAAATTTGTGAACAGATTCTATGTCATCAGTGCTGTTATTCACATGGTAGCTTGATAGCTTGACAGGGTTTGTGTGGACATGGATTTAGTGTGTGACGTCATGACTCACAGTGATATATCTCTGACATACTTCTCCACTGGCACACTGTACATAGACTGGCCACATATCTGCCTGTTATGTTTTGTGTGTTCACCAAACAGTTGGTGTCCTTGGTATATCTGTTGTGGGTTCTAGGGAATGCAGTCAGTAAATACTCACTTCTATCAGTATTACCAATGTCATATTCATCATAAAGGATGTTAAAACAAACCCAGTGTGACATCTGCAACTGTGTCAATGTATGACAGCACTATGTCCAGTCTACCTCTGTGTTTGTGCCTCTGTTCCCAACTAGTGATATAGGGGTTGATGCTGAGCTTAGTGAGTGGGGATGTTATCAAAAGCTTTGGCAAGATCAGTGTAGGCTGTAGGTGACACCTTGCCTTCATCCACAGCACAATGAGCAGGTATGACCTATCCTTCACAAAGGTACACTGTGTGGGATCCTGAGTCTGCAGATTCCCATATCCAGTTTATTAGGTGCATGATGATGCATTCCACAGCTTCACATAAAAGACTTTTCAGGCATTTGGGGCGGTATTTCACAGGATCTGTAATTACACTTATTTGTGGGGAGGGGTAACTGTGACAGTGCACAATTCAGTAGGGACAATGCCTGAGGTGAGGCTGTGCTTTAACATGGCACACAGGTAATGTGCCAGGTCACTCTGTAGTTCACCACTGCCTTAACCTTAAACAACTAGGATGGTTAGAATTACAGAACCATATACTCTGTCAACAGTTACTTATGACACAAAAGATCTTATACCACCCAAACAATACCCCCATCCTCTCTAATCTGATCTCTCCATATAAAAACCTGGCTACACTACGTTCTGCAAATAAACTACTTGTCTCCTTAACTAAATCAAACAACAAGGCTGCTGACTCTCTTTTCTCAAACACTATAGGAAAAAAATGGAATCAGCTCCCTCCTGAACTATCTACACTAACATCTGCTTCTCAATTCAAAAACCAAACAAAAGAACATCTAAAAACTAAGTGGCTCTGTCCTTGTGCTAACCCAGACTGAAACCTGCATTTCACTCCTATTTCAACCCTAGCCCTCCCTCTTGCCTCCAAAACTTATTTCTCTCCTCTTGTTTTATTCTTAGTAATTTGATAGGATTTGGGAACTTTGTTCTTTCTGCAATTGCCCTGGTGCTGTCTAGTGCATTTGCTTGTTTATTTCTGGTCTAGCTTTTACCTAAATGTTTTCTAGTCACTGTTTGTTAGTCCATGTGCTTTTCTCATTTTACCTATGTTACTATGGTACTGTTGCTTTATTACTCTATTTTACGTATTTGCTTTTGTTATATTGTTATTCTTATGCTTGGAGCTTTTCTCCCTGGGCCTCTACTGAAAATGGACATGTATCCAGTTAGACTAGCCCGGTCAACAAATGTAAAATGTAAATGTAAAATGTAAATGTAAAATGTAAAATGTAGAACACAGCCAGGAACATTCTCATACTGGCTGGCATCTTAAGATTATTTATTGGCTCAGTCTGGGAAGTAACATTTTTTAGTTGTTCAGAAAAATTCTTGGTATTGCCATGGAGATTCTTTACATAACTGCATGTGGCCTTGTGGCTGTCTTTAGTATGTGCTTCAAGTCTGTTCCAACAGCTAGCTTTTTAGTATTTGATGAGGGATCTCAATTATTCATTAAGGCTAATAAGGGCTTATTTCCTGTTTTGGGACTTCACCTTATTCCACATTGGTTCCCTCCTTCTGTTGTACAGTTTCTTTATGGCAGAGTACCACCAGATCAGCTTCCTTTTTTTGGAGGTGAGGGTCCTGGTTGTATTGGGTAGTCATGCATTTGCGCACATGTTCATAGTGTATTGCTGTTTGATTCAGCTGACATGCAACTAGTCTCCATTTGCATGGCTAACATGAGGTTATCCACTTCTGCTTTTATGAAGCCATAGTTAGCTTTGGAAAGGCATTTCATGGTGGTTACCTATGCAGTGGGGGTAGGATGGCTGTGGATTTCCAAACGTGATTACTTTGTGTTCAGATATAACATGTGAGGTGTTAACAATTGGTGTAGAACAACAGTCACCCATGTTAGGAAGGACCAAGTCAATGTGATGGGCATGTGCATCAGTACATGAGTAGCTTCCACACTTAATAGTGGGGTAGTTGAAGGCAACCAGTATGAGTGTTAGGTTAGACACTAATATTCTCCAGGGTATATATGGACATGTAATGTGAGTCTTGTGAAATGTATGGGGACCTATCACAGGCTACAGCCTGGACCACTGTCTTGCCCAATGGTAGCTCTGCCTGCATGATCTGTAATGCATAATGTTGGTCTATCACTCTGGAGGTATGTGCATCGTTTATGAATATGGAAATACCACCACTTTTGGAGCTTTGTTCTACGTTCTGTAGCCAAATTTGTGGAATTACATATAGGCTGGTACTGCAGGTGTGCTTCCTGCTGCCTTTATCAAGGTCACTGTTACAGCACAGATGTCATTGTTCCCCATTTTAAGGAACACTTATATATATATATATATATATATATATATATATATATATATATATATATATATATATATATATATAGTGCATTCGGACATTGGATTACACTCTGAACCAGTTACTGCAACAAACCTGACTAAGGCTGTGTAAATGGGGGTAAAGGGGCCCATATATATATATATATATATATATATATATATATATATATATATATATATATATATATATATATATATATATAATACATTTTCCCTACAGTTGAATGACTGTGCTGCATGATATGTTTGAGAAAACATCAGACATATCTGCAGCTCAGATGGCTTAGTGGTAACTTGCTGCCACTATGGTATGCAGGGTCCTGGGTTGAAGACTTGCAAAGGCTGGTTATCTTGTTGCAAGGCAGAACAGTTCAGCTGTGGTGAAAGGGATAAGGGCATTACTTATGAGAGGTTCATAGTTTGGCACCTTCATCCCCATTTACTGTGCCTTAAGTCAGATGTTTTACCTCTCACTACATACATAGATGTATTTTTATATGTATATATATATATATATATATATATCTATATCTATATCTATATATATATATATATATATGTGTGTATGTGTATATATATATATATATATATATATATATATATATATATATATATATATATATATATATATATATATATATATATATATGTATATATATATATACATATATGTATATAATATATATATATATATATATTTATATATACACATATACACACATATACATATATGAATATATTTCCCTACTGTTGAATGACTATGCTGAATGATTATGTTTGAGAAAACAACAAACAGTTCTACAACTCCAATGGCTTAGTGATAAAATGCTGTGGCTATGGTGTGCAGGGTCCTTGGTTCAAGACATTCAACTGCTGATTATTTTGTTGTTGGGAAGAAGAAGGGCTGTTGGATGCAGAGTAATTAAAGCAGTTGTAAGTGGGTTTGCATAGGTTTGGGTGGCAGTAAGCAATGCTAACTTCCATTTACATATGGTTACAGTTAGCCTTCAAAGTGCTTAATCTGTGTAGGCACTGCTTAGCACTGTGCAAACAGGCTTTATCCCACTTACTACTTCTTAAAAGTGCTTACTCCCACTTACCCCTGTGCTAATTTTGTTAAAATAAAAGAAAAAAGGATGATAGGAAAGTGGTGAAAAAGGAGGCATGCAGAAAGAGAGACAATAGGGAAAGTAGCTAGGGATATACAGGACGGGTGTAGGGAAGGTTCATAATTGTCCATTTATTCTACAGCAACAGCTGTGCATATATACTGAATTTGTTGGTAGATTTGGACACTCAAACCTCTGAGGGAGGGGTGAGGACAGCAATACGGTGTTGTGAAGACAGTTAGACCGGATTACTTTTGCCCAGTGGACAAGTGTGCAAAATGGGCAGATATTTATTAGGTGAAATGTTTTTGGGAACATATTGCCCTTTTATTTTAATGTGAGAGTGGGATGTTGGGGAAGGATAGTAAGTATATATGGGGGAGGTAGGTTAGGTAGGAAGACAGACAAGACAGACAAGACAGCATACAGGGGCAGCATATGACACATGTGGGGGGTAATTACCTTGAATGGGGAGGGTGTTTGGAAAGCAGAAGCACATGAGCCCCCAAATGAAAACAGTGGGACTGAGGTCCCCACCCATGGGCAGTCACCACTGCACCTTCACAGCCCTGAAGGTGGCTGTGCTGGAGGCTGAGGAGGAGGTGCATGCTGACCCCCTAATTGTGCCAAACAGCCCTCAATCTGGTGTAGCAGATCTCCAAACTCCTTTCGGAGCTCACTATGTACCAAACTTTGC
This sequence comes from Protopterus annectens, assembly GCF_019279795.1. NCBI lineage: Eukaryota > Metazoa > Chordata > Ceratodontiformes > Protopteridae > Protopterus > Protopterus annectens. Next base: position 1,028,635,993 of record NC_056728.1, read on the forward strand.
ACCTGGCTTCGGGTGGCAGGATCTTGCCCACACCCAGTCCCAGGATGTGGATGAGCCCCATCCCCTGAGGTGGTTCCACCCAAATGTGGTGCAAGACCAGTGGACGATTAGGTCCCGTGGTGTGTCCCAGATGTGCTGCGGCCCAGTGCCACTGCGGGATGAGATGGGAGAGGTGGGTCCGCTGGGACCGGCCTTCCCAAACATGCTATGGTGTTACAGTTTTAGAACTTATGTGGGTTAGTAATAGTCAACACAATCCAGGATTAGTTATAACAGCATGCATAGATATTCCCATTAACCCAAAACAACAGATTTGGAACAGTTGCATAGCAAACAGAACACATGCATATATGGAACCACAGTGGCCATTACAATGGCATTGCAGGTTAAATTGATAGTAACAGGCCACCAGTGATAGTATTTCAACATGGAACATTAATAGAAACACATTTCACTATTTGTTGAACAATAGGACATGTGTCCCAACAGTAGGTTTGGTGTAAACATACCCATTGATTTGTGTGTTTAGATTATTGTTGCAGATATAGTGGGGGGAGAGAGATGTCAATTAACAACTTTAATGATCATTTCTCTAATCATTACTCTACAGGTATTATTACACTACCCTATGGCCTTGGTTTGGGTAGTGGTATGTTTGTATACAGTGTATACTTCAGCTGTCTTGTAGCTAAATTATACTTCTCTTACCAATGTGCCAATTCCTATGTGAATCTGGTGGTACACTACTGGGAGTTACATCTGTTTAATAATGACTTTTTTAGTCACATTAAGTTCTATAGGCGTTTTGCGGATGATGTTTTTATGTTGTGGGATGGGGGAATACCCCTACTTGAGACATTCATCACTTACATAGGAACAACCATCAGATTTCTGAGGTTTTTAGCCTCTTATTCATTTGAAATGGTGTCGACCATTTAACAGCAGTGGTTGGAAATAGAATTACTTCACCAATAAACAGATCTGACCACTCTGCCAGCCTAATGAATGTTGAAATAACTGGTGCCTCTGACAATATCAGTAGCAACCCCCACATTTGGGGTGCCAATGATTGCTTCACCAATATCTGTCAACTCGGGGATGAGACGACTGCCTCAGCATCTAATGCTACTGTGAATCACCCAGTAACTCACAGCAGTTCAGCTATTCCATCTTTGAATGAATGGCTGGAATCCCATTCTGCCTTTCAGTTTGACTCAGAAGTGAACAGTACCCAGCAAGCTCCCTCCACTAATGGTAGTCCCCTTACCAAGAATCTTGAGTCTTTAGACTACAAATCTAGAAGCTTCAACTAGAAATTTTCTATTTTAGGGAATGTGTCAGATGACAGCAGGTACCCAAAGCTCTACGGATGTGGTGGTATCCAACTGGGCTTATACCCAATTCTGTTTTTCACATTGATTTGCTGAAATTATTTGACAAACAAGGTTTGGAACTTTAGGAAGTGCTCATGAAGCACTGCTCTGGATGCACAGATAAGAAATGACATTGATTTTCTAGATATAAGTTTGAATTCATCTGTATATTTTCCAGCATAGACAATCACTTGATTAAGTGTAAGGCTGTGAAAAAGAAAAAAATAGAATGGGACAATTTGGAATATTCAAATGGATCAGCGTACCCTCCCCCGCCACCCCTCTCAACAGTGGAACAGTCCAATGGAATCCTTGGCAATCAATCAGGATGACATCACGATTAATGATGCAGATGATGACCCGCAATGTAATTACGCTGCTGCAGCCAGTACTCCTGCCAGTCAGGCTGAGAGTGGGTCTAGATGCAGTGAGCGCATTCGGAACAAGAACAATAATTGGAACAACAGAATCAATAGGGGCGGCAATAATCCACACTGTAGACATATATACTTGGGTAACAGGTTTTGGATAAGTGATGTAAAGTATGAAACTAAGGGTAGATTTAATTGTAAGTCTTCCAGTGTGATATATCTAGCTAAGTGTAAAAATCTGTCCAAGTTTTTATATCGGAAAAGCCGACAGGAAATTAAAAGAGAGGTTGTAGGAGCACGTATACAACATTAAAAAGTTGAAATTAGATAATGCACTAGCTTATCATGTTAACCAGAATCCAGGCCACTCTTTTGTTTTCTGAGTCATAGACCAAGTTCAAAAAGATGTTAGAGGAAGGACCACGTTCTTAAAACTTGAATTACATAAATTAATATGGCAGTTGAGATGTGAAGCCCACAGGTTACCAGGACTTAATGACACTTGTTCTTTGACTAGTGTGTTAAAGCTCAAGAGTCTAACCAGATGATTTTTATAAAATTACAGTTCACTTTTTAGGGTTTCAACTGAAATTGTATTTCATTTTATTTTACTTTACATGGCATAAGAACATATACAAATTTGTTCTTGATTTATCCAAGTAGTTGGTAAAGTGTTTATGTTTATATATATTTTTTTCATTTCATGTGATCATATGAGGAAATGTTTGATTTTCATGTGATATTTTAGTAAGAAATGATTGGTTAGGTGAGATATTTAAATTATAAAGTTTACATGTCCATTTTTTTATCTGAAGAAGTTTGGTATTGGTCAGATAAAAGCACGTATTTTATTTTATTTTATTCTATTTTAATAAAGTGCCATTCTTGTTTGTTCCTGTTCCTGCCATTTCAGTTTTTTTTTCTTAATTTCATATATAGCTAAATGAATCAAACTCTAACATTTTAAAAAGGGAACTAGTAATCAGTTGAAGTAGGGAAAGAAAGAAAGAGAGAAATGATTTGCCTTGTAAAAAGTAATATTCAGCAGCTACTCGTAAGTATTCAAGAAGTTCTTTAAATTAATAAGAATCCATACCCATGAAATACATTGATTTTCATTTGTACTTCAGTTTTTTGCTGTTTTGTCTTATTTATTAACCAACCAACTCTTGTTGTATTTCTCATTAAAGAAGTTCACAGATTCCATTTAATTTCTTCTGCTTTTTCTATGATTTTATTTTAAGTATAAAGTCCATTGCATCTTCCAAGGTGTTAAAAATGTTTTTTAATTCTGGAAGGTTAATCCTTATTTATGCTTGATGAAAATGGGAATTTCTTTTAAATATGAGTGAGAATGTGATCTATGTGCCATTTTGATGCCAAAGGAAAAAGCTTCAGGCAGTTTCATAGTTTTAGGCAGCCAGGTATTAAGGAATCGAATCATACTGTCTCCCTCTTCTTTTTCAAGAATCCCATAAATCATGATGTTATTCCTTGTAGACCTGTTCTCCAAGTCTATTTTTTTCCCCTGGAATAAGTTATTTTGTTTCAGAAGAAATTCAATATTATTCTCATTTTCAGGTGATCTTCCATCAAAATCATACTCAAGATTTGTTATGATTGCTGTTTAAGAGATTCACTCTGCACTTCAACTTTTTTTTTACATTCCTCTTTAAACTGTCCATTTTGCTTTCTAATTTATCTATCTTTATACACAACTAACTGATATGACTTAGAATAGCCTGTATGTCTTTTTTCACAGTACTGTTCTGTGCACTGGGCTTGGAGTGGCTGATTCTGAGACAATTAGTTCTTTCCAGTTTTCTTGACAGGAAAAAGCTACTAAAAAAGTTAAAACTTGTCATTTTTGTAGTAAATCTTTCAGCAGATGTTCAGCCATAAATCCATCAAGTTTTGAAACATTCTATTAGAGTTTTTTTAGTAAAAATCCTCTCAGATATTTTAAAATGAAGCAGAGCTAAAAAAACAGTGCTCCCTCTTAACTGCCCACCATCTTGGCCACATCCCCAGCTGTTTTTTTTTGTTTGTTTTATTTTTGTTTTGAGAACTGTCTGAAATTTACTTGTTAATATAAATGACTGTGGTGGAGCTTTTATCCCAGGCCTCCACAGAAAATGGGATCTGCCCAATTGGACTTTCCTGGGCAACAAATAAATAAATAAATAAATAAAATACTCCCTTCTGATACATGTCCATGACACATAGGAACACAACTGGGTTGGATCACACATCTAGGCTTATAAAGGCACTGGTTGTTGTTATCATAGTATATACCTATGAACCTATAGTATACAATTAGAGAAAGTGTGTTGTCAGCTAAAAGCACCACACCAGTTATATTAGATCCATTTTGTTGCTATTTTTCTTATGCAAATTGCAGCAAGGAGCAATGCTGCCTTCTTTTTAAAGTAATAAATACACAGTCTTTCCTTTAAATAATTTATGTACTAAACTCCACTAACTTGCAGGGAATAATCAGCCAATAATGTTCATTTCCTCTAAAATCTGTCTAGGGCAGCCACACCCTTCAACTAAACCTAACTACAGTTTTGATCATTTTATTAGTGTTATGAGGATTATGCTCAAGTTTTTTAGTTATATTTTGTTGTTATTCTTTACAAATGTCAGTGATTCAATGCAGTAAGATTTATACAGACCCACGCTTTAATAAAAAGCAAGCTAGGAGCATACGACTGAAGAATCTTGAATGGAATACTTGGGGGTCACCCATCCATTTGTCAATTAATTCCTTGAACACTGTTATGATAGTCACATTCCACAGATATCTATGCCTAACAATAAGGTTTTTAGTTTTGTTCCTTTCATTTCTATGTAAATGCACAAAATAATTCTTGTTCCTTGTGTTAAATTCATGTAATATAGGAAAAACACCCAGAGGCACTGCTAAAAAGTCATTTTTATGATTTTAAATATTATTATAAGATCACCTCTGAAATATCTAAATCTAGTGAAGAGACTTTGTATTTCTTATCTGATGTACCTGGAAACAGAAATGTTCCTAGTAACGGATTTTTGAATTCTTTCCCATCTTTCAACCTACATTAAGGAGTAGGTATATGTTAAGCTACAGTCCTCAATGATTGGTTTAATAAAAGCTTTATATAATATGAGCATGACCTCCTGTTTCCTGATAGTGATGGTTATAATTATGTTGCTCATAATTCCATACTGCTTCATTAATATTGCACTGGACTGGTGGTCATACTTAAGTACATTGTTGATTGCTACCCCTAGATCTTTGACAGTCCACATTTTTGGTAACAGCTGATTATCTATTCTATAAGAATAACATTGGTTTCATTTTCCAAAATGAAGAATAGTATAGTTCATAGCATTTACCTAATTTAACTGAATACTGACCAGCCATATAAGGGATTTAGGTAGTGCTAAAGTAAAGCTTTTTGTTCAATATTTCAAACAAACAAACACACAATCCCACTTTAGAGTCATCTATAAGCTTACTCATTCAAGTGTTAATACTTATCAGTAGTGAGTTTATGAAAATATTAAATGGTATTGGTGCCAACAATGAACTTTGTGGTTCCCCTTTGATATTTTTTTTCACAGTTCTCATCCTGCACTTCCTATCATTTAATAATGTATCCAGTTTATTATGTACACATTTAAATTGCTCCTGTGTATCTCAAAACATATTGATCTATATGGAACTGAATCAAATGCTTTGACAAGTCCAGCAGCTGAAGAGTTTCTGCATTTGTACCATGGTCTAGTACTCTAGTCAAGTTACAGCAAAAGTGCAATAGATAAGTCATTTGTAATCTACCCACAGTAAAGCCATGAGGTTAAGTATCATAGATTTAAATTACGCTCAAGAAGTTTATCTAAAATGACCCTTTCAAATACATTTCTTTGTGTATTTGTCAGGTTAATTGGGTTTTATCACTATCTGGAATATGTACTAATGAATCTGTTTTCCACAAATGGGGGGGCAAAATATTTCTTTAAACTCTGGTTAAATAGAAATGCTAGTGGTAAATCTATTTTTCTCTAATTTTATTCAAAAAAAGCACTCAGATTTTTGTTTCAGCTGCTGAATTTGGTCTAATTTTTTGAAGACCCCTTTTTATTTCTTTCTCTAGAATAATTGGTTAATCATTGTGATGACTGCAACTGACAAGTGTTTATCTCTGAAGCAGTGTTGTAGCTAGGTTGAAGCAATGGGGGCAGCTGACATGGGCCCATGATGTTGGGAGGCACGATCTTCATTTCTGGCATTCAGATTCTGAATGTTGTTAATGCATTAGTGCAAGTGCTTTAGCGCACCTTGTGTGGTTTTAGTGCATTATTGGCAGTCAGAAATGAATGGTGATGATGCCTTCAAGGTTGTATATGCTAGCTGTAGCTAGTTGCCTCTTACATTTATAGCAAGCAGTTTGCTACAGTTTAAGGTAGGCATGCAGTATGTAATGACCTTTTTTGACAAAAACTTAACCTTAATGCTCATGATGCATTCTTTCTTATAACGTTTTCCATAAACAGAATTTTGGTTTAATATTTAACAGAAATGGATGGTCAGAATAGAAAATCTGAGCTCTGACAGTCAATTTATTAATTTTATGTAATATTTTATAGAGTAATTAGCAATTAATTAATGCAAAATTGCATTAAATAAGGTAAGAGAAAAATGCAGATTTTTGTAATAAGACAGATCTTATGTTCTTTAATTAAAACTCAATGTGGCATGCAAGATGGTAATACCATTTTGCTCAAGAGTTTTAATTGCTACCTATCTAGATCATGAATGTATGCAAATTATATAAACCTAATAAGCATTTGCCTTTATGAATACGCAAAGAAGACCTTAGCAAGTGAATTTTAAAAAATGAAATGACACTAAACAGAAAGGCTTTATTATAATAGATTCTGATTTTATAACTAATCAGATCAAAGTCTGATTGAGGGTAAATTTTGAATAACCACATGAAAAATTCCTGGAAGGTAAATATTTAAGTTTTCCTGAGGACTTAATTCTAAATGTTTCTTTTCATTTGATACCTTTTACTTCTCAGAAAAAACAACCAAATCTCAATACAAAAAAAAAAAAAAAAAAAACTTTTTGCTCCTGTGAATTAATGTTGAAACCAGGTAATTAAAAACATATCTAAGGTAGATTCCTTGATTTCAGTAATTATAAGAAACATATACTAACACAGGTCTGACCATCAGCAGTGCATTCATTCTTTGTTTTCAATTGATTATATAGGTTTTGGCTGATTCAATAGGTGATATTCAGAAACAGTTTATCTAGTATGCATAAACATTTTCGAAAGTTTGTGGACACGTACAGGTCACTGTTGATAAGATGACGATACTTGTGGTAATAGGTAGAGTACCATATGGAGCATGTTTGTGCAGAATGCTGTTTACACACAAGGGATGAAGCAATGATGGCATAATTGAAAAACATTGTTGATAAAATATTTTTCATGTGAAGTGAGCAAGGGTGAACTGGAGCCATTTGCCACTCATACCATCCCAAAAGAGAACACTATGTAATGTTTGGTTATCCTTTATCTTGAAGTATTGAAATGTGTGTTGCCTTAACCATTTTAGTAACATGAACTTTACAGGATCCATCAAAGTATAAAACAGGAGGCTACTTGTCAGGTGACAGCTTGCAGAAACTGAAACCTAAAGTGACATTGACGTAAGAGATGCTATTTCAAATTAGAATACCAATAATAAATAATATAACATGTTCAAGTATATGTTTCACCCCAATTCACTATATTGAGATATCTTATATATTAGACAAACATTAGAATTTAACATCTGTTAAAGGTTAAAATCTAAAACATTCTTATTGCAGTAGCCTAAAACTAGACAAAAATTAGGTAGGTAGGAGTAAATTAAATAATCATGTTACTCTTTATTAATATAAGCACATTTGCATGTCTTAATCTCTGCTTGTACAAACACTGGTAATATTAACATACTGCCATTTGTTTTACTTCTCAGTGATCACAACTGCATACGAACAAACCATGTACGATAAACTGCAGGAGATAATAATAAATTGTGATATATTAAACTCAAAAGTGATAACAATATTACATTTTGAGAACAACCATAATTCAGAACAGTATCTCAAGACATTCTGCCACATAACAGTCTGCTGCATGTGCACTGGTAAAGGACTTATCTAAAGATAAACCTGCTTGATAACTTATAGTGTTTCAGTACACATCTACCCAGGTTTGAACTTGCAACAATATATTGCTTTACAGTCATTTTGATTTACTTCAGTGCATGATTTTTAATCTCAGAACATCAGAACTTTATAAAAACAGCTATTATCTTAGCATGTCTTAGCAAAACATGCAAATAGCAATTGTGAATAATTTGTAGAAACAGCCAAACTCCTTGCAAACAACCAAAGCTTATAACTGCTCAAAACAGTGTATCTTGACCCCCAAAATATTAATATAGTCAATATGAAAACTTACTTATCTGAAGATATGAATTAAAAATAAACTAAAACAAACTCTCACATATAACGTTTTTGTTAGCTACTGGCAGCCAAACTTTTCTGAACATGTTTCTTTCTTTTCTGTTTTTACAACTTATTCATGTAAATGTAGAGAAGTGCATGCTCAATGTCCTTTAATGGTTCTACAATTCTAGATCAGAACAAATATTTGTTTGCTTTTACTCACCCCCATGTAGCTACTACCTTCACATACAGCTTCTCAAAATTAAAAGGACTTAATTGCAGGATGCATTCCTATGATTTCAGAGGCCCAGCACATGGCTAAACAACCACTTAGATGAAAGATTCATAGTAAGTTAGAACTAACTTCCCAAATGAGAGTCACTATATTTAATTATGGTAATCATTATCACTGTCAGAGCAAACAGGTCAAAATATTGGCATCTTCCACATAGAAACCATAAGTGCTTGGCACATTTGTCAACAGTTCATTTCACCGATGCTTTAAACCAAAAGGTTTGTGAAATTAAATAAGTTTAATAAAGTAAAATTACAACAAAATAATAACACCACAGAATTGCATAGTGTATGGAAGCTTTAGATTTCTTTCTCCAATCTGTAGTTCTCTTACATCCACATTAAATGAAATATTTTCCTTTTGAATATTGATATTCAGTTTGATTTTTTAATACTCATTATTTGTTAAAATTATTTGATATACACAACATTGACAGCAAACCATTAAACCAACATTTTGAATTAATACAAAATAAAATGTAAACAAAAGGTATAATTCCACCAGAGATTCTCACTATGTAAATAATTTAATTTTGCTGATTATGTGTTAGACACATCATTTACAAAACAAAACAAAAATTTAAATTGACAGAGAGCAAAATTCAAACAAATATTATAATTCAGTCAGACAGTCTCACTAACTAAACTATTCTGTTTTGATAATACAACATTATTTAATTATGTGTTTGTTTTGTTTGTTTTAGTTTGACAACCAGGTAAGTGGACTGGTTGACAGACCATCTTAAGCAATCATATAAGCACCATGATGCAAGATACAAACAGGAAATTATACATAGACTAAAGAATAAACAGTTGTACATAATACAAGTGACAAGGCAGAAAGAATATATTTGTATGTTATTTACAATTATATGGACAAGTAATATTATTGTTATTTACAGTATGTACAGTTAAGCTGGGCATTCAGTCAGTGGTCATTTTGTAAAAGTATATTTTGGCATGAAATATGTGACTGTAGCTTCAGCCACAAGGAGTAGCCATTGTCATAGAAGCAGAGCCATCTGCATATACAAGTTATGCAGAAAAAAACTAGAAACATAAAATGTCAGTTACTTAGCAGCACATAAATGTGTCAATACTGAGACATATGACATGTATATAATGCATGAAATACAAACCTTATGGTTATCAGTCACATATTCAATGAAATTACTCTCAATTTCCCATATACATATGTCTTAATATATGTGAATACTCTGCTGGCTGCAGTCATTTTCATTGATTTTAGTAAATTTCTGAAAATACTCCCGTCCTGCAGTGGCATATTGAATATATTCACTCACTTCTTAGAAATGTAATATTTAACTTAAAAAGCAATAACCAGAACAATTATGATACGTAGTACCTTTATATGATTTGAAAAATTACAACTAATGATTTTGTACTTTATTGAGTTATGGGATATTAACACTAAAATTGTTTTACAGAGTATAATTCCCAGAATATGATTTTGTTATCAACTTGATCGACTTTACATACAACAGAAACAAATAAAATGTTAGTATCAATGAAATCAAGTTTTGATGGAATCAAATAATTTTAATAGCATATTGCTATCAAATTGCAAATTTAGTGAAGGAGTATATTTATAAGCAATTTGCCATAGAGATGGTCAGGAAATGTTTAAATTATCTATAAACAATCCTCCCAATGCCAAGGAAAGTGGTCCTTTGTCCATGAGTCTACATCTATTATTTTATTTGATTTTTGATTACATTGAAAATAATAATAATGGAGCAAAGGCGTGTTATTAAGCCAATACTAATGCAACTTAATTTTGATTAGTTCAATAAGGTAGAAAATATATGTTTCGGCTTGATTTTCAGATTAGATTTTGTTAGAAGGAGGAGGCCAGTTGCATAATTACTGCCAAAAAGAGACAAATTTATTACTAGTGGCAAAGTCATTAGCCATAGGTAGACATGTTTCAAGTTTTATCTGCTAAAGCATTAATATTATTATATAGGCTGATAACAAAATAATTCTGTCAATAACTATGTAAGATGAATTATGCTTTTGGCATCATGCTTACGATGTCCTAGGATCCCAGCAAATTGTATAATGCAACTGAAAGCATTAAGAACCTCAGACTAAGGTTAATATTAATTTCTGAATCTCATTAATTGAATCCATGGGCTGGATTTCATAAAGATTGCAGAAGACATTTGCAGACAGCATAGTATGCTGAAGAAAGACTTGACTGTACCTGCAATTTCAGAAGACATGCTGAAGGCAGTCTGAGTACTTAACTATTCAGAGTAGGAAATTAGGCATTCCACGCACAGTGGTGTGATTCCAAAATACCAAAGAAACACCAAAGTGAGGAAAAGTGCAACAAAATCTACAGCAAGCAGTGAAGAAAGCAAGTGCTAACTATCAGTATCAAACAAAAAACTCCACACAGGAGTCTGGATAATTTTAGGAATATGACTTGAAATTTTTGCTTTCATCTACCAAACACATAGACTTCATGAGAAACAGCCTTTACTACAAACAACCCAGTTTTAAAAAAAAACTTAATGATATCTGTGACATCCCTACTGTGGGCCAGTAATCAAGGATCCTCAATCCTCACTACTGACACCAGTGAGGGACGTTCATTTGGAACAAAGATAGATACACACAGTATTTCCAGATGCAGCTTTCTGCACCAAGCACAATTTCCCCTAACAGCACAGAGGGAACACACTCATTCCTGGGGCCAGGTTTCCCTTTATCTCTCGACCCCAAATAAGACTTCCCCACTGATACAGCTATAGAGTTGACTCCTCAGCCACGTGTTCCAAGACAAGTTCTCAACCACCTTCTCTGTGAAACCAGTGCTCTGTGTCCCTGCTCCAAGTAGCTGACACACACACACACTCTTTGATATTTGATTTTCACATCTGGGAAAGGCTGAAACAGATTTACCAGCTATACCCCCTCTGCCCCGACTGTAAGGTAGATACTGCCACCAGAACATGCCAAAACCAGCTACTGTAAGGCTCTTACAAGGGTACCCAATTATACTGTGTAAAATGAATACTAATACAAATGGTAGTTTGACCAATGTAATGGGCTTTCAGAAGCAGATGAAGTGTCACCAAATAAATATAAGTACTCTCAAAAGTTAAATATTTCTTATAAAGACCAGCTACAATGAAAAGTTTAAATATAAAAAAACATGAAAATACAAAAATATCACCAGAGTTTCAATCACAGGAATTATTAAAAATAACACTGATGGAAAGGTTCACACAGATACAGAAAAACAGGTTGACATAATGGTTAAGATGTTTGGCTTGCAAACACAAGGTGCAGGGTTTGACTCTCACATGGGTTAATTGGCTAGGCTTAAAATGGCCCACAAGGGCAGATAGACTAGTACTAATCTATAAACCTATATAAAACACACAAAAAAATACAACTAATCTCAGTATGTTTTCCTGCCAGATCTAAAGAATTACTGTTGCCTAGATCACTTACTAGAGCAAGGTAAGATGACATGGATGAGTGGTCCTTATTCAGGTTTCACAAACAGACTGTCCTGAGACTTCTGTCGTGTCTAGTATTAAAACATCATTTCACTGCTGGATTACAGAATGACATTACATACATCTAGTCATCTGACATATAATTCCCACACTACCCCCTTTACTAGAAACTGAACCAGAATGTAGCATACATGTGTCATAATACACACAGATTGGAAGATATAAAACTATTTCAAAAACTTCCACCCTTCCAGGCTAGCAATTAGTTCACCCCAAAGATAATTCAGTAGGATTCCTCTTCCTGGTTTTCACAGACATTTCATCTCTGGCTGAAGTCAGAACTGTGAGATACAATCGTTATGGCCTAAACCAGGTCATTTAAATTCAGACTATTTTCCAAATTTAGCTGGGTAGATTAACCTCTTCTCTTCCAGTATCCTCTGTTACAATATATTAATTTCAACAGTTAAAATACAGGGTTTACTATCATTTGCGTGAATGACATTCTGTCAGCATGTATGCTACCGAAAATCAGAATGTTGTGCACAAAATAAATAGTGTATGGGATAGTCGAAGACACTTATGTGAATGCAGTAGTGCAGTCACATAAGTATGTTTGAGTATATGTATGGAGATTGCGGTACAGTGGGGATTGGACATTCATCCATATCTTCACTGTAGTGCAATCTTGGAGTTGGAATATATTAGTAGCAGGGGGTGCAGGAGGGCTTGCCCCCCCTGCAAAAATGTGATATGTTGTATAGGAGTTTGATTTACATCATCTCCTATATGGCTATCACGTGATGTTTTCTGTGACAATGTCGACTCAAATGTGTCGATTATTTGGGTCGACATTGTGTAGGAGTGGAGAGTTGAGTTTCAGTGTTTATTTTCATTATTACAAATGGCAAATGTTTTGCCTTTCACAATAATGATAGTAAACCACAATACAGTCTGACATACAGGTATATTTCTATTCTGTCTAGCAGGACCCACTGTTGGTACATTTTTAACACAAGCAACTTTACAAATGCATTTTTAACACAAGCATCTGTACAAATCAGCTTGATATACAAATGGCATATAATTGTTTACAAAAATCCAGCTAGCTATTCTGGCATATGTTACACATGGACTGCCCTACTCTCTCTGGCATAGCTGGCACTACCTCACATTGTCACAACATAACTAACACTGAATCAAATCTTAAAGAGAATGTATACCTTAGGAATACATTCAGCATGGGAACTGGTAATAATACATAAATTTCATTTTTAATACTAAAAATAAAATATATCAGATATAAAGTTCACAGTTTAAATTCCCTCAATTTAAGAATAGGTAAAATAGATTTTTTTTGTGTAATCCAGGAAAAACAGTGGCATTCAACTTAAACTGCCACACTGCTTCCCTGAATTCAAGTGTGATCTCCCAGGCCCCACCCCAAGGCATGGTGACAACTGTGTCAATAATACCAAATTGAAATGCCTAGAAGTTGTCACATTCTGTAGAATGTTTATATAATGCATTGTTTGTGTTTTAGTATAGATGTCATAACAATGTTCACAGATCCTTTTTCTTAATGTATGATCTGTTTTACCCTCATAAAGATGGGACAAGATTTACACTTTGCCAGATATATTACTCTTGTCATACTACAATTACCATTCATAAATGTCACTTTAGTAGCATTGTTCTCTTTCCCACCAAAGTTAAACAGAATCATTATAACATTGTCATTTATCATATATTTACATTGTTTCCAAAAACACATCTACTCAAACTGTGTACTTATTCAGTAGAACATCCAGCCTCTGCATTTCATAAATACTTTCTAAATTTGTGGCGGTCTTGTTATTAAATCTCAGCCATTCACTGAGAATTTTGAAAAATTTTATGTATTTTTTTATTTATTTCCATTTGTTTACCAGGAGTGTCCATCTGGACCTAAGCTGACCCATTTTCAGCAGGGGCCCAGGGAGAAAGCTCCACAAATATAATGCAACAAAAGTTTAATGTAGTACAATTACAAAAGCAATGTAAGGATTGCATATGATATACAGAAGACAAAAGAGTAAAATGACATTTATATTACAGCTGTAATACTGTAGTGTCACTAAAGACAATGAGAGGTATACATACAATATAAACATTTTCATTTTCATTTGGTCAACCATACAAAATGCATACAGTACATAAATTGACTAGAAGGAATTTCAGAGGAAGGAAAAAAATTACGATAGTTAATTTTGGTAAACATATAGGACCTGCTGAAAGAAAGAAAAAAGCTGGGGGAGAGAAAAAAGTGAATGGTGGTATTAATAACCAATGTTTGGAGTACCACTGGAAGGTGAGAGGGGAAAAGTAGGAAGAAAAGAGGAATAAGAAACTAGGTGTAGGAAAATGGGAGAGAGTAGCGCATTGTAGAATAATCAGGTTTAGTACAGGAGCAGAGCCAAGTATTCTTGAGGTGTTCCCTAAATAATTGTTACATTTAGGAGTATTGTTAGTCTTGAGAATGTAATGGGGTATGTCATTTCAAAGTTTCACCATTTTGTGTGAGTAAAGAAAATCTCAGTAACTGTTATTTGACTTACTGACCTCCAGATGTAATTTGTTAGAAGACCTTAGTGTTCTGCTGCTAGAATAGGGTTTAACTAGTTTGCTGATAAATGGACAGTTTTCAGGATGAAACTAGTTGGTTATAGGTTAATAGGCGGGGAAGTTCCAACCAGTTGAGTTGGTGTAGTGTGGGGCAATGGTGGGTTCTAGAAGGTTGGTTGGCAGCAAATTTGGCTACTTTATAATAACAGGATTTTAGTTTGGTTAAGTTGCATTTTCTTAGGTTAGTAAAAATGGGTGAGACATATAAGAGGGTGCATGGAAGATGTGTTCTACTAAAGGCATGTCTGGTGGAATCAGTTAGGAAGGACTTTATTCAGGGAACCTAGTTTGGTACGCACTTTCTTAATGACTCGGGATAAATGTATGTCAAATTCAAGGTCCTAGTCTAGGGTGACTCCTAGAAGCTTTGCAGAATCAACTGCCTCGATACAGGTATTCTTATGAATGAATGGTGAATGACATTGGATCTAAAAATTTTTTGCCATTGGAGAAAAGCATTAGTTTTGTTTTAGAAGGGCTGAGAATCAATTGGGAATTGTAAAGGTATTTTTCTTTGTCCAGGAAGAATTGTTGGATTTTGGTGAGAAGGCTAGATAAGGATGGAGCCGAGCATATATGGGTGGAATCACCCACATACTGAACTAAAGTAGCATGTTGGGTGGCAGAGTTTACTCTGCTTGTAAATACTGTGAAGAGAAGGGGTCCAAGAATGGAACCTTGAGGTACACCAACAGAGATGGGTAGGGAGGAGGATAGCTCATTTAGCCATCTAACAGCTTGTTGGTGGTTAGTTAAGTAGCTGAAGAACCATGAAAGGGTTGAGTGAGAGATGTTGAGGGAGGCTATCTCGTGATTAAGTTGACTGTGGGATACCATGTAGCAGGCCTTAGATAAGTCAAGAGATATAGAGGATGTAAGTAATCTATTTTTCTTATGCTGTTTCACTGTATTTATCAAACTAATGAGGGCAGTTGTGGTACTATGTTTTCAATGGGGATAGGTGGTTGTTTTTCAAGAGGTGTTTAACAAGTTGTGAGTGAATACATTTTTCCAGAATCTTAGCTGGAGGGGAGAGTATGACAATAGGTCTAGAAATGTCTAAGGAGGGGCCACCTTTATAGAGACGGATGACATAGGACACTTTTCAAGGACATGGAACATATTGCTCAGTGGTGGATCAATTTATGAGGCTAGATATAGGGTATGAAATAGTTCCTGTAGTAAGTTTAAGGTATTCATTAGGTAATTGATCAGGACCAGTGGACAATCATTTAAGTTTAGATAGGAGTTTTTTATGTAGTAAGTTTGTGTAGGCTGAAAATTAAAGGAATCAGGGTTTGCGTTGAAATTAGTGGGTAGAGATATTTGGGAATTATTGCTGTCTATTCCAAGTGATAGTATAGAATTAACAAGTGGCAATGTTGTCAGATGTGTTTTTTGGTTTGGGACTGGGGTGGATGTACAACATGAAAATTCAACTTTAAAATATTCCAGTTATTACTAATAGTGGATTTTAATAAACTAGCCCCAGGTATATACTGGAAAGTACTTACAACAATTAGAAGTCTATACAGTTGTTCCAACTGTAAAATCTTCAGAAGTAAATGGATTGATACTGCAGAAGGGAAACATTATTGTAAAGAATTTAATGTTTTTACATTTCAGATAAGAAAGGTTTGCATGGAGTTCAAGATGGCAGATGAATAGACTAATAATGCAATTGAGCATAGAGACAATATGAGGATAATCCAGAGTAATACTGCAGGAGTGACATCTCCTGTTACCATACACACCAAAGATACGGATTGAGTACATTAAAGAGCAAAATTGTGTTCCTGCAGTAAATTCTGGCACCAGTCCATGAAAGATTTTTGAGACAGAAAGACAATTCCATGACAACCTTGTTTTTTTCCAGAGCTTCTTGTTTGTGTAAAGCAACCCTGGAATGAGGGAGGGGATTGATCCTGCAACAGAGGACAAAAAAGAAGGAAAGTATCAGCAGGGTGAAATCTGTTGAACAGGAGGCAGAGATAGTAAATTCACTGGTTGTTAATCTGTCCAGTTTTATTTTGAGACAAGTGCATCTATCAGTACTAAATAAAGGATTATCGTATATTCCAGCTACATCTTCTAAATTTAGTGATGTTGTTATGAACGTCAAATTGTTTGGAAGAGACGTTATGTTGAGAAGTGTATATATGGCAACAACATTCCGCAACCTAATTCTACAGTGGAGACCTTTATGCAAATTTATGAAGTTGTGCTTTTTGAAACATTTAATAAAAAAACCAACAGAAACAATTCTTTAATTTAACACGTGCAGAACAAATAGCACTTAATGAATTGGGGAATGATGACGAAATTCGAATATGTCCAGCTGACAAAGGAGAGACAATCGTTGCAATGGATAAGGTTGATTACAACAGAAGGATGTGTACGTTACTAAATGATGGGGATACGTACAGGAATATAACTAGACTGGAGGAAAATAAACTCGTTAATTACATTTATGATACATTATATGAGATGCTTATGAGTAGGCAGATTATGCCTGACATTTATGAATATCTTTTGTTAATAAGTCTATGATTCCTATAATTAATGGTTTTCAAAAAGTACATAAAGATTGGTAGAACCCCCCCCCCCCCATGCATCCTATTGTTGCAGGCAATGGATGGATCATGGAACCAGCCTTGATCTTTATAGAGGAGAAACTGAAACCTATACTTAAGATGATACCCTTTGTATTAAGGAACACAGAGCAATTTCTGGATTCACTATATAATTATATTAATAGCTCAACAAGACCAATGAATTTTCAAATGGTAACATTTCATATTCAGAGCCTATTTGCTGTGATATAGGATGACTTTCAAATAGACTCTATAAGAACATTTCTTGATATTAAAAGTGATTATGATAATAATGCCATTAGTATGATATGTACGTTACAGGATTTGATTTTAAGTAATAATGTGTTTGTTTTCCAAGACAAGATGCATTGGTAAAAATGTGGTGTTGCAATGGGCACACCCTGTGCTAATAGTTAAGCTAATCTTGTCTTACCTAAATGAGAAGAAGAGTATGTCTTGAACAACAATGGTCTTCCACTTGCATCAAATATTACAAACTCTTTGTGGATGACATCGTTATTTTAGGAAAAGAGAAACTGACCAACTTCTGCAGGAATTCAGTAAGCCCTAAATGTTTTTTTTTCTGTATGCATCGTGGCGTGATGTGTATACAAGTGCGAATGATTTAAGATTCAGTAAGCGCAGCTTAGCGGCAAGTAAGCACATGCAAACAAGGAAAATTCCATGTAATGCAAATTACCTCATAAGCAGATGACTTTTATGACCCAGGTGGAGTGATTCAGCAAACATGAAGCATCCATGTAGAGCCTATGTCTGTGTTCATAGTGTACAAGGAAGTTTTCTGCATACAGGAGTGTCCATGGAATGAAGGGGATATAAAAGTCCACAAATATAAACATAACTCCCCTGAAATGGTTCGATCACATACACTGATTTGTGAAAATGCATTGTGATGTCTGAAAATGCAAGGGAATATGCAAAAATAAACTTTTTTTAAATAATTTCAGCATGTTTGAGCTGTGTGACATAGTGCACAAACATGCCTAATTGAAAAATATGAAAGAAAAAAGAAAAAAAGTATTTTATAATATCTGTTAGAAATGTATTATAGGATGTTGAGTGGGGTCTCTACAATGGTGCATTGGTGCTGTTGCCTAGGTCATATGGCTATGAACTGTGTAGTTACCAGGTTGTCAGCACAAAAATGTATGCAAATGAAGTGAATTTGTTGAAACGGTAAAAGGAATAACAATGTCTGCAGATCCCTTCTGACTAGGCTCCTACACCATGTTGATATTACCATGAGATGTGGATGCCAGCAGGGAGGTGTGTCACATTACTTTTAGGAATTTTTTAATACCCGGTGCTTGTGTTTGCATGGCACACTGCATAACTAAGCATGTTCATGTGAAGCTTAACATGGACACATGGCAGACTAGTCATGTGACAGTGATGATTCTTTAGGAGTGAATAAACTTTGCTGAGTGACATGGCACACAGCGACATACCATGCACCAAAGTATGGTCATTAAATGATGTTAATTACAATTTAGGCAAGCGAAATTCATAATAAGTAGCCAATCACACCTGGTGGACCTACCGCAGACCTGCATAAAGTATGCATACACTCTACAATTTGTTTTCCCTCAGTACTCTGAAGCATTGGAGTACTGACTTGGAAATTTTAACTGATGAGCTAATACTAGTGGCTGCTGCAGCTATACTACATCAGCATATAGTAGAAGCTGAACTCAATTTTGCTGGTGCTGCAGACAATAGGCCTAGGCTGAGAAGGAGAAGAATGTTCAGGCCCAGGATAACCTTCCAGGAGGTACATGAGCCGGAGACTGTAGAGTGCTACAGGATGGACAGGGACATATTACAAGAGCTCACTGAACTCTGCTGCCCTCAACTCAGAGCTAGAATTAACAGAGGGGAACCCATTCCAGTGGAAACAAAGGTATGTGTAGCCCTTAGGATACTAGCTACAGGTACTTTTCAAAGAACAACTGGGGACATGATGTAGGTGTCACAGGCATCTGTATCCAGAATACTCCACCAGTTCCTGGATGTTATGCTACCACATGCCAGTAAACACATATCCCCCCCCCTCACCTGAGGTGAGGGCCAGCAATATGTAATAGTTCTACCATGTAGCACACTACCCTGAGGTACTGGTTGCCATAGATTGCACCCATGTACACATCAAGGCTCCACCTTGTCAACTTTGTAGAATGCATGTTAACCACAAAGGGTACCACTCCATCAACTGCCAGGTCATGTGCAATGCCCAAAGGATTATCCTGAATGTGTGTGCTGGCAACCCTGGCAGTTATCATGATTCCCATATCTGGCACGCATCACAGCTGTACCAGATGTTTGCTAGGGGGGACATCCCACATGGCCATTTACTGGGGGATGCTGGCTATGCCCTGGGACCATGGATGATGGCACCCATCAGAAATGCATACACACCCACAGAAGAACACCATAATGATGCACATACACTCTAGGAACATCATAAAGTGTGTGTTTTGGCTGCTGAAGTCATAGTTAAGGTGCCTAGATATATCTGGTTGAGCCCAGCAGTATTATCCAGTCACATGTACACATATATTCACAATATGTGCTATGCTACACAATATGATCCTGCAGAAACAGCTGCAGCAGGAGCAGCAAAGGGAAGGGATACACAGCCCTCTACCAGTGCCTAGGTCACCACAGCCACAGTCACAGGAGGACATGGAGGAGGAACCCCCTGCTGAAGTCCCTGTAGACAGATGTAGATGTGCTCAGAACACCTTGGCACTGGCAAAGAGGCAATACATAGCACATTCACTGACAACCTAGGGCCCTAGGGACTAACACCTTGCTTCTACTCACATACAGAAATTAACAATGATGGTAGGCAACCCACACATCCTGTATCTACTCATGCACTGGGTGTGTACTGTTTGTATCAGACAGATTCAGCCATGATCTACAGTGGAGTCAGTTGCTACATTTGCAAGGTAAGTCCATATCATCCACAGTACATGTAAGGATTATTATGATATGACATTGTATGCATGGATCTGGTATATTATGCAAGTAAATATTGTGGGCTACTTACACAGAAATTCCATCCACATGGGACTACAGATACCCATTCCACTATCTTGTTTCCAAGAGTATTCACAAGGACCCATGCATGGAATACTTATGCAGACCTTCTGCAACAGAGTACTGGTACATCTGTCAAGGGAGATGTTAGACAGTGAGATGTCATGATAGTCAGACTACTGCATATTCCAGTAGAAGAAGTGGTAGTGTTCTACCACCCCCAGTACAGTGGTGGTCCCTTGAAGCTGCTTTAACAGAAACTCAGCAATGGTATAGCATCATGCCAGTCAGTCTCAGGACAGTAACAAAGAAATTGATCATACATTCTCTATATCTTATTTAGTGCAGGAATAACTATTTTTTATTTATTTATTTATTTATTTATTTTACATTTGTTGACCGGGCTAGTCTAACTGGATATATGTCCATTTTCAGTAGAGGCCCGGGGAGAAAAGCTCCAAACATGAATAGTGACAATGTTAAACATATATAGAAAGGCATGTAAAATCACATAAAGTGAAAGCATTGGTAAAAAATATATAATACTCAGGTTATAAACTCTAAAAATATTACTCTAAAAATTATACTAGAAAAAAAAATATTAGAGTAAAAAAGATTATACTAAATACAATAGTGGGTAAGAGTAAAACCCAATTAAGAGAGAAAGGCCTTTATGTTTGACAGAATTACTAAGAATAAAAGAGTAGTACCTAGATTAGGTGGCATAGGATAGAGGAGTAGGGAAAGGAATAAGAGAAGAAGGGGGAAAATATATCAGTCTGGGTTAGCACATGGACAAAGCCAATGAGTTTTAAGATGTTCTTTGAGGCAATTTTTAAATAGAGAAGTAAAAGCTAAGATTGATAGTTCAGAAGGAAGTTGATTCCAGTTTTTACCTGCTGTGTTAGAGAAAAGTGAGTCAACAGCTTTGTTGTTGGATTTAATTGTGGAAACTATGAGCTTGTTAGCAGAGCATAGTGTAGCAAGATTTTTATATGGTGTAATCAGATTAGAGAGGATAGGGGTGTTGTTAGGGTGTTATAGGATCTTTTGAGTGATAAGTAATTGTTGACAGAGTATATGGTTTTCCAGTTCTAGCCATCCAAGTTGTTTGAGGTTGAGGCAGTGGTGAGTTTTGAAGGGGGAGCATGTAATGAATCTAGATATGCTATTATAACAGGTGACAGGTTTGGAAAGGTTATTTTTTGATAGGTTAGTATATACAGCAGATGCATAGAAAAGGGTAGAAATGAGGTGGGTTTGTGCAATAGTTTTCCTGGCAGAAGAGGTAAGGAAGGGTTTAATTCTATAGAGGGTGCCGAGTTATTTGTTAATGTACTTTATGGTGGAGTTGATGTGGTCATTGAAGTTGAGACGGTTATCAATTGTAACACCTAGTAGGCGGGTTGTAGAGTCTAGGGTTATGTTGGTAGCATTGTTAGAGGTTACAGAGAAGGATGGAGTAAGTGATTTATGAGTAGGGGTAAAAAGTAGTAGTTTTGTTTTTTTGGGATTTAAGAGGAGACAGTGTTGCATAAACCAGTTTTCAACATTATGAAGAACAGTTTGGGTGAGGGACTGGAGAGTGTCTATGTTCTTGGCTGAACAAAGTAAGGTGGAATCATCTGCATATTGAATGCAGGTGGCTTGAGGAATATTTATGTGTAGATCGTTAATAAATAAGGAAAAAAGAAGGGGACCTAAGATAGAACCTTGGGGTACCCCAATATTTACAGGAAGTAGTGAAGACAGATTGTTATCCCAAAGGACTGCCTGCTGTCTATTATCCAGATAAGACCTAAACCATTGTAATGCTTGTGGTTCAAGAGAAAGGATATTTAGTTTGTCTAAGAGTAAGTTATAGTTAACCATATCAAAGGCTTTTGACAGGTCAATAAATAGTGCAGAGGAAAAGGAGTTATTGTTGCTATTTTTATTTATAGAGTCTGTGAAGGATAGTAGGGCAGTTGTAGTGCTATGGAATGGTCTGAAGCTATGTTGGCAATTGGCTAGTTGGTTATTTTGTAGTAGGTAGTTAAGTAGTTGTTTGTGAATACATTTTTCCATAATCTTAACTATTGGGGAGAGTAAGGCAGTAGGTCAAAAGTTAGACAGCTCAATAGAAGACCCTCCTTTATGTAGAGGGATGATGTGGGATACTTTTCATATGGATGGATTTTTGCCTTCTGATATGGTTCTGTTAATAAGGATAGAGATGGGATAGTCTATAGCTTTTGCGGCAATTTGTGGGTATTCAGATGGGAGACAGTCAGCAGAAGGTGTACAAGGTTTCAGTTTTTGAAGTAGCTTACAGATGAGAGAAGTAGGTACAGGTTGTATTTGAAAGGTAGGTGATGTAGTCTTGGAGGAATTTAGTGGAGAAGCAGTAAAGGGAGGTAAAGAATTGGCTAGGGTTTGAATGGCTTCTGTAAAGTAAGTGTTAAAGGCATCAGGGATCTGGTTGGAGTTATTATGGCTAAAACCTACAGGGGCAGGGGTAGCAGAGTGACCTGGATGAAGAAGTTTGTTAATCCTGACCAAAATGTTTGTGGATTTTGTTGACTGGTTTGTTGGAGGTGAAGGTAGAAGTCTTTTTCGTCTTTGAGAATATCTTTCTTGGTGGCATTTCTTAACTGCTTAAAGTAGAGCTGATCTGATGGACATTTGGTAGCTCTCAATTTAGCCCAGATTTTATTTCTAAGGAGCATCTTTTGTCTAGTTTGTTTTGTGAGTCATGGGGCAGATTTGGATCTTATTCTAGTAGAACGAAGAGGTGCATGGTAATCTAGGATTTGAAGATATTTGGTGTTGAAATAGATAACTGCTTTGTCAAGTTCAAGATGGATTAGTGGTGACCAGTCACACGCTTGCAGTTCATTTAGGAAGCTGTGTGGATTAAATATTTTTTTTGTGCGGGAGGTTTTAAGATTATGAGTAGTTGGGATATGTACTTTTTGTCAAATAATGTAGGTAAGCATGTGGTCGCTGATATCGTCGGGAAGGGTTCCTGGAGTAAAAGTTTCAGGGTGGCTATTAATAAGGATCCAGTCAAGAGTAGATTCCTTACTGGTGGGTTTGTGAATTCTAGTAGGAGTTGATATTAATTGTGAGAATCCAAAGAGATTTATGTGGTTAGTAGGGTTAGGGGAGCTGCATGAGGACCAGTCGATGTTAAAGTCACTCAGTATAATGGTCTCCTGGGGTAGTTGGGCAGAAAAATAGCTAAGTAAGTTTTCAAGAGTATTAGTATTGTTACCTGGGGGAGATACATGCAGATTAGATAGATTTGGTGTTATTGATTTGGAGTTTGGTAGTCCGGAGTTTGGCTTTGGTGTCAAATGAAGGATGCACACTGAAAGGGAAAATTTGGAGATTAGATTTAAAGAGAATGGCTATACCTCCACCTTTTTTGGTTATACGGTCACATCTAAGGATATTATAGCCAGGAGGGCTAATTTCCTGGTCTAGTGTAGATTGTTTTAGCCAAGTCTCTGTAAGGCATAGGATATCAAATGAGTGCACATCAAGGAGTGATTGCAGGTGGGAAACTTTGTTGTTGATACTTCTAACATTAAGGTGAGCTATCAGGAGGGAGTTAGGTGGTTTAGTTAATGAAGAAATCATAGGCACTGTTAAGTTGTTAAGGTTATTGGTATAGTCAGTATTGGGGGCTGGGTTTGGATGAATATCACCATCTAGGAGGGGGTGTTGCTGGGGATTTTTTAGGAATTTAAGGATTTTGAAGAAGTTATTAAATGTTTTTTTGGAGGTGAAGTAATTAAAATGAGATGTTCTAAGAAATTTTGATAGTATATAGTTAGAAGTACTGGTTATGTTATAGTGGTTAAGGGAGTAGATAAAGGAAGATGGTAATGTTTGTTGTAAGTGATGGTTTTGTTCTGGTAGAAAAAGATTTTCAAAGAGGGCGAGTGAATAAGGTATGGTAAGAGAGGCTATTATAGTAGTTAAGAGTAGTATGTTTTTGAAAATGGTTTTGAGTGAAAGGGGCCATATTTATAGGAAGTTATAAGTTAAGAATAGGTAGTGTAAGTAGAAGTAGAGAAGAGGAGAGAGTATTTTGAGAGATTGAGCTGGGTTAGAAATTATGCAGAGAAGAAATTAGCGGAGGATGTAAATGGGAGGATAAGGAAATTAGTTAGTGCAGTAAGGTTAGGAAAGGTGAGGGAGTAGTTCAAAGAGAGTTAATTAGTACTAATTAGGAATGGAGGAGATGGGGAGTGGTCTAGTGTTGAGGAGGTTTATGATAGGCTGGGAAAAAGGAGGGGGAGTGGCTAGTGAAGTATATGTGTATTGCTACTGGGGGTGGGTGGGAATTGGGGGTAGGATAGGGGAGCGGAGTGAGCCCGCAGGGCGAATGGAGTGGGGCAGACCCAAGGAAGTTAAAAGTAGTGAGAAAAACAATCAGTAAGGTAGAAGGTAAGAACAGGGATGGTAGGTAAAAAGGCAGAGGTTGTGAGTGTAAGGAAGGGGGAAAGAAAATGAGCGGGAACCAGGGGGACAGAGGGCTAAAAGGACTAGGAGTGGAAGAGAGGAGGGCAAGTTACAGGGATAAAATAGACTATGGAAGAAGATAGTAAGGAGAAAAGAGTTCCAAGAGTAGGAAGTTTAAATTGAGTGGTAAGAATAGAAATTGAGTGAAATCAGAGGTGGTTAAAGACTGCCATCTAGTGGTCAAAGTCTGGAAGTACACAGTGAGGAGATCACAGAAGCTGGTTATAAGTAAAGAAAATAAAAGTATTTCAGAAGGGAGAGCTTTTAGAGGTGTCACAGAATAGAGGGTGGGGCTAGAAGAGTTTAGAGTTAGGAACAGTGGAGTTCAAAAAGAGTAGGCGGGGGGGTTATGGCTGCTGGCAGATATGGCACTTTAACTAGTAAAGGTATAGTGGACTAGTATATACAAATATTGTATATAAAAAAATGAATAAAGTGTGACTTACAATGTTAATTTAATTGGTGTACAGTCCAAGGGGTATTTTGATTACCCAGGTGAGGAAGTACACAGGCAGGTTTAGGTAGGTGAATATTGCTGATCTTTGTAATCCAATAGGGCACAGCCGGGAGTGGACAGAGTAAGTTTAGGGAGTATGCACAGCTGGAGAGAAATAAAAATAAAGAGAGAAGAAGGTTATAATTACCACTAGGAAAGCAAGAGGGAAGTTACTTTAGCAGTACAAAATTAATAAACACCAATATGCTAGCACAAATAACAAACATCAGGACCAGGTGTAGAAACAACAAATACTAGGTCAGGAGCACAGGAGCAAGCACCTAGTGCAAAATAACACAAATAGTTGGATCCCTGCAGCTGTAATTAGCTATTGAAATATGACTAAAAACAATGTAGAAGATGAAATATAGGTTAAACAAAACCTTAGACTAAGAGTGTAATCATTAAAGTTAAAACAAGGAAGCCAGAAATTAAATTAACAGTAGAAATAGTTAGCTATGTTTCAGCAGATACTGACAATTTGCTTGTAGTACAGATAAGTTTGCAGTACAGAAAACATAACTGGCTCTTAAAACAGCATACTTATTAGACAAGCCTGTTTAAACACATGTAATTAAAACTACTTAAATAATACCAAACACACAGTTACTGTTTAAATTCTCAGAGTACAAAAAAAGGCTACAACTGAGGCCAAATAGAAATTAAATTGTTTTTCTTAATGCCAGGACCACGACCTATACAAAATCTGACAATTTAAGCTACACAGGCATGCAAAACCTGCCACAGCTGTTTGTAGTCGCAGGGTATCACAACTCTAAAAACTATGTGATTTAGCTATGCTGTAGTGAAATGTAATTAATTAGGGCAGAAATAAAGTGAGTATACCTAATAGTAAAGCTTATTAGAGGATGCTATATACGCCTCTGTGAGCGGCTAAGACTTATGTAAATGTCAATAGAGTAATACAAATCCTACAACTAAATTAATTTATTATGCACATGTTTTATGATGAAAAACAAATACTACAACTAATTTATTTGCAGGAAGTGTTCCGGTGAATTTCAGGTCCTCTAAAGTCGCATGAAGCAGAAAGGTACCTGTAGAATTTCAGCGGATGCAAATTATTCACGTATATATGTATGTCTGCAGTTGAATGTGTGAAGAATGCTTTCTGTCTTTCAAGCAACCTGTGTGGTGCAAAGTATGAGGACAATTAGTTTGTGCAGTGGCATTCAGGATACTAATCTTGACCTAACCATTTATTTTGGATGTTAGTATTGCAATTTGTTTTACAGACCATCAGTCTTGTGTCTGGTGCAATATTATTAACCTTTGTCACATATGAATTACACCACACAACTGAAGAAAGTTGTAGCCAAGTTCAGTGATGAGCAGCTGTGCAGAAACAGGGACAGATGTCATGTTTTATGTGTCACACACAAATCCTGGACTGGAATACAGGTAAGTGTGGTCTGGAGTCAGGTTATAACTATAGCAAAACCCAAACTGGGCATGTTCATACACTTAGTTAAGCAGAGAAAAAGTCTGTTGCTCCCCACTCTATCACCAACAGGTGAACAGGTGATGTTATGTACCTTGTTAGCTATGTACACATTGAAAGGGCACATTGTTTTTGCTCACTTGCTTGCCCATCCGAATGCAAACATCCACATATGGGCAAAATGGCTACTGTAGATACATAGCTAGGATAAACAACAGTTATCTCACTGCAAGGCTACTAGGTGCAGATAACAGTTGAGGAGCAATGTCACACTGCAGCCCACACATGCTGTTCATCACAACCCTAGTTTATGTACTCCACTAGGAAGTGCCTGAAGTCATGTGTAAAGTAGACTTAAGCTGTGGTGCATGTTGTAAATGCTGTTATCTGTGCTGTGTAACACTAGATAGGTAGGGGGTTCTAATCTCACTCTGGTCCACTTGGTGTGTGTGTGTGTGTGTGTGTGTGTGTGTGTGTGTGTGTGTGTGTGTGTGTGTGTGTGTGTGTGTGTGTGTGTGTGTGTGTGTGTGTGCACTCCCATCTGCTTAACAAATGGGAATCCCACATTTCAATGAGCCTGCACTTTATGGCCCTTGCAAGTGCTGCCAGTCTCCAAACCCTTCACTTCCACAAGGCCTGCTCGTATCATGAGCCTTAACACTACCAATTGCCACACTAATGTCAGGCTTAAGCCATGGTACATGCTGTAAATACTGTGATAAGTAATGTGTAACACTAGAGAGTTTGGGGTTCTAATCTCACTTTGTTCCATGTGTTGTGTTTGTGTGTACATCCCCTGAAAAATAAATGTGATCACCACACCGGCTTACACAGAGGTGGAGTTTCAAGTATTTTGACTGTTGTAGGTGATGTGTGCCTACAAAGTCCTGACCAGAACAAGGCCTGCTGATGTTATCTACCATAACATCAGCCAAAGACATATTAACAGCACACTTGAGGTGTCATGCATGCATCAGGTACTGTGATCCTTATCGTGTACCATTAGATAGGCAGGTGTTCTAATCTAATTGCAGCCAACTTGAACTGTGTATGCTATGCACTGTTCTGTATACATGAATTGAAAGTGGTATTATTCTTACTGTAGCCATGTGTGTGTGTGGGGGGGGGGTGTTACAGCATTTTATTTCCATGTACAGGATCATAGGACCATTGGACTGTAGTAGCCTAATGGATGTAGGTGACATAAAATTCTAGTCATGTTTTAATCTTTATTTACACAATCAGCACATATTGCCCCTGTCCACAAGGGACACACACAGAAGCCCTGTGGTGAGGTGATAGTCATCCATGCAGTCATACAGACTGCATCTGTGGAAGGCCAGTGAGGTGCACTGTTTGCCATTTGGTGGGGGTCTGTTTCAACAGTTAGTGACAGTGTGCTACACGTATGTCCCCCCACTAACCTGTATTATTAACGTCACATACCAGGTAATGAGACCCAATAACATCCCAGGCTGCAGCCTACATGAACGCAGGCAGGAACTTGCAGCACCTTTAGGCACCCTATTCAATGAAAGCCTGAGTATCAGCTTTGTCCCAGCCAAGTGGAGGACAGCCACTGTCATCCCTTTGCACAAAGGTGGAGCATCCACCAATCCAGCAAATTATAGACCCCCTCAACCTACCTAGCCTGATCTGCAAGGCCATGGAATGGAATATCATGGAACACATTAACAAGGACATTGGAAACCTCTGAACACTCAATCACACACAGGGTGGTTTCATCAGGGCAGATCAAGACTGTTAAATTTGGTCAACTTATTTGAGACATTCTCCAAAGTCATGGATGAGAGGAAAATGGTGCATGCCACCTACATTTACCTGGCCAAAGCCTTTGATACTATTCCCCACTCAGGCATAATAGGTACACTTTCTCAACTAGGCATCCCTATGTATGTTACCAGATGGGTAGCAGACTGGCTCACTGATAGAACCCACATGCTCAAAATAGGGGAATCCACCTCAAGCAGTAGACTCATAATGAGTGGTGTATGCCAGGGATCAGCCCTGGAGCCTATGTTGTTTTGGATATAGTTTTCTGAGTGGCAGGCCAAAACCAGTGGGCTATAGCTGTCCAGGTTTGCAAATGACTGCAAGCTGGCCACTGTCATCAATTCCCCTAGTGATGTGGACATCCAACAAGAGGGTCTCATCCAAACAAATGCCTAGTTCCAGAAACATGGCCTCAAACTGAATGCTAAAATATCTCTCATCACCCCCTTTGGGGAGAGTGATTTCCCCATAGATTATCACAATAATAACAAGGATCTAAGCACAAAATTAGTCATGAAGGACTTGGGCACCCAGCTTGATAGCAAACTGAATGTGGACAGTCATATTGCCTCTGAAAGCTGTCTACATGACCCACCTCATTAGGAAGGGTATCTCATCCAGGGACAAGGAGGTCATAACATCCTTGTATTCTTCCCTTATATGACCCATTATTGAATACAATGCCCCTTTCGGCATGTACCTCACAAAATACATGCAGCAGGTGAAGAGACCACAGAGGTTCTCACCAGGTTAATGCAGGACTTCAAACATCTAATCAACACAGACTGGCAAAAAGCTCTGCCCCTCTACTCAGTCTCATACACACATCTCAGAGGTGGCCTCTGTCTGGCATACACAGCAATCTGAGACCCCACCTTGATGGGAATTCTGCATATGTGCAAGTCAAGCTCCACTTGAGTAACCCACATGCGTGGCCTCAACCTAGTTTGTGATATCAATAGGACCTGTTGGCGGGACAGATTTGTGTCCTAGAGACTCTGCCTTCTTTGGAACAGACTTCCTTTCAATGTAAAACCGAGTACCTCATTAACCCATTGAAACACAGGCTAAATTCCTGGGCAGGCTTGTAAAGGCCTTAGGGCCAATAGCCTAAAAAATCCCTATGATCCTACTATCCTGTGTCTTTACAGCAGGTAATACATGTATCATTGCACTCACAGAGTTGTAGCATGTACAATGCATCAGGGTTGCACAATTCCCAGTATGCAAGGCAGGGATGACTTCTGAGTGGTCTATATGCTACAGTGACAGTAATTATACACAATCCTCATAGGTCAGATACTGGGGACTTAAAGTTCCCTTGTGAGGAAAGTTTGTGTTTTGTCCAATTGCTAGTGGTGCTTGCAAAGGTACACGAGAAAATGGCCATTGTAGTGAAATATTGGCATGCTGATGGAAGAGCACACAGAGGTTATAAACATAGCATTATTGAGTGACAGTGCCCTCACTAATGACATGAACATGAAGCTGATGATGGTCAGGCTGCATGAACTGCTGTGACATTCTTACCTCATAGGTATCACTGCCATTGCAGTGCTTTGCTGAGCAACCTTGCATGTGTATGTCACTGGATATTATATATCATAGTGTGACACTGCAGCTGTGCTCCAACTCACCATCCACACATTACCCTATTGAAACCCAAGAACCCTGGAATACTAGGCACAATACATGCCACACTGTAATGATTGCTCTGATTGTTACTCAAGGCATCTACCTGGTAAATCCATCTTACCCCTGTGGAGATAAGGTTATATATGGTAAAGTAGATGTAAACATGTGTGGCCAGGCCTGTGTGCCCATGTATATCACCTTTGAGTATGTACATCAGGTGTGACTAATGAAGTGCTGTGTACCAGGAACATTGCTGTTACTGATAGAAATGATACTACATACACATTTGCATGGTGCTACAGCCATGAGTATGCGAACAGGCATATGTTCATGAAGACCCTCTTGTGGGAGAGTGACATAACTGGGAGGTTGTATGACTGCTCCCAGTTTGCTGTGCCATGAGGTGCTTCTTGTCCTCCTGCCAGCTACAGCCAAGTTTATGCAGTTGTACAGGTGGCACATCTTGCAGTGAAGATGTGGAGATTCATGCATGCAGAAGGAACTTGTTCAACTCTGTGGTCATTACTCTGGCTTTGCTAGTCTGCACTGCCTGTCAGGCTACAAGACAGCACACTGGATGTTGTGTGACATGATGTGGGAGCACAGTTATGTGTTCCAGTTACATAAATGTACAATCTGACATACGCAGGACAAGTGTGGGTGCACACACTTTGGCCAAAGGTGCCCACCCCTCTGCAGTACACCTCAGATCCATGTCATGCAGACATTCACCATGAAGCTTATGATGGTCAGGTTGCATGAACTGCTGTGACATTCTTACCTCACAGGTATCACTGCCACTGCAGTGCTTTGCTGAGCAACCTTGCATGTGTATGTCACTGGACATTATACATCATAATGTGACACTGCAGCTGTGCTCCAACTCACCATCCACACATTACCCTATTGAAACCCAAGAACCCTGGAATACTAAGCACAATACATGCCACACTGTAATGATTGCTCTGATTGTTACTCAAGGCATCTACCTGGTAAAGTGTGTGTCAAGGCTACAGAGCCTTGCATGATGTGGGACAACTATGTGGATAAACAAACAGGCTGTGGCCTGCACCTCATGTGGAGTTTAGTACTAACATTTTGCTTTTTATGTGAGATGAGGTGTACCATGGTATCCCAGGAGAAAGTGGTTGTGGTGAGAGCAGCAGTTGTAGTAGCCAGGCACCAGCAATTCAGGGGACCCTCCTCTTGTTAGCATTCATCACAAGGTAATTGTGTCAGCACAGTACACACCACTTGAGTGGTGTGCAGCTGCAGGATAACTGTGTGAACAGTGCATTCCTACCTTTCCCAGGGTGTATGTATGAATCTCCCCCAACTGCTTTTCTTTGGTATCTACAGGCACAGGTAAGTTGGTAGACTACCTTCTTGGAAACCATGCTGAAATTAAAGTCAATACATAGTTGCACACAGGGCAAGTAGCATGCAGTGACAACTGGTGTCACCAGATGTCTCAGTAGTGTCACATTTACAGCCATGAAAACACTTATCTATGAACTTGTGAACTTATGAAATGATCACTAACAATGTAATACACCCGCAGACACTGGCCCAAACATAGTTTGTGTTGTTCAAGGTCAGATCATGGCTACCCTAAGCTTTGTACTGAACTCGATGTTACAGACTGCGATGTATTAGGGGAAAATGCCTCACCCCACCTACCATGGCACTACAATGCATTGATCAAAATTAGACTATCAGGCACTGTGGATACACTGTGTAGGTGGTTTACAAACTTGCATGTCATCCATTGGATAGCCAAGTGTCTGACAGTCATTATCTGGGAAGATAGTTTTTTTCTAGGCCAGCGCAACAGTGAGCCCAGTCATGAGTGGACTACTCAAACATTCCTGGGACTACCCCTCCTAGCCATTCCCTTCTCTGCAGTCATGGCCACTGTCAGTGACCTCAGACTGGCTACATTTGCAGATGATTGCAAATAAGGGACTGTCAGTGCTTTGCACACAGAACCAGAAGTTAGCCAGGATGAGCTGACACACACAGTCTCAGTTGCTGTCAGCACCATTGACAAATTCTACATGCAAAGGTATGCACAATACTATTCTTTTGGCAGGCAGCCATCACAGGACAATGCCCTAATGTCTGATCACCTCCAACAATTGACCCAGTAGGCAGGGACTTAAGGACGCAGACAGCGATGTAGCCTTCATCTTTCACTAGTCAGTAAGACATGGGACTTCATGCACTGCTGTAAAAGCTATAAGATATGGCATGTAAATCCCAGAATGCCATTGTTACACTGTATATGGTACTCATCACACATATCATTGAGTGCAAGGGCACCTGTGGTATGTAAGTACACAGACATATCTGACACTTATAAACAGCCAGAGAGGTCTCACAGTAACCAAATGCACAGTGTGCATAACATGCCCATTGCAGACTGTATCAAGGCCAAAATTGTGTACTCTGTCTACTACATGCTTTGGAGGGGAGATATATGGCTGCCATACAGGGAGCTGTCATCTCCCACTGGGTAACACCTGCAAATCCAAGAAAAAACTAGTATGGGATGTACCTGTTTTACACAGCTGCACCTTGACTGTGGTATAAATCAGGTTTGTAACCGTGACACTACACCTTACGTGAAACAGGCACCCCATCCATGTGAGCCACACTTCTGCTGTAATGCACATCATGTGTAAGTAATACAATGGGATGCAGAATAAGGCAATCATAACTGGATGAGAACAAATGTCTGTAATGGATACACACCTGTAGGTGGTAAATCTCCTATGGCACAGCTGGTAGATATGTCAGCTCTCAGAAACCTGCTTACACTTATCAAGGAAACTACATTGTGTCAGCAATTACAGATGCAGGAGTAGGCTGAATGACAACATTGGCCCTCTTAGCCTGTGATACACATATGAACCTATGCAGCCATGCACCTCTACTATCTTTATGAAGACATTTTGATTCTGTGCTGACATTCCTTCCTGTGCTCTGTAGCACTGTAACCATACATGTGTCCCAAAAAAATCCAGATCTGAAAAATAAACAGCTCTATGAGACACTGTTCATTTTGTAAGTATATAGCCATTACAACATCATCCAACTTCATCTACACAACATAATGTGGTGTACTCAATACAACTACCAGCAGACAACATTTGTCAGTGACCAGTACAAGTAGCATGTGAAAGGCAACAGAGGATTAAAGGACTACATAGCAATTTAGGTAGTGACTCTGTGCATCAGACACTTAGCTTCATTTCCCTGCATTGATGACAAGGATGATGGGGATGTGGCACATGGATCATCACTTGCAGAGGCTATTGTGTGGTGGTGCAGGAGGCCAAGGCTGACCCAATAGGTTGGCAAGTGTGTGTGCGTGTGTGAGTCAGGAAGGGAATTAGGCAAGATGGACCATGGAATGTGCTGTGTGTGTCTTCAGGTGACCTGATTGTGACATTGGTGTGTGACTACATGAACAGAGTCAAGCTCAGTGCTAGTCCTGTGTGACTGTATGTTATACAACTTTTAACCATGCATGGCAGAACTAACAGTCCACTGCCTCTGGCCCTGAACATGGTAACTGCCTCTGCTGGAGTTGCACTGGCACCTCCATGCCCAAGGTCAGAAGAGGTGCTAATACCTGAGGGTGACTGCTGTCTGCTGGGACTGTGTCCTCCACAGGAATGCCCAGGACCAGGAGCCCATGGCCTGCTAAGTCTTGGTGTGGACTGCACACTTGCCTCTGGGCTGCTAGATCTATTGCCACTACAGGACCATGAGTGAGCACAGTCACATGACTCTCAGCTGATGTAGTTGCTGAACTACATCCATGGATCTGACACTCAACTCCAACCAGACATTCTATTACAGACCATGACCATTCCAAGACAGGTAATCTATGATCTCTCTCAGACCACTGTCTTGCCACTGCATCAGTCAGCTGATCCAGGGTATCAACAATGCAGTAGAGATGGCAATCACGGATGTCAGACTGTGCTGCATCCATAACTCTGGGCATTCATCTGGAGGTCCATTTGGAATGTGCCTGTGCCTCCACGATGGCCCTCAACATATATACACCAAGTGACACATGATGGGACAACGGTAACAGTTGGTGGAAGGACACCAGGTCTTTTACAAGCACCCCTATCAATCCACCTGTGTGGAACCTCGCTATATCTTTGGCTATGACCAGTATTAACACTCACTGCAACCATAGTTACCCACACTTTCCTGTTCAATGTCCCCACCTGCTGACTGTCCAATATCTGTGGCTTTAGGGGACTGGGTATGCTTAGGCATACTGACTGTGCACAGTGATATTGAGGGCAGAAGAGGGATGTCAACCTCTGTGAGAGATTTGGCCCCTGCTACCCCCTGTGCCTCACTTTGGCCACCATCATCCTCTTAGTCTGAAGAGACACTGATATCAGCTTGTGAGGGTGACAGAGACCACGCTCTAGTCACCTGTGATAAAAAGAGAAAAAGATACATTAGTACATGCAATACTATGCTCTACAGTACTATCTTGCAATATATGTCAAGCTGTATGCAATGCTGACAGCATTATAGACTTGTCTGACCCCCACCCTCATATACCATGACCTGAGGACATTATTTTCTAAAAAACTTCTGTAGTTGTTTGTAAATAATAAGCTTCTTATTCAAGAATCTCATGAGCAGCAGTGATGTAAACTGCTGACATTTATCAACACTCTGCACAGTTGACACATAAGGCAATCTGAACTGTCCTATAAATACTGCAAATCTATCAGCGTGGCCACAATTACAAGGCACAGCTATGACTGCAAACCGTGTTCCACTGGTAAAACTCTGTGAGGCTGCCAATCATGCAGACAGTACATCAATCCAGCCCGAAGGCCTGGGATGACACTTTAGCAAGTACAATGCACTCAATCTACATCTGTATCACAACAGTGTTACACATACCAGGTGCAGGATCACACCTGCATATGATTCCTGATGGTCCTGTGAAAAATTGAAGGAGAGGTAATGTAAACAGCAACCCATGTTGTACTATGGCAGGTTAATATGTCCACAGATCTGATATTTACACTACATATTATGTTACTTGGTATTTAGTTCACAATCTGGGCATGGGATTCACACTGAAACTAACCCCCACCAAAAAAATACCTGCCCCCACATAAAAGTATGTGCAGCATGAAACATTGAATGCTACAGTATGTCGATGTTTATCCAACTCAATATACCTGGATGTTCCTCCTGTGTGGAAACGGTGGCACCCACATCCACAACATACCATGTGATGATTGTCTGGGAGCTGTCCTGTGTTCCTAGGTTCACCAGGAATTCCTCTGTGACTGACAGTGGTTGTTCACTGTAGGCCCTCCACCAGTGATGCTACAATCCTTGGCCCCATCTGCTACTCTTCTGTGGGCAGAATTTATCATCTGTGGCACAGTGTCTCACCTGCTCATATGTCCTGCTCTGTTGTCCAATGGCATTCACATTGAGAACCAGGTCAACCCACAATGCAGCCTGCTCTTCCCTGTTTGTCCCCTGGACAGCAGGAGTTGGTGATGCTGACAAAGGCCTTCCAGGATAGTTTCATTTCCAGCCTCTGTAAAAGGGCCCCAGCATCATGGATACATATCTCCTGAAAGAGAACAAAATGGAAACATATGTCAGTATCACATATGTGGCAGTATAGCATGTAGAGATACAACAATAACAAATGGCTACCAGTAATAACTGCTTGGTTACACATCTCACATTTGACAGCATGCAAACATAGTACAGGTGTGAATGTGAGTAGGATAGTGACAGTACTCATCTGTCCCTGCATGACAAGTATTGCTGTATGGTCACAAAACCAACACAAAAGTCCATTAAATTGTGGCCCGTATGTGTAAATCCCCCCTGTAATATGTAAAACAAGCAGTACCACACAAATAGCAGTGTAGTATTACCACCTCTATCAACATGAAATTTCCAGGAGAGTGGTATACCTATTTAACAGGGAGCATTCTACCTGTATTATACACTAGTTTCTCTGTAGGTATAACCCATGTGCATATCAATTGTGTTGCACACAAGGCTTACTGCTGTAATCACCATTCCCCTAAGTACATGGACAAATATGCCTCATGTTGGAAACAAAATGGTTACATACCTGATGAAGTACAATACTCTTCTGTTGAATGATACCGATATATAGATGTTGTGGCAATCAGTTGATCATAAAAAGTAACTCTCATACACAATTTTTTTTCCTAGCTAGCTGTTTGCCTTTTTAATGTGGTTCTGTATTAGGGAACGATTGCCTCAGAACCAATCTGTGCTTCTGAACTCCAAATTGCAGCTAGCACATCTGCTTTGCATTATAATCAGCCAATCCCATGTAACCACTGAACAAGACATAAGGCCTCAATGAACATTACAAGCCCCTTCTCTATGTTGGGTTTGGAAATAGTGGGGGACAGGTCATATGTCATGGCAGAGAGGATGTCTGTAGTAGCTACTATTTACATACAATTGTGTGTGCTACAGGGTGGAGCTGAAGGTGATGCTGCAGGCAATAGGCATAAGCAGAAAGGGTGAACACCTTAAACCACAGCAAGCTGTAAGAGTAAGTGTGGGACCTGTGGCAGCCTTATTTTATAGGCAGAGCCAGATTGAGTGTAGCCACCCCACTGGGAAGTAAGGTATGTGTGTCAGGTAAGTGTGCCAACTGACAGTATCAGTAAGACAATTAAAGCCAAAATCCTTGGGTGTGCCCTATAAAACATGTAGGTGTACATCAACCATGATGTCAGGCAGGTAGACAACTGCCAGATCACGTGTTATGCCATAGTATTCCCCTGCTGAGTGTTTGCTGGCAAGCCTTGTATCTAGCTCAAGCACCATATATGTATGTTATTTGTGCATCTGTGGTTGTCTGTGATATCACCAGCAAAACATTGTGGGCTGCAGTGTGATATTACTGGTGCACAATTTCAGTACACACTTCAACATCCAGTGGTAATGCAGCCAACTGCACTACCTGTTGCACTAGGAGTAGGATGAGAGTGGTCCTATCTGTATGCCTTTGCCCTCTGTAATATAGATTTAGGCATTCCAACTGTACTGCTTTGGGTGGATAAATAGGTGATGAGACAGACATACATAGCACATTTTATAATATTCATGGCCACATACATGTACTTTCATTGGTAGATGCAGCTGTACTTGAACCCAGGATCATGTGTACCAAAAAGTTATTTCTTTAATGCGTTTTACAGACTGAGCTACATAGTCACTGCTATGCCAATTGAATCCCTACATGTTGTAGTTACCAATTCACACTTATCTGCTGTTAAATACCATACTTACAATCTAATATTATATGTATGACTTTAGAGTACTGTATTTACATAATAGAGTCCCAGTTAACATCCTCTTTTTCATTAATGTTTTATCAAGTGTGTTCTTACATGTTGTAGACATAACTGCAGGGTTATCTGCTATCAGATACCTCAATTACATCTAAAATTATGTGTGTGCCTTTATAGTGATGTATTTGTGCACTATAGTGTTAATTGCAGTACTATTTTTGTATGAATCTCTGAGCTGATTTGCAAGATGCAGCATGATGTGCCACACAGTTTAAACATGCATAATGGAGGAACTACAGCACTACTATGAATAACCAAGAAAACTAAACAAAAACAATCCATATGCACCACACAAACAAACTTTATTTATTAAAACAGTATTAAGTGCTTTCATCTCATCATAAGAGACTTCATTAGAATACAAAAAAAACATTTTCTACTCTATTTAAATAACCCATTTAAATGACATAATTAATTAATTGACCAACCAAAACTATGAAAATGGAATTACACACATACAGGAAGTTATGTCACAACATTTAAAATCATAATACTAGATAACACTTTTATAAAATGAAGCCATCATAGAAAATATATATATTTTTTTATTTATATAATCATATTATATTTGCGCTTTCATTTAACATAGGAGAAATTTATATAGTATCATTTAATCCAGGGGGGAGCATTACAGCCAATCTAAGTTGCCATTCAGTTTCCTTCTTTCTTAAAATATTTTTTCCAGTCCCCTCCCCTTTGATCCAATTTAATTTTATCTAAAATACCAAACATGAATTTTGTGAAGGCTGTACAATAAAGGGAATGATTATACAGAGTGTTAGTTTGTTTTTTATTTTTTATATCATGTGTTCATATATTCTACACTTAAGTGTACACTCCGTTTTACCCACATAAAATTGTAAACATGTCATACACACTGCTAAATAAACAACCCTGCTTGTACAACAATTTCCTTTGTTAAAAAATATTTCACACTTTAAATAATTATTTAAAACTATAAAATGTGTCTTAATTATATATAACTACCACATGCCCTGGTCCCAAGATCTGTTTGCTTTCTTCCTTCAAGTTTGCATTCAAAAATCTTCTTAAAATTTGACCCGGTTTTATTAACAGATCTAGGCCGTTCTCCAACCTTCTTAAAGACTTCATTATTTGTTCTAAAAATATTCCAATTAACTTGAAGGGCCTTCTTTA
Organism: Protopterus annectens; assembly: GCF_019279795.1. Lineage (NCBI taxonomy): Eukaryota > Metazoa > Chordata > Ceratodontiformes > Protopteridae > Protopterus > Protopterus annectens. Next base: position 1,028,674,814 of record NC_056728.1, read on the forward strand.
TTTTACCAGTAAGATGGTTAAATTGTAATACATATGCTTTATCATACCCATTATGTATTTCCTGTAACGTACAATCAGTATTATCCTTTTCCAAACCCAATCCAAAAAGTGGATTGTAATAAGTACCCCACGTTCCATATGCCTCACTAATAATCTCATCTACAAAACTCTCTTGAAACATAATAGAAATCTTTTCAAGTTCTACTACAACATCTTCCAAATGTGATGGCATACGAGCCACTTTTATTGTCCCTTAATAATGCTCTTTTTTTTATTTAGTGGGTGGTTACTACCAAAATGCAAATATGCACTACATAAAGTATCTTTCCTATATACCTTGGATCTGAATCCATCTTGTCTATGTGATCTGTAGGTATCAAGGTAATTAATACTTTCCCTATCATACTGAAAGTTAAACTCAAGGAAATCTGTAGTTAAATTTAAATATTGTACAAATTCTTCTATCTCTTGACAAGTTCCCTGCCACAAAATAAAAATATAATCCAAAAAACATGAGTACATTTTCACTTTATTCCAATAAGGGCAACCCATTACATATGTATTTTCCCAACCCAGGAGAACAAGATTTGCATAAACTGAGGAACAGGCTGCCCCATTGCTACTCCCTTGATTTGTTGGTAATACTCCCCTTCAATACATATAAATTTATTCTCTAAAGCCATACTCATAAGTTCACAAATGATAGTAATTTGGTCATGTTTTAAATTAGATGAATGAAGCATAGTTTCCTCAAATAATGCAAGACCAACATCTTTCATAATAATAGTGAAAAGATCTTTCACGTCTATGGTAAAAAAAATCCAATCCTTTGCCCATATCTCCTTTTTAATAAACCTAAGAAATCCCATGAGTCTTTCACTATATGTGGAGTTTTTTCTGTAACATATTGTACACAGGTATCAATAAATACTGCCAAAGGATGAGTCTTAGAACCTCTTGCAGCCACAATAGGCCTAAAAGGGGGCTTCGCCACACATATGTATATGTATATATATATATATATATATATATATATATATATATATATGTGTGTGTGTGTGTGTGTGTGTGTGTGTGTGTGTGTGTATATATATATATATATATATATATATATATATATATATATATATATATATATATATATGGGGGTAAGTTGGGAATGTGAAGAAGCTTTTGCAGGCAGACAAGACAGCAGACAGGGTTGGTGTGTGACACAAGAGGTGGATGAACACCTTGGATGGGGAGAGTGTTGTGGAATCCTAGTCTCAGAATAATTCACAAAGTAGCAGTGTGACTCAAGTCCTCATCCATGGGATTGTCGGCACTCCTCCTTCACTGCCCTTGTGGTGGCAGTGGTGGAGGCTGGTGTCCAGGGTGAGGCTACCCCACCAGTGTGGTGAGCATGCTCTCTATCCAGTGCAGGTGATATGGAGCAACCTGTGTACCAAACCTGGTATTTCATTACAGGTAACAAAATCACATCTTGCACTGCTGCTCCCAGGGGGGGCCCAACCCTAGGCCATGGGGTGGAACTGCCCAATACTGCAGGTAGTGCAGGAGCAGCAGAGAGGTCACCACTAGGCTGTGGCCTAGACATGCTGGCCCCTGTGCCATGGCCGAGGGAGCCAAGGTAGGTGGATCATCTGGAACCAACCTACCTTGTCACACTGTAGTAAATTAAATGTAAACATAAGTTAAGATAGTAATAACCAAACAAATGTTAGTATTAATACATGGGAAGATAATACTGATTAATCAAAATACATATTAAGGTATTATATGTGAACACAACAATGAATAACAAAAAGGTAAGTATGTAAACAGCAAACCAGTATGAAGTAACCCATAAGCCTAACATTGCAGTTAGTTTAACAGAGTATATTAATATCAAATCATAATAATAAATAACATTAATAAATTAAAGAAGATAAGGGGTGTGGAGAAAGATAAAAACATACCATTAGTGAACTCGCAGATTATATTAGTAACACAGACTACTAATACATAATTCTACAGGTGTATAGTGTCAGTTGGAAGTACAGTGACTTTGATTCTTGTATAGATGATGCTACATGTACATGCCTCTCAACCTGTTAGCATGGGACAGTATGGGCCAAGCACTAACAGATGCAGGTACACAACTACAGGGAAATGTTGACATACCGTGCTCATACATTACTACCAATGTGTTCTGCAAATGGATTTGCAACTAAATTGCATTCCAGGTAATCATTTACCTACTAATCAAGGACCAGACAGATTAGGCAGTTGTCATTACATTACAAAAAATCAGTTGAGAGGTACGTTCATGTACATTAAATAGACTAGACAGACACTCATGTCTTAGTTGGCTGACATGGGAGTAGAACCCACAAGCTGTGACTCCAGTGGACATGTGCACTTAATTTAACAATTGACTAGAGTTAGATTAGAACACACATGCAGTGAATACAGCCCTACTGCAGTTATTTGAACACATTACTTATAGCACAGTTCTGCTTTAAAATTTATTGTTATTGTTCATTAGAATCTGTTACTTATGCACGTAATATCTACCCAGAACATGAGCTACCTTACCCATATACTTTGTTCCTGGAATGTGAGGAATAGAGAATGTTATTTGACTCAAACTGACCAGAAGACAGCCCTGAACCTTACTGTGGGTAGTGCACTACATTTATCAGACATTTGTCCCTACTTACCACACTTGCACCTCATCCTACCCAGGTGTTCTGCATGAGAATAGACATTGTGAGCCCATTCAGCTGCAGCCGGTGGAAGAGAAGCAAACCATTATGCATACCAGTTTTGAATGGATTCAGTTTGTAATATTTTAAAGTAGTAGCAAACATACTTGCATATCTGTGGGGTATGCGCAGCCTGAGCTTCTTGTACCCAGGTGTCCAAGATTCCCCTCTTCCTCCGCTTCAGGCCATCATAGTGGAGACAACACTGCTCACCAGTGAGGGGATACCAGTAGCACTGGTAAGATCCCTGGCATACCAATCTCAGGCTTAAGCTTTACATTCTGAGCCCTGGTAATCACCCTGCAGCAGCTGATTCATAGTTGGTCACCAGTTGTCCAACAAACAAGGACTACTGCACACCCCACCTCTTCACCCAAAAGTGCACCCCCTCACCAACGCCCCAATGCATATATACAGGTTACTAAGGACTCCAATGAATGCTGTAGAATCCCCACCTTTTGGTCTGAATATATAGGCTGCATTCCTGCCCTTACATGTCATACTGCAACTTTCAAAAAAGCACTGCATTGCTGAGCATCACACAAACCATTTTAGTGGAGCTATGCATCGCACAAACTCATACAACTGTGTTTCAGCAGAGCTTAGCAATGCACAAACAAGAACAGCCATTGACCATGTTTAAGCTGTGCTTAGCATTGCACAGATTGTCCAGCTGTAACAATTTTGTTTTTGTATTAAACTGCCCTTTTGGTCACCTCACACATTTTCACGGCATGAAATGTAAAAAGGTATGACTACTCAGGGCTCAAACATGAAACCTATTACATTTTCAACAGTAACTCAACCTATTTAGCAAGTGGGATCCAGAAAACCTTTACATATAATACTAAGGTGCCTGTTAGCATTTCTAAGCACTGCACTATACCATGCAAATGGCCATTCAAAAAAAAATGTAAACAAATTAATTACATCTGGTTTCTATTTTTAGATGTCTGGAAGGTGTCAGCTGTATATGTGTAAGCAAAGCTTGGCACCATTAAGCACTGTTGCACCATGCAAATGTGCATTAAAAAATAAAAAAAATAATTAATTACATCTGGTTTCTATTTTTAGATCTCTGGCAGGTATCAGCTATGTATGTGTAAGCACAGCTCGGTGTCACTAAGCACCACACCATGCAAATAGGCATTAATAAAAAACAATTAAAATTCAAACATATTTATACAATAGCAGAGTACATTACAAGGATTCTTATTCTGTGCATAACATCTGCCCAGGAATTTCCTGGACAATCTACAACTACAGGACAGCCTCTACACTACTGCTAACAAGGATTTAATGTCTGTATTACTGAGATCTCCCTCACCAGTGCACCATGATTAATATGCATGGTGCACTGCTGAGGGGCAACCATGGCTGTGTACATGGACACATTCCGTGTAGGCTCTACATGTAACCTACATGGATTTTATTGAATCCTGGGGATGGTGAATTTAAAGAGCATTTGGAAGGGACAACTTCATTCTTAAAATTTACAATGAATGTTTCATCTCCTAAGATAGACTTCCTGGAAGTTAGTATTAATAAGAGCATAGATGGTACTATTACTACAGGCAATTTTCAGAAAGAATGCTGGAAAAATAACTTGTTGTTCCAAACCAGTATGCATCCAGGTTTTATATATATATATATATATATATATATATATATATATATATATGTATATAAACAGTGTCCTCAAAGGACAATTTCTGTGATCCTCTCTGTTGCATAATGTGGATTTGGAGTATTTGGAAGCTTCAGAGAACTTTAGCAGAGATTTTAAATTGAGAGGATATAAGGAGAAAGAGAAATAAGTATCACATTAGCACAAGTTAGTAATTTGAGAGATATAAAAGAAAAGCTTTATTTTTTTTTTTTGGTAGAAATAACATTGAACCCAAAAATTCTGGAGGAAACAAAGAACAGAAAACGAAAGTGGTTCTAACTTATTTCAGTGATATAAATCAAGTTTGTGATGTGATTAAAAAGAACTGCAAAATTCTCACTACATATGAGAATATTAAAGGGATATTTGGTGAACAACCTTCTTTTTTTCTTCAAGAATAGTCAGAATTTGAAACAACAACCATGTTACAGACACAAAGTGGAAAGTAATTTCTCTTAAAGAATTGATACATTCCCTTTTCTTTCTTGAAGAGCCTGTAAATATATATCCAGAAGCCATCTCTTCATGCCTCCAATATCTAAGCAGACTTTTTTGGCCTGGCTATATACTGATCATCTAGAAAATGTCATCTACTTAGTGTTATGTAAAATATGTAGTAGTTTCTTTACTAGAAAAATAAATAGATTACTGAAGGAAAGGATCTTTCAACATTTAAGTGCCATCTGGTTACAAGACAATAAAAATGCATTAGCTAAACACATTATTTTGAATTTTGACATGAGTTAAATTTTATGGCACTGCAGATCATTAAAGAAGACTATCAGGGGAGGTAATCTTGTAAATAATATGGAACTTGCAGAAGTTCACTGGGTAGCTATTTTGCAAGCTGGCACGGTACCTGGACTCAATGTGAGTGTTCTGCTTAAACATGCCCTAAAAGGGCATAGACTATTTCAGATATAATGGCTGAATACTGGCCTTTGAAGTTACTCTGTGTTCAGTAGATCTGATGGAATCATTAATGTGAGTGTTCCACCAAAACCTGCCCTAAAAGGGCATAGACTATTTTGGAGATAATGATTGGATATTGGTTCCTGAAGTTACTCAAATTAGTTATGATCCACTCATAAGTGGTGTAGACAATTTTAGTGACTATGACTGGCTAGTAGTTTTTTAAAATGCATGAAATTATTTTATATTTTATGGATCTGAAGAAGTGTTCATTTGCAATACAAAACAGCTTATCCATATCTTTTTATATGTTTTTTTTATTAAAGTTTATGATTCTGACTGTGGCAGTTGTTCTCTATATTTTCTTTCTCATTTATCATTGTGTTGGAGTCCAACTATTAGCAGATGTTGTTGCGCTTTTTCTTTCTAGATTTGAACATTCACATATTTTATAACACTAATGACCCAGGTGTGTGTCTCAAAGCTTATACAGGTTTTCACAAAAGAATACTGATATCCTGTTTACAAATAGGACACTGAGATCCAGGCATTTATAAGGTACCTCTGTCCGTAATGGACATATGTCAGTCCCTGTGTACATTTTCATCATTATCATATTGAGTTCTGCTATGCTTTCATGGAAATGCTCTGTGTGATGGATATTTGCTTTTCTTTTCTGTTGTATTTTGGAATTAGCCTTTTCATATCATGAGACCTGTGGATGTTCTCCTCTCAGACAATGACAAGCACATGCCAGGTCACTGTCAGTGTCTTCTGATGATGACTGTGATGTCAACAATGGCAATGATAAGGAAGATGGACCTGTCCCCTGCCTGAGCCATCATACCTGCATCCTGGTGGAGATGATGCCATGATCAGAATTGAGAGGATTATCATGAGGAGATTCAGGAGTTTATGATGGATGTTTCCTGAATACAGATGACAGACATGATGGGAACATTCTTTCAGGATATGGCACACATGATTTGTTCAGTGAGCTAGCTTATGAGGTTATTCTGGAGTCTAAGCCCCATCAGCTTGGTTCCTCAGTCCATATATATTGTTTGTCTCATCCACTTGTGTTATGCTGAAAACATGCTGATTGCCTTAAATTTTATTTCTGCATATCATACTATGCAGGTGTCATGCTTATGTGTTATTGCCATGTGATATTTGCTTCAATTCCACTTTCCTCCCACATTCATCTGTCTATGTATTGTGGCAGTTAACCTGCAGTCATTGCTGTAAGGCATAGCTTGTAGACATGTGTTGTCCAAAATCCATCACTACCACTGTGGTATGGTTTGGAATTGTGTATTGCCATACCATGTATATGCAACAGAAGGACATGTCATCCCCATGTGTTTTGGTTGACAGTTGTCATGATGTCCCACTGGCATGATGTTGTGTTGTGTGCCATGGATTGGTAATACTGATGCCATGTGGGACATAATCTCATACATTCTTCAAATAGTTGTACACATTAACGGATTGTATATGTTTATGCACATAGTTGGATCCATACTGACACACAATTGTACCTTTGACATGTGAGCATTCACTTACATAAAGCTGATGTGCTGTAATAAATGTAATGATACTGACAGAAGAGTTGTCTGCTCAGCAGTGAGCAGGGTGGGTAACATACATCTGCAGTTGTGTTCGATAGTATATGAATTTCTTAGCTTGCTTACCTATGCATGTTGATGTTATATGACTGCACATTTACTGTGTATGTGTGTTTTATACATGACCAATTCTGTGGATATTGGCAATCATTCTGCCCATGAGATATACATTTTCCATGTGGTTAAATGTAGTTTGTTTTGGCTTCTACAGCACCCTGAGTACAGATCATCAGCCCCATACAGATTATTTATTACCTTTCACCACTAAGGATTAAGGTGCAAATGTTTTTGGGGTAGGTTTATGGATAGCCATTAAATTATCTAACTTAAATTCTAAAAGAGCCAAGGAATTGCTTTGTTTGATATGGAGTGGCACTTTTACCAAATGTAGGTCATTCCTTGAACCATTATCTATGTTATAGATATGTCTAGATTGTGATAGCTAGTGTGAGTATTTATCATGTTTCCAGTTCTTTGAAATGTAGTCCAGGCAGAGATCACCACAGACGTGTTGGAAAGAGAAAGAAAAGAGTGATAGAGCTTTTAGGTGCTCTGTGCTTACGGACTTCACACTTGTGATTCTTGTATGAGTTAGTGATATGATCATGTGCTTGGATACACACATGTCATAGGGGCATTACAAATTATTATGGATCTAATGACTGAATAGAGGAGGGGAGCTATGACTTCTCTGGACATGTGAGATATTCCTGCAGTGATTAGACAGGCTATGTAAAATGATTTTCTAACTATAGATATGTGGTGGTCAATGGTCAGTTCATTGTCCACAAATGTGCTCTGGCCTTTGATGACATAAACAACTCTGAGGAGAGTGTCACTTATTTGGTCATTTCAGTGGTGTCCAGACAACATGAATTTGCTGAACTTGTGTAGATTAGACAGTCTTGGAGAATGTTTGTATTATTTGAGGTGTTTATGACAGGTCCAAGTTAGTCACCCACAAACTTGGGAGTTGGCTTAGAGGATTATTGAGCTGTTAACAAGCTGTGTTCTGTCTTCCAGTGGTGCAAAATTTGATTATCTCAGCTTCCATTGCCTTTGTGACTCCGAACAAGTCACTTAACCAGAGACTGCCACAGCTTGAGTCTGAAAAAAATCCATGGAGATCAGTACTTTATCCCATAAAGCAAATAAAAAAATAAATAAAGCTTTTCAGCAGGAGGTCCTTATTATCAGCCTTTCCATTAGTAAAGAAAAAGACAATTAGAGGACATGAGTAACATTATTTATAAATTCCATGATGGTGACATGATCCGTCATCTTACATTTTGAGGCAGACAAATCTAACTCGTATGTAGTTTTCATGGTCAGTGGTTCAGCCATCCTTATATAGAAGACCACTACTGCCATTTTGCAGGCTTCAGTAGCATACCCATCTGAGAGGCTAAGGATACATGCAGTATGTTAACAAGAGAATCATCAAGACAGAGTTTCATACTAACATGAACACATACTGACCCATTTACAAACAAAGACCTGATGTTCTTTATTTTCTCAGATGGCATCCAATATTTGCACTGTGGTGGATATAGGGGAGATGCTGATTTGATTGTGTGTTGGAAATCATGGAGGGAATAAATAGAGACATTTTAAGTGATGTAGATAAAAAGAATATTTGAAATACCTTCTGGGTTTGAAAGTGTGGCACCATCAGATATAAACTCAGTGCACAGCTGATTGGTGTGCATGAGACTGCCGACAAATGTTGATGTTGTGCCTTAATTCTCTGCTTATTATTTTGAGTTTATGTTTTGAGCTGTGGGCTCTATAGACATTTTTTCAATTACTGAAAAGCTTGTTTTTGCACAATTCCACCAATGGGGTTTGTTTACAAAGGTGGCATTATATTTATGACTGACTGAAACAGAGGCCTCATTACAAAGGTATAGGTCAGAGAAGACGTCTGAGCTGAAAACAATCTTTTTTGCTTTCAGGTATAGTCATCAAGTGGTGGGAAGCTTTTAAGCTTCACAAGCTCTAGAGAAAGCAGTAGTAAGTTTCCCTTGGAAGATTCGATGAAGATGGTAGGTTTTGTGGGCACCTTTGACTAGATCATACAGAAAATACTATGGCATGGTGGTATGATCTGACCAGAAAGCAGATAACTACAGGTATGGTGCATAATATTCAAAAAACACCAAAATAAGAAAAATAGTAAAAAATAAAAAAACACAATTTCACCAGCACTTAACCAGGACTTCTTTATTCAAGCAATCTGGTACCTCGGCAATTCGCCTTCATGGATCACAGTGCATTCTATTTTCAAACAAGTATATATACACACATCAATCACATCATACAGCTGTCAATAATCCAATTAGCTAGTTAATTATCTATTAAACATTTAAAGTAACAACAAAAATATAATAATAAATAAATATAATAAATAAATATTTTAATAAATACTAAGTATAAATAAATATGAAATGTTGAATAACAAATATTAAATATTAAATACCCAATTCCTGATTCAAACCAAAGGGCTTTAAAGTCTTAAACTTTAAAATCATCCTAGTTTCTAACTCAAGCAGTTTTGCCACAGGATCACCCCCTCTAGACAAAAATGCCTCCCAGGCACACAAAATTTCAAACTACTAGGGGAATCACCATGTTTATCATGGAAATGTTTTGCAATAGGGCTCACTTCATTATTATTCCTAATGTCTTTAAGATGTTCTAGGACCAGAATCCTAACCATAAGTTTGGTTTGTTCTATGTACCAAACATCAGTACAAGAACAGCCCAGGATATATACCACCCCTGTTGATCTGCAGTTGAAAAAGAACCTAGGAACAAATGTCTTGCCATTAATAATATTTAAATTTATAGTTCTATCACAAATGCTGCAATGACCACATGGAAAAGTGCCAAAAGGCAAAAGGTTATTGTTCCCCTTAACAAAATTGTGATTTAATAACTCTTAAAGACATTAGGAATAATAATGAAGTGAGCCCTATTGCAAAACATTTCCATGATAAACATGGCGATTACCCTAGCAGTTTGAAATGTTGTGTGCTTGGGAGGCCGTTTTTGTCTAGAGGGGGTGATCCTGTGGTAAAACTGCTAGAGTTAGAGACTAGGATGATTTTAAAGTTTAAGACTTTAAAGCCCTTTGGTTTGAATCAGGAATTGGGTATTTCATATTTAATATTTGTTATTCAACATTTCATATTTATTTATATTTAGTATTTATTAGAATATATATTTATTATATTTATTTATTATTATATTTTTGTTGTTACTTTAAATGTTTAATAGATAATTAACTAGCTAATTGGATTATTGACAACTTTATGATGTGATTGATGTGTGTATATATACTTGTTTGAAAATAGAATGCACTGTGATTCATGAAGGCGAATTGCCGAGGTACCAGATCGCTTGAATAAAGAAGTGCTGGTTAAGTGCTGGTGAAATTGTGTTTTTTTTATTTTTTTTATGGTGCATAATATGTTGAAAGTATGTGAGGTCCAAGTCAGGAACTTTTGGGACTCTTGTAAGGGTAGGAGCTAATTGATGAAGGCAATAGGTTTCGAAAATATCTGGGAACTATTTTATATAGTTATACATTTTGTCCTGTATGCTTGCCGGTTAAAGAATGGATATTTGAAATTGCGAAAGTGAGCATCATTGTTTTTCTGATTAGGGTTTATAATTTATTGATGTAGACTCCAAGGACTGTGCGTGTCACAGAAGAGCCTTGTATTTAATACATAAAACAAAAAACAGCAACTGTCATTCTTTCTGATGATGTCCTGCTGCTTGTTGGAAGAAAGTGCTGAATTCAATAACATTCAATCCCTAAAGCCACAAAGAATGTCAAGAGCACACCAGTCGAAAGGTTTATCGAGCCAAAATAAAATCAGATAAAACACATTAAGCACTTTCATCCATAAGTGGGACTTCTACAGAATGAATAAAAATCACCTCAACATTCCTTATATACATGAAACCCCTTCCCTTACGTTTGATTGACGCAGACAAATGTACACACACCTCCTGCTGTAAATACAAATCCTGCCCAATGCAATTTAATCGATAACAATACAAACAAATAAAATAATATAATATAATATATGATATAATAAATTGCATGTTCTATGAATGCAAACACCAGATTTCAAATCTTTCATAAATAAATACTATATATATATATATATATATATATATATATATATATATATATATATTTATATATATATATATATATATATATATATATATATATATATATATATATATATATATATATATATATATATATATATATATATATAAAAATATATATATATATATATAGCTATCTGTCTCTCTCTCTCTCTATATATATATATATATATATATATATATATATAGGTTTACTATCGCATCAGTCAACTGGCATGTGGCCAACTTGCAGTTTCCAAGTCAGCAGAATGTCAACCCAAAATTGATCAACTACACTACAGCGAATGTGTAGTGTAGGTCGATAATTTGGGATTGACATTGCGCAGGGAGGTTGCACTTCAGTGAGGAGCAGGGAATTAGCCCATGGGGTGCAGTGGTGCATAGCCTCCTGCAAAATATTAGAATTAGTAAAATTAACATACTGTTGACTGTAGAGTTCAACGGTACATTAATGTGCATAGCAGGAGGTGAGTGACATCACCTCCTGCTATGTTGTATGCATCAAACCACAGTGGTTGATGTATTCATTTTCACTTTGGTTTACTTTTCAGAATTTCAAATTTAAAATTTCAGGTCGACATTTTAAATGGTCGACTGAAGCTGATTCGAAATTTCAATAGTAAACCTATATTTTCTAAATATATATATATATATATATATATATATATATATATATATATATATATATATGTAAACCTTAATTGCACTTCCTATAAGAATGTTAACACCTTGTTAGTTCAAATAGTACCATAACTACCTAAAATATTAAAACATTAAAATATATTTAAGTTAAAAACAAAATTGCTCCATTACATTTAAATAGGTGTATTCCATCTCAATATGCTACTAACAGACACCATCTAGTTCAACCCAAAAGGACCTGTGGCATTCATTTTAAGCTGCCACTTAAATTCTTTGATGTCTAATAAATCCTTCCAAGGTCCTCCTCCTTCATACAATTTCACATCATCCACTATATATAACTTAAAAGTGTGGCCGTTATTTTCACTAATATGTCTACATAAGGCATTATGTACATCTTTCTTTTTAATATCATAAGAGTGCTGGTATACCCTAGTTTTAAAAGCTTTCTCTGTTTTGCCTATATGGAAAAAATGAAAAGTATAAAAATGTCCAGAAAGAACCAATAATAAAAGCAAAACAAGACGTTCAAGTTGGTTAATAGTACCATTTTTTTTTGGCCAAGTGTCTTGTTTTGCCTATATGGAAACTAAACCATCCCATACATTAGGCCACATATACCACTCGTTTGCTTAAACTCTGGTATTTGTGTCTGATGTAAACTTTCCATACCCCTCAAAAAAAAGTACTTCCCTCTAACACTTTATAGCATTGGCTACAATGTCGACAGACCCTCATACCTGGGGAAGTAATAACTACCAAATGTGTTTCCAAAAGACTTTTTATATTGACATCCTTCTAATAAAGCGTTCTTGGTTTATTCCCCAATTGGTCATGTAGTGCTTTGTGCATGGAGTCTGTCCCAATGTCTACGCATTGCTCTTCTCTTCTAATAGCTGGGAATCTTCATTATATATAAGAATCAATGCCCTGCTAGCACTATGCTCATCACCCCATTCATTCCTTTTACAGGATGCAAAATCTGTTTCACCGAACAAAGGGAAACATATCCCTTCCAGTCTTCTATTATGTACCTCCTGGGCCAAGTTGTTAAGAAAAGTTTTGGGGTTCCCTCTTTTTTCAAACATACCCAAAAATATTTTACTTTCTTTGTAAAAAGCTTCTTCATCAGATATCATCCTGACTAAACAGACTGATTGTCTTTTAACCAAGGCCCTCTTCAGAAATAGGAGGTGCCAACTAGAGAAATGCAAAAGTGTGTTGGAATAAGTGGGTTTTCTAAAAACAGATGGCACAAATCTCCTCAATTTCCTAATTCTTAGTAATCAAAACATCCAGATAAGTCATTTCTACTGCTGAAAAATTCATAGTAAATTTAAGGAAGTTGGTAGTGTCATTGATATTGATATAAGTAAAAAAAAAATCCTTTGATTGGTCCTCAGTATAATTCCAAAAATATGTTATATCATTCAAAAACCTGCCATAAAAGGCCCACAATGTGCTATAGGGCAAATTTATAACACATTCCTGCCCCCAGTAGTCTACTACTAGATTGTCCATCAATATAATTTCCATCAAATCCTTAAGCAACAATATTTTAGCATGATTCAGGTGGCTATTTTTATCTAAATATTCATAAAACCAATCAAGGCCCAACTGGTGTGGGATAACAGAATACAGGTCTTTAATACTGATGACCACAAAAATCATTTGCTCATTATATAAAGACTCCATAATGCTGGTTAAAACATTCCTTGAATCCTTTAAAAGATTACCTATATTCTTCATTTCCCATCTTAATTTCAAATCAATAAACTTAGCTAAATATCTGAGCTTAGAAGATGTAACATCTTCTACAGGCCTTAATGTTGGATCATGCAGGTCTTTGTGTATTTTTGGAATTCCAAAAATGTAAGGTGTCCTAGGTGTTTAAATTTTTAAACTCATATTCTTGTTAAGAAATGTGTCTATGTCCAAAAATATATATAATATGGTGTCAAGCCTATAAAAAGCAATATTTCTTTTGTTAATGTATACTTCTTCATAGGTATCACTACGGCTACCGGAGGAGGGTCCGGCCTGGGCACTACTGCCAGGTGCACTCGCCAGGTGAGGAGGGAGAGGTGGGTCCACTGGAACCCGCCTTCCCTGTCATCCTATGTTTTGCAGTATGTCATGACAGTTTGGGTTAGTAATATACAATACCATTCACAATTAGTTGTAACAGCATGCATTAGTATTCCCATTAACCAAACACCCAGATATTCAAACCATTGAACAGCAAGCATAACACATGCATATTTTGAACAGCAATACACAGTCCAACAACATGCAGGGTTGATTGATAGCAACAGGCCATCAGGTTTGGATGTATGAACAGGGCAGATGCATCAATGTACATGCAAATATGTATGAACCAACAGGACAAATGTCCAGGGGTTTTAATTGTGATTGCACATACCAATTTCACGTGGAATGAATTATATGTGGTTATAGGGTAGGGTGAAGAGAATTTAATTAACAACTTCAAATACCAATACATATGCTGTACATTTCTAATAGCTGCAGATATATACACACTACAGTTCTGCCTACTGTTTCCTATGTGATAACTACTTCAAGTTGGTGATAGGAATGTTACTGCTGCATCAATATACATTTTCATTTTTATTCATACACATTCATATCTGGCTCTGTTCAGCTACATCATCCTGCTACATTTGCTTTATATAGCTATAGACAACTGTGGATGTTTGGTATTTCAGATAACCATACTATCTGCATATTGCAGACTGAGAGCAACATATCCAGATTTTGGGATACACATTCCAGCTGCTGTACCATTTTCAGCACATGTTAGTGTTTGGTTCTGCCTGTCACATTCATTTCATTCTGTACTGACTGCAGTATACTTTATTCAGGAGTTAGTACTACTTTATTGGTGGATTCATAACTCTTTCTCACACTCTCTCACTTGTTTTATTTTTACAATTCAGGATGGTGCTTAATTCTAGGCTTTATTGACATGTTTTACCTGTAGTTATAACAATCCTTTCCAACAGTCTCACTTCTGTCATGTTTCTGTATTTCAACAGGGATATATTTCACACGTGTTTTACTCAGCTTCTGCAGCTGTACTTTTCAGCCTGCTGCAGGTTATGTACTATTATATTACAGGTGGGACATCTTTATTTCAGACTTTATTTCAGACTTGTTTCATTTTTCTGTTTGGATTACAGACTGCATCACACTTTTGTAATCAAGCTAATAGGAATCAATATATCATCAATAATATTTTTATCCAAAACATTAATATCATGTACTAATTTGTCCATTTCCACAATATTATGTTTAATCAGCTCTTCCATTAGTTCACAGCTGTGCCTGTCGAACAACTTAAGCAAATCCAAATGAAAAGGAGATCCAGTCAATAACCCAGTTGGAAATTTCTAACATCCTTTGGGCACTCTTTGCACCTATATACATTCTTTAAAGTAGCTATTTTCCAGTTGTAACTTCTTAAATTTAGTTAATTTATTCTCAAAAACTCACTTTTCTTTCTAGTGTCTTGCTATCACAAATATCATTAAAGTCACTCACCCCAAATTCAATACTTTCTTCAAGCCATCCGTTCAATCACTGTCTCTGCAAAAAAAAAAAAAAAAAAGTTTTATTCAAGTTAGGGTTCAATACTCGAGCTGTTGCACTCCTTGGGTTGTGAACGGTGGTACCATCTCCTTCATTTAACGGGGGGGGGGGGTTGCTGAGCTGGAGTAATCCCACTCACATCATTGGCATTAGTAAACAAACACCTTCATTCATCTGAGAAATGATTTTGTTCATTTGATGTGACAAACACTGAATTAACTGAGTTAAATCTGTCATGGAAGCCATAAATTATTCAATGAAACCCCTCAGAAATAGTGCCTGCTTGATTTGTGCTGGACAATGGTAACATTGTGGTGTCAAAACAACCAGGAACTGGAATTTACTACTGAAACTCAAACAGTCAATCTCAAAAGCCACAATGAACTTCAAAAGCACACCAGTCCTATTGTTCCACAAATAAAATCAGATAAAACACATTAAGCTCTTTTGTCCCTAGTAAGTGGGACTTCTTCAGAATGAATAAAAATCATCTCAATGTTCCTTATACACATTAAACCACTCCCATTATGTTTGATTTGACTTCCCCAATTCTGTTACTTCTGCATTGAATTCCACACAGTTCAAAAACCCACTTCAGTCACACCTTACGAATTCCTGGCTATGTCCATGTATTACATAAGTTTTCTCCTGTCTTTTCCTACTTCTCTTACCTTCCTTCCCACCTTTACCTACTGTAAACATGCGACAGTCTTGAAATCTCATCTGTTGATTGCCAATTTGGCATAACTTTTCATGTGAATTAAGTTTGCTAGTAACACACCCAAGGTAGATATGTATTTTCTGTGTGATATATTTCTGTATTATACATTTTGCTTTTTGTGATATATTTCTGTGTAATAAATTTTTGTTTTTTTTGTTAACTAATGTGGAGGTTTTCTCCCCGGGCCTCCGCTGTAAAGGGACCTCATCTAGTCAGACTATCCTGGTTAACAAATGTAAAATAAATAAATCTGATCTATGGAATGTATTTGTCAATCAAACATAAGGAGAGTGGATTCTTGTATATAAGGAACATCAAGATGATTTATATTAATTCCAAAGAAGTCTCACTTACTAGGGACAAAGCACTTAATGTGTTTTATCTGATTTTATTTGCGGAACAATAAACCTTCAGACTGGTGTGTTCTTCATGTTATTTGTGGCATTTGAGACTGAGTGTTCAAGTTTCAGTGGTGAATTCAAATTCCATAAGATTGTTTTCAGTCGATGACAGTTGTCAATTTTGCTTTGTTAATAGTTTTAATGTTCATCAATTCTCAGGGGGTTGTACACTTTGGCTGAGTCCCCAAGTTTGCCATGGTATGACAGGTAATTGTACCGATGCCTCTTAGTCATAGTCTAGGAGGAATATCCATGCAGTTAAAGGATTATGATTAAAACTGACATGCCACTTCCAGAAGTATGACCTTCCTTATATGATAGTCTAAATGAGTGGTTGACAGTAAAACCAGGTACTAATGGAGTGTTATCATCCCATTAAAGCCATGTTTCAATGAGTATACAGACTTGTGAGAGATGCACGTATATATCCAAATTGGAAGCCATGCACTCTCCAGCCAAGACCGGAATAGCTGGTCAAGAGGAGAAGGTCAACACTTGCACCACATCACATGGAACACATAGCCCTCCAGAACACACACCAGCACTGCCTTCACATAAAAACACAAAGAACACAACCACCTTCATGGAGGCTCTCAATAAAAATCTACCCAGACACCAGAGTCCTCCAAGGCAGAAACACACTCGACCACCACAACACAACACTAATCACGAGACACATAATTCTCCTAAACAGTGTGTCACTCAGCCAAAGTCCCGAAGGCAAAACAACATGCCCAACACCCTAGTCATAGTTGACTTGATAGTGAGGCACACTGATGTCCCACTCACTAGGTTGAATAAGGAGAAAGTAACAGTCAGCTCCCTGTCAGGTGCCAGGATCCACCACATAACACATGCACTCAGGTCCCTCAACAACAGGTACAAATATGACTCTGTCATTATACATGTGGGCATGAATGACCTGAGACATACCTCCCTAGACTACATGAAAAGAGACATGGAGGAGCTCTCAGATTATGTAGCCCAGGCGGGAATGACCCTAGCCCTGTGCAGCATCCTAGCATCACCCAGAATAATACCACAGTTGTTGTTGTTGTTGTGTCTTTCGACTTTTCCCAGTTAGGGGTCGCCACAGCGGAACTCCGGTCCGCTAAAAATGATTGATACAACAATTGGCTTAGTTTTTGGTATCATTCTAAGGGGATCCAGTATCTGTCTGCCTGGGATGACATGATTGACAGACCTCGACACTTTGCCAGAGATGGCCTGCATCTGTCACCACTTGGGCTTCTGGATACTGGTCAAGGCTCTTGCCACCCCTATGCTGCCTATTTTAGGCAATGTTCCAAAGACCAAATTACCAATGTAACAGCTGCAAACAAATGCAATCTGAGGGTCATGCTGCTCAATGCTAGAAGTCTAAATCTCAAAATGCACTCACTTGAAGCACTCCTTAAAATGGAGAACATCAACATTTGTGCTGTAGCAGATATCTGGTTCAAGGCAGCAGAAATCACCCCTGCACTACCAGGCTATAACTCATTCCACACCTTTCAACCCCAGAACTTGGACCAAACTCCAAAGGCAGTGTTTTTTCCATATTCATAAAGGATATGCACACCTCTAGACTGGTAGCCCAACATAATGCATCAGAGATACTTCAGGTGCAGCTAACAATGGGTAAGGCAGTGATTCATGTTATAGCCTGCTACAAGTCCTGAACATGTCCCAAGACTCACACTCCATGTTTCTAAGCACCCTGGAGAATATTAGGGTCCAACCTAACACTCTCATACTAGGCAACTTTAACTACCTCTCCATTAACTGGGAAAACTACTCATGTACCAACAATTGTTGCCCAATGTTTCCTGGAGTTCATTAATTCCAATGCCCTGGACCAGTTCATTCTTACCCCCACTAGAGGTAGCAACATCCTTGAACTGGTCATTGCTAACATGGGCAACCGTTGCTCTACACCAATAGTCAATTCCTCCCTGGTTAGATCCGACCACAAACTAATCACCTTGGAAATCCACAACCCTCCAAACCCCCCCCCCCCGCAAAGGTAACCACCATGAAAAACTTCTCCAAAGCTATTTGGGCTCCTAAAAACAGAGGTAGCTAACTTCATGGCACACATGCAAATGGAGAATAGTTGCATGACTGCCGAATCATACACCAATGCACTCTAAAAACACATACACAAATGCATGGATCTCACCATACCCAATAGAACCAAGACACTCTCCTACAAAAAAAGGAAGCTAATCTGGTGGTCCCCTGCCATAAACAAACTCTACAACAGAAGGAGGAAGCTGATACAGAAAAAGGTGAAATCCCAAGACTGGAAAAACCCCCTTATCAGCCTCAAAAATGTTGAGATCCCTCAACAAATCCTCTAAAGCTACCTATGAAAACAGAATTGCTGCAGATAGTAAAGACAAACACAAGGCCTTCTTTAATTGTGTAAAGAATCTCCATGGCAGTACCCAGATTTGCTCTGAGCTACTGCACAATGGTACCTCCTGTACCGAGCCAACAGATATTGCCAATATACTGGCCGACAGATTCAGTGCCAACTTTACCCCTCACCCCCCCAAAGGACCAATCACAATACTAGTGGATTGCCAGGCACCCAGTATTACTGCTGCACAGGTTAAAACAGCATTTTCCAAGGCCAAGAATACAGCTTCTATGGGACCTGACAATATCCCTGGCTGTATTCTACATGAACTACAGAGTGAACTGGCACCTCACCCGTGTATCCTGTTCAGTCACTAGCCTCATCTCAGGCTTTGTCCCTTCCAAATGGTGCACTGCTACAGTCCTCCTTCTCTACAGAGGAGGAG
>NC_056728.1:1028699140-1028789140 GCF_019279795.1 Protopterus annectens
TAAGACAGTAATGGCATCAAATTGGGGGAAATTAGAAGAAGCTGAGAATTGAGGTAGAAGGGAAGATAGTTGAACAGGTTAATAGCTTGAAGTATCTGGAAGGGTTGTTTGAGTAGAAGGGAAGTCTGAATTAAGAGATCAAAGCTAGAATCACTGGGGCTGTAGCCAACTGACTTAGAGTGTCAGGTGTAGTATATGACAGAAGAATGCCAAAGAAGCTGAAAAGTAAGGTGTACAAGACAGTGGTGGGACCAGTACTACTGTATGGTATAGAAACCTGGGCAGTAAAGTCAGAACAAATGAGGAAGTTAGGGGTGATGGAAATGAAGTGCCTGAGAAGGGTGGTAGGGAGAACACTGTGGGACAGACGAAGAAATGAGGACATAAGAGAAGAAGCCAAAGTATCACCAATTGCAGAAAAGATCAAAGAGAAGCAGAAGACAATCTGGTGAAGAAGATTTGGGACAGAGGGTGTCCAGCAAAGAGGTGGATGGATTGTGTGAGATAAGATCTGCAACAGTCAGGCATGAGTGTTGAAGAAGTCAGGAGTGTGGCACTGAATAGAGAGATGGTGACAGTTAACATGACACCCCAACTAAATGTAGAAAATGGGAAAAAGGAAGGTTGATGATGATGATAGAGATTTTGTTGAAGTAGATTGGTGATGATATTATTCTGTCAATTATTTTAGGTAGACCCCTGTGTTTTGAGTGTGTGTGTGTGTGTGTGTGTGTGTGTGTGTGTGTGTGTGTGTGTGTGTGTGTGTATGTGTAGATGGAGATATAGATAAAAATTTTGCATGTAAGATAAAGATTTTGCATTAAAACCTGAAGACTGCACCATTTTTATAAAAGGAGCATGGAAAATGAATACACCCAGCAGAAGTCATCCAAAACTAACTTTTGCCTAAGCAAAACAAATTCAAAACCTAAAGATTGTACTACAGTACTTTGTCAAAGGACTTAAATTCAACACCGTCTATAGATTTCCACTAAACATGCATTCTATTAAGCAGAAAAGTGATATTGTACATTCCTTATCATGAAAGTATTTTAAAGTATGTAAATTAAAATGGAGGTTATTACCTTCTAGCATGCTGCCATGACACTCAACCTCCTCCTCAACTCAGCAATGACCAATAAACCACATGACTGTGTGACCTCACTATAACTTGCATATCTCCAGACCTCATCATAAAACACTACATTATCAGTAGCATTTTGAACAATTCTGACAGCCCTTTTAAACTGCAAGGCATGATGAATAGTAATATCATCCCAGGACAGCACCTATGAAGATATGTATCTATGCTGATACAATATGCTCACACTGACCAATGTCAGGTATAATACCTCTGCTGAGTTAGTATGCAGTTTCACTTTATAGTCATGTTTGAATAAACAAGATGTCATCCAAGCCATTGCTCTGTGAATATTATATACATGTTACTTGCAAAGCAATGACCTGAAATAAAACCATACAATGACAAGTAGCCTAGACAGAGCTCAATCAAATGACAGGAAACCAAAGGAGACAGTAGTGTAATTAGAAAAATGGAATTGCTCTACACCATGCATTCAGATATGGGTCAGAATTACTTCTCATATGTTAGTCATAATCTGCTATAAATGTGCTACTTCATTCTACCAAATATAGAAGAGGATAAAATGCAGCATGTGTCCAATGGACAAACAGCAAATGTAAAATACTTGTAACAGCCAAAGCAGTTTGTTTTTTAATTGTGATTTGTCACAAATGTGGCAAATTTATTCACTCAGGGAAGAACTGTAGACTGATTTCTAGAAAATGTTTGTTTCTAGTTTGATCATCCTTTAATTATAGATGAGGAAAGAAAAAATTAAAAAAATGAATGGGAATAAATTAAAGAAAGAGTTCAAGGTGAACAACTGTTAAGAAGGAAACAAAACTAAAACAGGTAGTAGACAATGGAAAAGGAGAAACTGAGACAATAGGTACAATATTCACTCACTAAGAAATGAATACAATTATTAGAGAAGAAAGTATTAGGTAATATAAGTTAACAATGCATTAATGGTGTTTTGATGGAAAATAAATATGATGTACTTAACACCAAGGAAGAAACATGGAGAGGTTAGTTTAAAGTTAGTACATCAGGAGGCAAAGTATATAGGGGTAATATGAAGAGAAGAAAAGGAAAAACAAAAGATGGAGTAAAAAATGCAAAAAGCAATACTTGTGTGTATGTTTTTTTGTTAAAGGTAAATGGAATAACGAATGAAGTGAGGATAATGATTTTGTGTGAGTGGTGTAAATGGACTGAAGCAAATGTAATTTGTTTACAGGATGTTAAATGTGTTGAGACAAATAAAAGGGAAAGGTTTGAACAGATGTGAGAGAAAGAGTATTGTGGACAAGAGGCATACATATATGTCCTGGGGCTGCAGAGCTGGTTAAAAATTGTTCTGCTTTCAGCTTTTCCCGGTTAGGAGTCGCCACAGTGGAACTCTGGTCTGCTAATGATTGTCAGTAGATTTTTACAGTGCCAGCTCACCGAAGACACACCCATTTATGCATGTCTTTCAAAGGACACTTGACCACAGGGAGGACATGCAGACTCCACACAGAAGGCACTCCAGCCAAGAATCGAAGAGGAGAACCTCTTGCTGTGAGGCGACAATGCTACCACTGCACCACCGCGGTCATAGAGCTGGTTAAAAATAAGAAGTAAAAATCACAGACCTTGTAGTGGTATTCCCAAGTAGAGTGTTGGAGTGAGATTTAAGAATAAAAATTACTCAGATATGTTAATTGTGATATATGCACATATAACTGTCAGGGAGCTAGATTATGTAATATATTCAAAGACTGAGAGAAACTGATAGAGGGTAAAGAAACAATTTTTTTTCTAAATACAAAGCAATATAGAAAGTTGTAGGGAGAAATGAAAAAAATAATAATAATTAAAGAAGGAAAGGGGATAAAAACTCAATGGGTAATAAAGTAAACAATGAAAGGAAGAAATTTTGGAAGAAACGTCTAAAAACGAATAATTTTGCATGAATATAAGATATTGGCTACTGCATAATAAGTATAAAAACTTTATATTCACACAGAAATAATTGAGTGAAAAAGAAAAGGAAAAACACAAGAAATAAAATAAAAATTCTGATAAATTATTGGAGGTAAGTTGCAACTATGAAAAAGTAGAGAAAACTACATTAAAATAATAAGGCTAGGGTTAAAAGATTACGGGCAGGATTCACGAAGCCTCTGTGTAAGAGTTACAAGGCTTACACGGAGGCTGCAGTTAAACGGTATAATGTCAGCATGTCATGCATATGCATGAGGGCATGCTGAATCACACCTAAGGCTAACACGGTCCATGGAAGACAGTAGGTTGCGTATCCGTAGGCCGAGCCCTGCAAACGGATACGCCCCCAGAAGAGTAAAAGTCCCGAAAGTAAACCCCCATGACAGAGTCCGTGTAAATGTGAATAAACACAACACAACACATGCCCCCACAGACTATGAACATAAAATGTATAAATGAACATCTTATATATTTTTTTTTAAGTTGTAAAGATGTTTGCCCGTGAGTGCGCTCATTTGCGCGGGCGTGCCCGTAGCTTAGCTACAGTTAGCAGTCAGTGGAAAAGCATATAAGAACTAAATATTCAAAGTAAGCCAAGAAGCAATAGTGTAGCGGTAGAGACGTCGGCTGAAGAGCAGGCAGTCATGGTTCAAGTCCCCCCCAACATCAATTTTTATTTTTAGTGAAATAAGCACGAAACAAGTCCCTGACACATCGGTACACATATAAAATTATATTTTATGTAAAATGTAATGAAATGGGCCATATATTTTGAAGAAATGTGAGACAATAAAATAAAAAAAAATGTCAGATGTGCCTATAGCTGAGCTACAGTGTAACAAGCTGAGTACATCTGCCCGTAGGTGAGCAGTGGTTTAACATGCTGAAACTGTGTGCCCATAGCTGAGCTGAGCGTAATATGCGTGCTGACAGCCAAATGACCCGTAAACCAGCGTAACCCATTTGCGCGGAGCTGCGCACCGTGGCAACAAGCTAACCGACGGGCAACGTTGAGCAAGCTGTAACAAAGCTGCCTTTACACAGACACACCTCCTAGCCTGTGTAGACAGTCATAAAATACAGTGGCCAGGTTCAAACCCAGGATACCATGCACCATAGTCAAGGTACTGAACCACTAAGCCATGACATTTCACTTTGAAATGCAGTAATAGCATATATATAGGAATGAATAGAAAGAGGAGCATGACAAAGCAGGTTTTGTGAAGCTGATACAATTCCAAATTGGCCAATCACAGATACGTGTGGGAAAAATGGCATATATAAGCCCCATAGGTGGGAATACAATGCATAACCGATTGTAGAACCGACTTGCAGCCAGAATGTCAGGTGTAGGTGAGGGTAGTTGCTTTCGAGCACAGAGGTGGGGCATTGAGGAGTCCAAATATATGGTTTGGCTCCTTGTCCACAATCATGAGGCCCAACTCATGCAGGGCCAGGTCCTGTGGGGAGTATATAGGGCTGAGGCGTGGGACCGGTTGGCTCATGATCTCACCAGTGAAACAGGGATACCAAGGACTGGTAAGCAGGTCCATCACCACCATGCGGACCTGAAGAGACGGAAGCAGGACCAACTGAACCGTTGGATCCAGGAGGCCTGGCAAATGCCCAACGCCCCACTACTGCGTAAGTTACATCTAATTATTTATGTAAGAAATTAACCTAGCTGATATTATGGAGATGTGTATTCCAATATTACTTTATTTATATTACAGCTGCAGGTGTCCGTTCTGCGAACCGTAGAGCCTATGGCGATAGGCTGGCACGGTTGCACCACCAGGCAGGTCAGTAATTCTCTCCCTGTAACTGTAAATAAATATATAAGTATGACAGCAAAAGAGTGCAGTGTAGTCACTAATTAATAAAATGTGCAAGTAACAGTGTAAGAGGGTTTGCAAGTATTGCTTGATTACAAAAGTGTGATGCAGCCTGTAATCCAAACATAAAAATGAAACAAGTCTGAAATAAAGATGTCCCGCCTGTAATATAATAGTACATAACCTGCAGCAGGCTGAAAAGTACAGCTGCAGAAGCTGACTAAAACACGTGTGAAATATATCCCTGTTGAAATACAGAAACATGACAGAAGTGAGACTGTTGGAAAGGATTGTTAGAACTACAGGTAAAACATGTCAATAATGCCTAGAATTAAGTACCATCCTGAATTGTAAAAATAAAACAAGTGAGAGAGTGTGAGAAAGAGTTATGAATCCACCAATAAAGTAGTACTAATTCCTGAATAAAGTATATTGCAGTCAGTACAGAATGAAATGAATGTGATAGGCAGAACCAAACATTAACATGTGCTGAAAATGGTACCGCAGCTGGAATGTGTATCCCAAAATCTGGATATGTTGTTCTCAGTCTGCAATATGCAGATAGTATGGTTGTCTGAAATACCAAACATCCACAGCTGTCTATGGCTATATAAAGCAAATGTAGCAGGATGATGTAGCTGAACAGAGCCAGATATGAATGTGTATGAATAAAAATGAAAATGTATATTGATGTAGCAGTAACATTCCTATCACCAACTTGAAGTAGTTATCACATAGGAAACTGTAGGCAGAACTGTAGTGTGTATATATCTGTAGCTATTAGAAATGTACAGCATATGTATTGGTATTTGAAGTTGTTAATTAAATTCTCTTCACCCTACCCTATAACCACATATAATCCATTCCACGTGAAATTGGTATGTGCAATCACAATTAACACCCCTGGACATTTGTCCTGTTGGTTCATACATATTTGCATGTACGTCGATGCATCTGCCCTGTTCATACATCCAAACCTGATGGCCTGTTGCTATCAATCAAACCTGCATGTTGTTGGACTGTGTATTGCTGTTCAAAATATGCATGTGTTATGCTTGCTGTTCAATGGTTTGAATATCTGGGTGTTTGGTTAATGGGAATACTAATGCATGCTGTTACAACTAATTGTGAATGGTATTGTACGTTACTAACCCAAACTGTCATGACATAATGCAAAACATAGGATGACAGGGAAGGCGGGTTCCAGCAGACCCACCTCTCCCTCCTCAGCTGGCGAGTGCACCTGGCAGTAGTGCCCAGGCCAGACCCTCCTCCGGTGGCCCTGTGCTACCTGCGGGTGGAAGCACTGCAGGGAATGGGGCTTGTCCCCTCTGCAAGTGTGGCCGGAGGAGAACATCCACTCACCCTCCGTAATGCCGGACTGTGGTGCGTGGGAGATCCGGGAAGCTGTTCTTGGCCGCTACTCCAGCTTGAGGCACGGGTGACACAACTAACGGGCGTGCCTGCTGCCCGGCCTACACAGCCCCCAGCATAGACCCATCCTGGGCAGTGAAGGCACAGTGGCAACTGACCATGGGTGGGGATATCAGTACCACTGTTGCCATCTGTGGGCTCATGGGCTCTAGATATCCAAACATCCATCCCCGTCAATTGTGTAACCCCCCACATGTGTCATACACCGCCCCTGTATGCGTCTTGTTTCTCTTGTCTGTTAACCTACCCAACCTACCTCCCCAGCTATACCGACTTCCTCTACCTGACATACCACTCTCACCTGAAAAAAAAAAAAAAAAAAAGGGCACTCTGTACCCACAAAAAAATTACACCCCATACATAGCTGCCCATTTCGCACACATGTCTGCTGGACATGGAAAATGTCAATTACAATTGGCTGTACAACAAGTATTATTGTTGTCCTTACACCTCTCTCAGGGGTGGAAGGTTTCAAATGTCACACCAAATTACAAACATATGCACAGCTGTTGCTGATGAAGAAATGGGCAGCTATGGGCCTTACCTACATCCCTCCTGCAAAACCTGAGCTTGTTTCCCTACTGTCTTGCCCTCTTTGTGACCCCTTTTTCACCACTTTCCTGTCTCCCCATTTTCATTTCTTTCAAAGAAATTAGTGCGGGTGTGCGCAAGAGTAAGCACTTTTAAGCGGTTGTAAGCGGGTGTGTACGGAGCTTAACGCCAGTGCGCATGCGTGAGCTCAGCGCAAACCGGTGCTAACCTGGTTACAACTGCTTAAAAGTGCCTTAGTCACTCTGAATGACAAGGCCTGTAGTCTGCTCAAAAGCAAAATAAAATCCCACTGTCAGTCCAGACCCAGGACCTTGGAAACAGTAGTCTGCATGACTTACCACTAAGCCATGACTGTTATACAAGAACATTGTGCTACAATAAATATATCATGTAATAGTAGGAATGAATGTAAAGGGAATATAGGATGTGTAGTACACAAAGCATGTCATGTATATTTACTGTCAAATGTAGTGGATTTCTATAATAGTAGTGTGTGAACAGAAACAGCCATGCTAGTTGGTAGCTAGTAGGTAATATTGTCACTGTAGCACCTTGCAAGCCACACACATACTCACAGCAGGATAATCACTGCCCATACCCCACAACCTCTTACAGCAACACATCCGGACTAAGTAATAAAAATAAAAAATGTGGAGCAAAGGCCCAAAAACAGGGACACATTCAAAATATTGCTCCAACAAACTTAGACAGCTGAGAGAGTAACAGGTTTTGCATTATGTTGGATGTTTGGAAGGGTATGAAGTCTGAAACTGAAATGTTTGTCACTATAGTCTGACTTGAGCCTAGAGTGATTTGCCAGAAAAAGCTGTTTATGAGATATGGACCAAAATATGAGGCAAAAATGTGGACATCCTGCAAATATCTGTACACTTGAGAGGTCTGACACTGCCATATTTGAATAGTTAAGAGCCTAGACATAGCAACAGTGACTGAGTTACAGGGATGCCCCACAGACCCCCTGTGAAATGCACAAACAGTAGGCAGAAAGGTGTTACAACACATGCAATGGTAACTATGAAGTACTGAAAGTATGCACCACTTGGACGTCGGAAATAGTGTAGTAATACATATGCTCATGCTAACCCACAGTCACAACTGCAGAATACCAGGTAATTTAATGGGTGTACCCCACTGATATGTACCATTCCATGAGGCAGATAAAATATGCACCTGAGAGTCTCTGGGGCCTGCTCAGCAGAATACTCAAATACCCTAATAGATGTCAAGGCCCACACTATGGCCAGACCACACTGCATGCAGTAACACCCTAGCAGATATAGCAAGCATTCCAAGGTGTGAATGTACATAGAAAATAGGAAAGCCACAGCAACACACTACAGTCAAGACACCTAGCAGGCATACAAGTAGTGAATATAAAGGGCAAATATTGAAGCCATAGCAACAAAGTGCAAGAGCCACTGCTATATACCAGTTACACCACATGTCCCACAGGAAAGCACACACACCCACATTAACAGTAGTAGTAGTCTTAGGTGTCAGTGTACATACACACTTAGTACAGGAAACTAGAGAAATGAGTGGAGAAATGTTAATCTACAACACAGCCAGAAATATGAGAGAGATTAACCTTTACACTCACAGAACTTAAGGTTTTAAGGGTACGCCTATCTCACATACCTTATAGCACTGTCCTAGTACAACTGCTGACAACTGGCTGGCAAAGACAATTGGTGACAGCATTGGTTTTTTTGTGCAAAAATTCACAATTAAAAAAACCCCCCCTTTTTTTTGGAAAAAAATTTTGGTTTTCCTGTTGGTTCATACATATTTGCATGTACGTCGATGCATCTGCCCTGTTCATACATCCAAACCTGATGGCCTGTTGCTATCAATCAAACCTGCATGTTGTTGGACTGTGTATTGCTGTTCAAAATATGCATGTGTTATGCTTGCTGTTCAATGGTTTGAATATCTGGGTGTTTGGTTAATGGGAATACTAATGCATGCTGTTACAACTAATTGTGAATGGTATTGTACGTTACTAACCCAAACTGTCATGACATAATGCAAAACATAGGATGACAGGGAAGGCGGGTTCCAGCAGACCCACCTCTCCCTCCTCAGCTGGCGAGTGCACCTGGCAGTAGTGCCCAGGCCAGACCCTCCTCCGGTGGCCCTGTGCTACCTGCGGGTGGAAGCACTGCAGGGAATGGGGCTTGTCCCCCCTCTGCAAGTGTGGCCGGAGGAGAACATCCACTCACCCTCCGTAATGCCCGGACTGTGGTGCGTAGGGAGATCCGGGAAGCTGTTCTTCGGCCGCTACTCCAGCTTGAGGCACGGGTGGCACAACTAACGGGCGTGCCTGCTGCCCGGCCTACACAGCCCCCAGCATAGACCCATCCTGGGCAGTGAAGGCACAGTGGCAACTGACCATGGGTGGGGATATCAGTACCACTGTTGCCATCTGTGGGCTCATGGGCTCTAGATATCCAAACATCCATCCCCGTCAATTGTGTAACCCCCCCACATGTGTCATACACCGCCCCTGTATGCGTCTTGTTTCTCTTGTCTGTTAACCTACCCAACCTACCTCCCCAGCTATACCGACTTCCTCTACCTGACATACCACTCTCACCTGAAAAAAAAAAAAAAAAAGGGCACTCTGTACCCACAAAAAAATTACACCCCATACATAGCTGCCCATTTCGCACACATGTCTGCTGGACATGGAAAATGTCAATTACAATTGGCTGTACAACAAGTATTATTGTTGTCCTTACACCTCTCTCAGGGTGGAAGGTTTCAAATGTCACACCAAATTACAAACATATGCACAGCTGTTGCTGATGAAGAAATGGGCAGCTATGGGCCTTACCTACATCCCTCCTGCAAAACCTGAGCTTGTTTCCCTACTGTCTTGCCCTCTTTGTGACCCCTTTTTCA
Source organism: Protopterus annectens (assembly GCF_019279795.1). Lineage (NCBI taxonomy): Eukaryota > Metazoa > Chordata > Ceratodontiformes > Protopteridae > Protopterus > Protopterus annectens. Next base: position 1,028,708,960 of record NC_056728.1, read on the forward strand.
CCACTTTCCTGTCTCCCCATTTTCATTTCTTTCAAAGAAATTAGTGCGGGTGTGCGCAAGAGTAAGCACTTTTAAGCGGTTGTAAGCGGGTGTGTGCGGAGCTTAACGCCAGTGCGCATGCGTGAGCTCAGCGCAAACCGGTGCTAACTTGGTTACAACTGCTTAAAAGTGCCTTAGTCACTCTGAATGACAAGGCCTGTAGTCTGCTCAAAAGCAAAATAAAATCCCACTGTCAGTCCCGAACCCAGGACCTTGGAAACAGTAGTCTGCATGACTTACCACTAAGCCATGACTGTTATACAAGAACATTGTGCTACAATAAATATATCATGTAATAGTAGGAATGAATGTAAAGGGAATATAGGATGTGTAGTACACAAAGCATGTCATGTATATTTACTGTCAAATGTAGTGGATTTCTATAATAGTAGTGTGTGAACAGAAACAGCCATGCTAGTTGGTAGCTAGTAGGTAATATTGTCACTGTAGCACCTTGCAAGCCACACACATACTCACAGCAGGATAATCACTGCCCATACCCCACAACCTCTTACAGCAACACATCCGGACTAAGTAATAAAAATAAAAAATGTGGAGCAAAGGCCCAAAACAGGGACACATTCAAAATATTGCTCCAACAAACTTAGACAGCTGAGAGAGTAACAGGTTTTGCATTATGTTGGATGTTTGGAAGGGTATGAAGTCTGAAACTGAAATGTTTGTCACTATAGTCTGACTTGAGCCTAGAGTGATTTGCCAGAAAAAGCTGTTTATGAGATATGGACCAAAATATGAGGCAAAAATGTGGACATCCTGCAAATATCTGTACACTTGAGAGGTCTGACACTGCCATATTTGAATAGTTAAGAGCCTAGACATAGCAACAGTGACTGAGTTACAGGGATGCCCCACAGACCCCCTGTGAAATGCACAAACAGTAGGCAGAAAGGTGTTACAACACATGCAATGGTAACTATGAAGTACTGAAAGTATGCACCACTTGGACGCCGGAAATAGTGTAGTAATACATATGCTCATGCTAACCCACAGTCACAACTGCAGAATACCAGGTAATTTAATGGGTGTACCCCACTGATATGTACCATTCCATGAGGCAGATAAAATATGCACCTGAGAGTCTCTGGGGCCTGCTCAGCAGAATACTCAAATACCCTAATAGATGTCAAGGCCCACACTATGGCCAGACCACACTGCATGCAGTAACACCCTAGCAGATATAGCAAGCATTCCAAGGTGTGAATGTACATAGAAAATAGGAAAGCCACAGCAACACACTACAGTCAAGACACCTAGCAGGCATACAAGTAGTGAATATAAAGGGCAAATATTGAAGCCATAGCAACAAAGTGCAAGAGCCACTGCTATATACCAGTTACACCACATGTCCCACAGGAAAGCACACACACCCACATTAACAGTAGTAGTAGTCTTAGGTGTCAGTGTACATACACACTTAGTACAGGAAACTGGAGAAATGAGTGGAGAAATGTTAATCTACAACACAGCCAGAAATATGAGAGAGATATTAACCTTTACACTCACAGAACAGTGTCCACAGCATACCAGCATGGTCCCTACCCTTAAACTCTGAAAGGGCTACGCCTATCTCACATACCTTTATATAGCACTGTCCTAGAATCACAGTGAGAACTGCAATCAGTACACAACTGGCTGCATGCAATTAGCAAATGCTGGCTAACAATTGGTGCAGAGGCCATCACATGGACATATGCAGATACCTACAAAAGCATGCTGTACTCCCAGTCCACACATGCAATACTTTCATTGCACCCTCTGGAGGTAGGGAGAGAGAGAGAGAGAGAGAGAGAGAGAGAAACATACACAAACAAAAGCAGTCATCAAAATCCACTCGAAAGCTGACATCTGCCAACTGGACCAGCAGCAGGACACCAAACCAAATGGCAACGCAAGCAGCTCTGACAAACACAGGTAATGTAAAGTAATGCTTTAAAAGTCTACATACTATGAACCCTCCATATGTGTCATTGGTTTGTATCCATATGTATATGAAGATGTGCATAGGGCAGGGGACATACAGCAACTATCAGTGAAGGCTGTACATACATATGTTTGTGAGGGCATCTATGTGCACATATCAATGTAGGTTGAATGTAGGTTGCAGTGCAATCTACAAAGTAGGTTTCACAGTTATGTATGTTTAGCAGTATGTTAGTGTGTGTATACAGTTTTGTAAACAAACATGTTGATATACCTATCTATCATATGGATACGTATGTATGTCAATATATGTATGTATGTATATATATATATATATATATATATATATATATATATATATATATATAATATGCATATAGGTATACATACATAGAGAGGGATGTAGGAATACATAGACAGATGTAGATAGATAGAATATGTAGAAACATATATATGTAATACACACATACAGATATAGATATATGTAGATACATATACATAGACAGATCTGACTATCTACAGATATGACTGTATATGATGATCTCACACTCCCCCTGTCCCACCCCCTCTGTCACTCTCACCCCCTCTCTGTCACACTCCCCCCCTCTCCATATCTATAGCAATATACGTACATTGATATATATATGTGTATATGTATACAGACATATATATATATATATATATATATATATATATATATAAAGAGAGAGAGAGAGAGAGATGTATATATATTCTGAGTGAGGCACATGTGTACAGATGTATTGCAACAGGTGCTGGTGACAAAGGCATGGAGTGAACACCAGTGTCGAAACTGGAGTACCATACCCCATTTCAAATCACCTACACCAGTAACCACCAGATATGTGATTGGCTGCCCACCACTGCATGTGTCAGGGGTGAACAGGGTCATAAATGTGTACAATAGTCCCCCCAATGATAGTCACAGTGGCACACTATTCCTGGAATACCTGCACATGGTATGTGTCAGCAGACATGGTGTGTCAGCTATGGACATGTAGGTCAGTGTACCCCTCCACACCACACAATGGCTGCCACGGTATGTACCTCACACGACAGCTACAGATATGGAGAAGGACACAGTGACATGTACAACACTGTGACAATGCACTCAAACACATTACCAATGTACAGTGACTGACAACACCACAGAGTACACACATACTACCCACATAGAGGTTACCACTCCTGGATTTACATACTTAAGTCACACCCATGACAGATGTCCAACAACCATAGTAACACCTCACACCATCCACAACCTAAATAACTGCTGTGTGTCGTCCTTGACACCGCAGTAGAGAGCAAATGGTGGAGGTACAGGTTCCTACCCACAGAGAAGACATACCCTGCAATAAACCACACAGCGTTAAGAAGCAAGACTCCCCATGAGTACATGTCACACATACCCCTGCTGAATGTTAGTCAGATAGGTAATATGCCATATGAGTCACCCTGTGTAACTGTTTGACAGAAGCAGGTACCATCACATCACATGTGTCAAAATGGTCAGGGTAGCAGAACAGTATGCTGCTGTAGTCCCAGGGGCAATAGCATATTGTATTGTATTGTATTGTAATGTATTGTATTGTGTTGTATTGTATTGGTATGTAGAAGTGCCTCCTTCGTGGAGTTGAACCACTGCTGCTGTACGCCAGTGTACAGGTACATATCCTGTAGTCAGGCTAGTGTTACATAGCACTTCTATATGTGTGTTTAGCTCCTCTTGGAGTTCATGTAGCATGCAACGGGGATACCATCAGGTCCCATTGATGCTGTGTTTTCTGCTTTTCTGAGGGCGGCTCTCACCTGGACATCTGTGATGACAGGGAGGTTACATTCAGCTGGGATAAGTATGCCTTAGTTTGGGGGAGAGGGAGGGGGGAAACTTGCACTGAACCTGTCTGCCACAATGTTGCCAATATCTGTGGGTTCAGTGAATTATTTGTTGTTCTGTACTAACTATGAGCATATTGGAGGGTTTCTGACCAGGTTTCTAACATAACTGAAGAAGGCCTTGTGGTTTTCTGTAGTGTCCACGGTGATTTCCCTCTCAAAGTTGCACATGGATGTTTGTATGAGAGAAAATAGCTCTTTACTAGTGCTGCTCAGACATGCCTTCCCTTTATGGAATTATGCTCTGTCTTGCAGTAGCTTCCATCTTTTGTTATACAATCTGTTTATGGGTGGGGTCCACCAGACAGGATGCTTTCCCTTTGTGGAGAGTGTCTTGGTCTTATATGGGATTGCATGATCCATGCATTCTCGGAGATGTCCGTAGAAATCATTTGTGAAGGAGTCAGCATTGTGGGTTGTGTCTTCCACTGGCCCAGTGGGCTTAAAGGATACCATCTCAGTGTTACAAAGTGTAACATTTGCATTTGAAATGTTATTCACTGTAGTCGTTTGTGCTGGTGGTGGAGGTGGGATATGTATATCCAGTGTAATTAGTTTGTGGTCAGATCACAGTAGTTGATGATGTACCCCATACAGTACCTCGATACAAACCCACAGAGTAAGGATGTGCTTTGGACCTGAATCAGTGTTCTGACGGCTGGGGTTTGGTAGTATGTTGTATGGAGTGTGCCAGGTACTGTTGCACAGTTGTTGGCTGAGCACTGATACCTGGCCATTTACATGTGTATCCACCAATAGACAGACAGATGCTATATATGTGAGATATGTTGTATCACAACAGTCGAGTAGCATGTGTAGTATGTGTGCCAAATTCTGCTGACATATTTTGCTGATATCATGTTATTTCCTTTTTCAGGACCATGGCTCACCAGCGCAATCCAGCGTACCCTGCAGCTGAGGATGAGGAAATACACCAGAGCCTGGTGCGGGATTATGCAATACTCTTTTCCCGCACCAGCCAGAATCAGCAGGAGAGGGCTGCACTGTGGCAAGACCTGGTCTGTCGGGTAAATGACATAGGCATGCATAATAGGACATATGAGCAGGTACGACATCACTGCAGTGATTTAATCAGAAATGTCTGTCAGCGTGCGTCGGATATCCACAGGCAACAGGTTGCCACAGGTGGTGGGGTGGCTACACATCCCCCACTCACCAGACTGGAGGGACTACTCATAAGTGTTGTGGCTCCTGCCCACCACCAACAACAACAGCAGCAGACCTGCATTATGATGGAGACTGGAGCCACACAGCACCAAGACTATGAGCGTGCAGGTAATATGCCATATGTATAGTTGACTGTTGTGTACACTGGTAGTTAATGCATGTGTGAGGTGTGTCCTTGGTTTGTAGCTGTCATCATAGTATTTAATGTGCAAGTGTGATATTCTCAATATCAGCAGCTGACCTGTGAAAGGCAACTGTTGTACTACTGACCTGTATCATACTCAGTAACAATGGCACAGTTGTGCCCACTGACATTAATTTCCTCACTTCTGCAGGTCCCTCCGGTGTAACAGCAATGCAGCCTATCCATGCTGGTGAGTGTGTATTAACAATACCTTTAATAGTCTTGATAGTAATAGTAATATTAGGCTCACTTAGTAGTGCTCTGTGTATGCATGCAGGTGTGTCTGTGTCTGTGTGTTGATATCTCGCATACTGAGTACTGTGCAAGTGTGCAACTGTGCGCAAGTGTGCAACTGTGTGCATGTGTGCATGTGTGCACCTGTGCATGTGTGCATGCGTGCATGTGTACATGTGTGCACCTGTGCATGTGTGCATGTGTGCACGTGTGCATGTGTGCACCTGTGCATGTGTGCATGTGTGCACCTGTGCATGTGTGCATGTGTGCATGTGTGCATCACTGGTAACATTGTGTAGACATTGTAAACTGTGTGTTCCTGTTTCCCTCCCACAGGTTCTGGTGCTGCTCTGGTGTCATGCAGCAGGGAACCTGAATCAGGTGCCATGGGTACTGATAATGATGACATCTGAGTAATGGCACAGGAAGGTGTGCCAGGGTCCGTCATAGGTCAGCCAATTGACAGTACACAGCTGTCAACCCCATCAATGCGCACAGTCATCCTGCCAATACACCCTTTGTCACCAATTTCCCTAGGTGATGGACAGGATACAGTGGGCATTGGCCAGGGTAATGTGGTATCTGTGGCACATGCTTCCCCACACAGCAGCCATGGGCATGGCCCTGTGATGGTACCACACAGACAGATGTCCACGGGTTCTCGTGGGAGCATCCGTGGGCGTGCTGCCCATGTCAGACGTGCCCACAAAGGTCTTACAACCTCAGCTGTGTTTCGGGCTGTCATGCAGGCACAGTCACGTATGGAACGGTACACCAGGCAGAGTCTGAGGGAGCTGACAGCATGTCGCACAGCCATGACTGACAGTATGCGTGACATTGCGGCTGCCATCCGTAATTTCACCGATGTCATAGACAGATGTTGTTTGGACCTATTAGATCAGTTCCACAACTACATGTCCATGAGCCAGGGCAATGGTGGACGGTTGAGGCGTCGACGTGGGCGTATGCCAACAACAGCATCTGCTGGCAGTCGTCGCGGACGACAACAGGGCCACGGCCACCCCCATAGTGCCAGCAGCAGCCCCAGCAATGCTGGGTCTGTGCTGTCATCAGACCGCCCCAGGAGACCATGTGCACGTGGCTCTGGACAGGCCCAACAGGGATCTGTGTCCAGTCAACGAACACCTGCTTCTGATGACAGTACCCAGTCTGGATTGGTACCGGATACGGTCCGTAGCACACCTGCAAGGCACAGGTACCGTGTCCGTGGCCAGAGACACTGATCTGTATGACCTGGCAGGTACAGTCTGTGGCTGTCCACAAACACCGGTATATGGCAGCCATGAGGTGGAACTGTGTGCATCCATACACACATGTGAATTGACAACACCTAGGGCTACTGCATACACGCACACACTGCATCAACATTGCCCCACCTTGTACTGCTGTCCCTCACCATCACACATACACATACATGTCAATTGGTGGTATCAGTGGCAGACTCAGGCATACCAAGTTCACACCCTGTGCATATGATGAAACTGTGCCACCTCCTGCAATCTGTAACATCAGTGCAGGTACAGGTTAACATGCTGCTGATGCACAGGGTGACTACATAGGCATGTAGTAATAGTATCATGTTGTTAACAGTACTGTGTGCTGATATAATTGTGGGTATATCCCAGCATGCCTGATGCAGTAAGAGTATGATTGTCTTGTACTGTTTTCTACACCCATGGTAAGTACCATAGTGTATCATCTGCACATGTTTGCATACTGGTGGTAAGGATGTCAACAGAAGGCCACATACATAGGTAGCACAACGGATAAGGTAATGAAAGTATTGATACGCAATGATGGACATGTAAACTGCAAGTGGCATGTTGCCCACACTGGACTCTGCAATGCGGATGTTTGAGGATGTTGATATGTGTGCAGTACTACACAACTGGTACAGGACACACAGGAGCACCCTAGCACTGCAAGCTCACATCTCATACCATGCTAGACAGCCCCAACACACAAAACTAACTTTCACGGGAGGGAGAGTCCCCATAAATGTCAGGGATACTGTCGTGGCAGGACAGGTAGCATACATCCTACTAAGTATGGAACCACTGAGTGAAGGCTCAGTGTCTGTTATTTGACATGTGTATTACTGCAGGTATGAGCACCTGGGTTTTCATCCAGTTATTGTACATCCTGACGGTACATGGTCTGTACACTTGTGTGCACTGAGACTGGACCCTGGCCATCTGACCTGTGTATTTCCATGTACATGTGTATAGTGCCTGCATATTTGCACTGTGACCTACTGGAAGTGGTACAGCTTGTTTGTTGTACAATGGACTACATGCAGCCCTGCTTACTGTAGCTTTGTTTGCATGCATGTTTGCTTGCAGTTACCCTGGAACACTGATTCCACCTGCAATGCAGATTTACAGAGCTTCTGTGGACTCCTAGTGACATCTGCATAGCTTACTATATGTATGTCCATGTCTCACTTGACAGAACGTCACTGTTTGTCCTGTCCGCATGTACATAGCCTGTGACACATTGCATATGACTTTCCTGGCATTTGACCACGTGTGCAGTCATATATGTCAGTGCTAACTAATCACAGGCACTACACCCTCACATACTCACCTTCTGTACCTTGTTCCCCATTGGCCCTATGTGCTGTTAATCACCATGGTAATCACAATACTATGGTAGCATGTGCAAAGGTCACTTGTCAGTCACCTCTATGGTACAGTTGTGGAATATGTGAGTCATATGGGAATGTCACAACTGCCACATGTACACAGTCAACCCTCTCCCCTACACATGGACGTACAACACATGTATGAGATGCAACCACATAGCCAAACTGGGGACTAAGCACTCTGAACCCAGTACTGGCATAACCTGTCAGGTGGCATGAAATACTACAGTGACTACAATACCAATCTGATGTAGACCTACACTGACAGCAATCCAAACACATGAACACACTGGGCCATTCGTGGAGCCTCAGAATAGCATCCTGCCTGAGCAGCAGACACCTCTGCAGCTGGCACACAGGCATACGTTAAGCCAGAACACAGCACATGCAACACATAGCACACAAATCCTGTGTGCCAAACAGTCACAGCCTGTACGGCTAGACAACATACCTGCTACAGTTGTGTTAGGTACCTTTATTGTCCGGTACAGTGAGGTGCCGCTCACCAGGCTGGACGAGGTGAAGGTCACAGTGATATGCCCGTGGGGCACTATGGTCCACCGCATAACACAAGCATACAGGTCAGTCAGAGGCATGGACACATATGACTCAGTCATTGTCCATGCCACTATGGCTGACCTGTGATGTACCTCCCTGGACTACATGACAGGGAACATAGAAGGGCTCTCTGAGCATGTGGCACAGGCTGGTATGACCCTGACCTTGGTTGGCATCATACCCTCACCAAGAATGCTGAAGTATTACTGAATGCTGATGAATTACTGTAGCTACAACACCCTAGCTGAAAGGTTCCTAGCATGTAGTCACTGCATTGCTATGGAACAACTTGTTACCACTCCCACAACAGGTGAAAACATGCAGCACCTGTTCATCAACAACATGTAGACTATATGCCCCAGACCAGATGTGTATCCCTCACTGCTAGGATGATATCATATACAACTCACACTGTATATACACATACCACATGCAGCACCCGCACAGAAGACCACAGTCATAATGTTATCCAGTGCAAATACCATGTATTCACATGTGGCAGGCGTCAGACATGGGAACTATTGAAGGTCACAGGTACATATGTGTATTTGGCACACACATACATCATCTGTGTCCATTGCCATTACTGGTTTAATTGATGTCATGCATTATTGTGAACAACAACCCACACACATGGGCATTCTGTGTGACAAAAACACACGTGGCATGTGTGGAATTCAAAGCCATAACTAACTGTGCTATGACAGTAGTGAGAGACGCAGTAGCAGAGCGTGCTATTTGCATTACTGCGAGATTATCCCTCTTCTGCTGTACTTGTAGGGTGCTGACATCATCTCTGTGTAGAGATTGGAATATGCAGCAGCTGGTGTGTTGTACTGGTTGCCAAAATGGTCAGTTCTCTCACACATGTAATTGCACACACCCTACTTCCACCCACACACACACACTTGCAGGATTCAAACCCCTACCTAACTATGTTATGACACTCAAAACGGATGCATTAGCAGAGCACGCTATTCGCATTACTGGGAGGTTTCCCTTCTCCTGCTACTTATAGGGTGCTGACATCATCAGTGTTTAGAAAGGGGAATGTGCATCCTGTAGTGTGTTCTCCTAGTTGCCAAAAGGGACATTTTTCTCACACAGAACTGCCCACACACCAACCCCACTCACCCACACACACACACTGAGCATTTGCATGATTCAAACCCCTACCTAACTATATTATGACACTTGAGGGAGACGCATTAGCAGAGCGCACTATCCAAATCACTGGGCATTTGTTCTGCACCTGCAGTATTTATAGGGTGCTGACATCATTATTTATACAGAGGTATGTACATCTATTACTACCTGTCAGGTGGGGGATAGCATATATATGCATTTGCAGCCACCTACTTCAGTGTCAGATATGCACATCAGCACTGGCAGGTTATGTTTTATACCATGCTTCGTGACCACAGGACCTGTAACACACAACACAACCAGTTCAGACCACCCTTCCCACATCCAGGACACACACTTTGCTTCCCTGGGAACAGTGCCAAGATATGAAGGTGTTCACATACACCATTCCAGTTGTTAACGTCAGGTACAGGTATATTGTGTGTGGGAACTACTCAGGCCTCTACAACATTACCCTACAGCCACTACAATTTGTGAGTCCATGTGCTATGGCAGGACCACTCACCACAGCCACAAGGGGGAATACATATTGCACCTGACCATCTGCAACATGGGTACTCACTGTTCCACACCAGAGGTAGACCACCATTGTTGATATCTGACCATACTCACCTTTCCCTGGACATCCATATCCCATCCCCACCCTCAGGCAAGGTTGTCACTGCAAACAAAGTGTATTTATCAAAAGCAGACTTTGCACTTGTGAAGACTGGGGTGGAAGACTTCAAAGGACCCATGCTGGGGAGTATACAGGCCACTCTGCATAATCCTTGACAATTGCATTCTATGAGCATGTGGAAGGTTTGCATTGATCATGCTATCCCAAATATACCCATGACTCCTCCACAACAGGACACCCTGTCAGGTGTACACCAGCCATATATGAGCTGTCCAACAGACGGAGTGAGCTAATACATTGCAGAGCAGTAGCCCACAGAGGGAGGACATCTCTGAACAGTACTGGCACGACACTTCAATCCCTCATAATCATCACGACAATGTGTTGACAGTGAAATTGTCCAGACACTGCAGATAAGGCTCCCCTCAGTCTGTTATTGATGCCCACTTACTGTTAGAGGTCCTCACCAACCCTCTTCCTGCACTCACCAACAAAATGGATGTGGCATAGCAAATTCAACCCCTGGGATCTCCACTGTGTCCCTGCTTGACGGAGGCACAGCACACTAGCCTCAAACGGTGCCTTATGTGACCTACTTTACAGTGGCACAGTAGCCTACTGTACTGGGGATGCAGACACCAAGCACACTCTGGCTAAGCTTTCATTCCCTAGGGCAAACAGCCTAGTATTGACCTCTACACCCATATGTTTAATTGTCAGATGCACAATATTTGTTGCTGATAGACTGTTTGCAGGTCTTTATTGCCATAGCATTCCCTGTTTCTATGAACAACTTGCGTATCTGTGGAAGATGTTTGAATATGAGAGGGATCCACTATATCACTTATGTCTCTGTAGTCATTTAACTGTGTGCACTGGGCAGATTGCTGTAATGTGGTTGGTTCCTGGAATAACACGTACAAATATCAGATATGTGTGGCCAACTGCTAAACTGAGATATGGCCTAAGTGTGTGAGCATGCCCAGTTCAGCCTTTCCATGGCATGTTGTCTGACATATGTCTCATTTATCAAAGTGTGCGAGCATGCCCAGTGTGAGCTTTCCATATGTTCAACTCTGCAGTCCACCACATTTGTGGATGAGTGTGAACTTCAACAATATCTCACGTTTATGGTTGTGTGTTGGGTGTCATGTTGTGTACTTACTGGCCAACTGCTTCGTGTCTGAACACAACAGGGATTATACTGTGCCTGCAGGGTTTGCATGGGATACTTTGCATACAGTTGTCAACATCCTTTCATACTGACCTAACACTGTAGTACCATATAGTGTACTGGTTCAGTACTTTCACTGTGGTGGACAGTATCCTGGGCTTTAGTCCTATCACTGCTTTAAATTTTCATAGTGAGCACAACAGACTGTTTAGGGGCCACTTGTGCACATATGACCATGTTGCATTATGTTCAGATATGGACTACTTAAACAATTCCCATGGTCTGTAGTCACTCTCCCTTTATGGAGAGGGATGACTGTAGCAGTGCACCATTCAGGACAAAGCCTAAAGTGAGGCTGTGACTGAACAAGGTACACAAATGTGGTGCCCATTCACTTTGTAGTTCATGTAGAGCACAGCCAGGGATATTATCGGGTCCCATGGAAGCTGTATTCTTGGCCTTGGACAATGCAGCTTTAACCTGTGCTGCAGTAATGCTGGGTGCCTGGCATTCTTCTGGTATTGTGGTTGGTCCTTTAGGGGGGGAAGAGAGATGTAAAGTTGGCACTGTATCTGTCGGCCAGTATGTTGGCAATATCTGTTGGCTGAGTATAGGAGGTACCATTGTGCAGTATCTCAGAGCAAATCTGGGTATTGCTGTGGGGGTTCTTGATATAGCTATAGAAGCCTTTTTGATTGTTTTTAGTGTCTGCTGCAATTCTGCCTTCATAGTTGGTTTAGAGGATTTGATGAGGGATCTCAAGTTTTTGTTGAGGCTAATAAGGGAGTTTTTCCAATCTTGGGACCTCACCTTTTTCTGCAACAGTTTCTTCCTTCTGTTGTAGAGTTTATCAATGGCAGGAGTCCACCAGATTGGCTTCCTTTTTTTGGAGGAGGGCATCTTGGTTCTGCTGGGTATAGCTAGTTCCATGCATTCGTGCATATGTTCTTACAGTGCATTGGTGTATAATTTGGCAGTCATACAGCTATTTTCCATTGGCATGGGTGCCACGAAGATAGCCACCTCTGTTTTTAGGAGTCCAAAGTCAGCTTTGGAGAAGTTTTTCAATGTGGTTACCTTTGCGGAGCGTGTGAGCGAAATGTGGATTTCCATAGTGATTAGTTTATGGTCAGATCTGACCAGGCAGGGACTGACTATTGGTGTAGAGCAACTTTCTCTGAAATTTGGATTACTAAATATGAAGATGGTTGTAAGATAGAAACAATAATCTTTGAAGCTATGGTACTGAGGACTTAAATACATATTTAAGTTCTTTAGAGTTATGGACTAAACAATGGGATTAAATTTCAACACCAGCAAACATAAGGTTATTGTTCTGTCATATTGAGTAATGGGTGATATCAAAATGAAAATGGGAAACTGCAAGTTATAAATAGTAACACAATCTAAGGACTTAGGAGCAACAGTTGTCTCAGTTTAACATTTAGAAACCACATTCTGGAAATAAAGAAATCAGTAATTCCCCAATTTGCCTTAATATTTACTACAGATGAATTGAGAGATTCAGAATTATTAAAGGGTTTGTTTTTAACCACATTTAGACCAGTACCTGAGTATAATTTAAGTTTTTCTTTTTTTCTGTAATTTGATAATGTTTGGCATATGGTTACTGGAATCAGCCCACAGACTTGATATAGAAAAATAAATACTGTTATGAATCTGACCTATTCAGATTCACGCAAGTTGTTCTTCATAGCATCTCATAAAGATTAGTAAGAGGCAAGCTATGGCTTACATTTAGGACAACTTTTAGTACTGATTTCAGACGAAAATTGGGTTTATTTGTGGAAGTTAAGTAACCAGCTATTAGGGATAGCAGACCTTTCTCTCTCTCTATCTATCTATATATATATATATATATATATATATATATATATATATATATATATATATATACATATATAGGGTTCTAATATCGACCCATTTTAATCGAACGCTAAAAATAGAGAAGCTGCAGAACAACGAATTCTTTCCTAGGGAAAGAATTTGGTTGGCCGATTCTGTGGCTTTGCTATTTTCAGTGCTGTGGTCAGGTTCAGGTAAGTGTGCGATTGTGTGGTTGTTAGGGTTAGGGCGTGGGTTAGGTGAATTAGGTTTAGGGGCGGGTTAAGTGAGTTAGGATTAAGGCGCAGGTTAGGTGAGTGTGCGATAGTGACAGACCTTAGGGTTAGGGTTAGGGTTTGGGTTAAGGTAAGTGGATAGATAGTAGTGTATGTATAGTTTAGTGTAGGGTTAGTTGTAGGATTATAAGTTTATGTGTGTGTATTGATGTTTTTTAGGTGTGCTTGTGTTGTGTGTATGTGTTTCGTAATAGCGAATTTTGTCCCGAGGAAAAAATTTGCTGTTCTGAATGTTCAATATTATGTGGTTTAGATATTTTAGGTTCGATGAAATAGCATTCGCTATTTTCATCTTTCGATACTGTGATATAAATGCTATATATATGTGTGTGTGCCTGTATAAATACAGTATGTTGTTATATATATATAAAGGGAGAGAAAATATAAAGTTTATCAGTGAGATATTAGTTGATTTGATATTTTTAAAGCAAGACGACACCTATATGTATCTAGAGATTTATTTTCTTTCTTTCTTTCTTTATGTATGTATGTATGTATTTATGTATTTATTTATTTATTTATTTGCATTTGTTTACAGTCCATTTTCAGTGGAGGCTAATGGAGAAAAGCTCCACAATAAATTTAACAGTATATGATATGAACAAAGCAATACAGAGTACTTACAGAGCACAGCACATGACATTATGCAGTACACATAGGTCATTGTAATCAATACAACCACATAGGAGGGTTGTAGTTGAGCCATTTAAAGTCATTTTACAGTAATATTTATCAAAATAAAGAAACTTATACAATCAAATATATGTTTCATGATTTTTAACACTTAGAAGGTATGAATAGTTGGTAAATTAATAGGGCAGGGCAAGCAGGTCAGTTTTGTGAGAAACAGAAAGTTGTGAAGAGTAAGAGTACAGATAGAATTAGTTGTGGTGGTGTTGAGAAGAGAGTTAAGTTTTAGGGAGTGTGATATTGACACATGTGCACTGCAAGAGGGAGGACAGGTGCTGCCTAAGTGACTTCTTGAAGAGAGAAGGATTGCTAGTGGTTTTGATTGATGGACGGAGGACATTCCATAGGTCTGCGACAGTAAAAGAGTAAAGCATCTGACCTGTTGAGAGATTTGGATTTTCAACTTTGAGCAAAATTTTTTCAGATCTAAGAAATCTATTTGGCTGGTGTGGGGTAAGTAGATTAGAAAGGGCAGGGCAATTTGATGGTTTATATATAAATTTATGTGCAGTTGTTAATTGTAAATATGTGCAATAATGTCAGAGTTCAAGCCAATTTACTTGACGTAGTGATGAACAATGAGGGAATGACAATTTTGCATTTGCTACGAATTTAGCAATCTTGTTGTAGCATGTGTCTAGTCTGGATTTCAAACGGGACTGGATGTTGGTAAGGATAGGGGTTCCATGTAATAGAGATGGTAGCAGAAAGGATGATGCACGAAACACTTTTGTGGTGTGGTTCAGAAAATAGTTAAGTCTATAGAGGATGCCCAGTTTCTGATGTGTTTTTTGATGTTGCTGTGAATACAAAGGTCAAATGTTAGGTTTTTATCTATGATGACACCTAACAGTTTAGTAACTGGAACAACTTTGATAATAGTGTTGTTTTGAGAATGAACAGTAAATTCATTCTTGTTAGGTGGGTGTTTTTTTTTGGGAGTAAGTATCAAGAGTTTAGTTTTATTGGGGTTTAGAGAGAAATGATTTTTGGACATCCAGGTTTCAGTTGATGTAAAGATATTTTCAGTAAGTAGTTGTAGTTCAGATATAGACTTGGCTGTGCAGATGATTGTAGAATAATTTCCATATTGGATGATGGTGCCTTGAGTAAGGGTGTTGTGAAAGTTGTTAATGAATATGCTAAACAAAAGGGGTCCTAGTATGAATCCTTGGGGAACACCTGTGGTCATGTTAAGAAAAGGTGGGAAAGAATGTTGCCATTTGATAGATTGTTGCCTATTGGTAAGGTAGTTTAAGAACCAGTTCAGAGTTGGGGGTGAAATGCCTAAGCCAGAGAGTTTGTTGAGAAGAGGGGGGTGGAATGCTGTATCAAAGGCCTCGGAGAGGTTGAGAAAGAGTGAAGAGACATCACGAATCCAGTTAACTGTATCAATAAAAGAAATGAGAGCTGTGGTGATACTTTTACCTGGCCTGAAACTGTGCTGAGTAGGAGAAAGATTTGGTTTTGAACTAGATATTTAAGAAGCTGAGTATGAACACATTGTTCTAAAATTTTAGACATGGGAGAAATAATGGCTATTGGTCAGAAATTGGATATGTCAGAGTTTTTGCCACCTTTATGAAGAGGTGGCATGTATGTTTTTTTCCAGATATGTGGTACATGTGACTGCTAATTAGATCTAATAAGTAGAATGCTGATGGAATATGCAATAGAACTGGCTGATAGTTGTAGGAATGCTGCAGGTAGGTTGTCAGGTGTGTTAATACCGGGTTTGAGTTTAAGGATGACTTTTATTTATTATTGTGGAGGTTGGTATGGCTGTGAGTGAAAATTTAAGTGAATAGAAAGTAGAGGAGTATAGTGAGGATAGACTTGCTGGATAGAGGTTAGTTTGTGGAAAAGAGGTGGTGAGGTTTGCTACTGTGTTTATAAAATAGAAGTTAAAGAGTGAGGCTATCTCAGTGGGTGTTTTATCTGGATTAGTACAATAATTATTATTGGAGCCAGGGTAAAGTAAGGAACTGATTGTACTCCAAAATATCTTTGGATTTTGTTTATATTGGTTTTGAAGTGTGAAGTAGTTTTCTTTTTTCTTTTTAGTGGCTAGGTGTTTTACTTGGTTGCATAACTGTTTATATTGAATAAGGTCAGAGGGATTTTTACTTTTTTGCCATTCCTTCTGTCGCTGGTGGTCAACCTTTATTTATTTATTTTACATTTGTTTACTGAGAAAGTCTGACTGGATACAGGTCCATTTTCAGCAGAGTCCCAGGAAGAAAAGCTCCAAAGTACAATACACTACATATGAGAAGCATAACATACATATAAGAATATGACAAAGTAGAGATTAACAAGCTCTTAAATAAACAGCAAAAAACATTACATTGAAACTTGACTTTTTAAAGATAATATTGAAATTGCAGTTTACACATAGATGTTTTGAAGGATTAAAAACAGGCTGGTAATGGTGCTTAAATTGCATGAGATAATTTATTTGAGGCAACAGGACATGTTTGCCAGTTTTATAGAAGATAAGCCAGCTGGCACGATTACATTTTTACTCTCTTTTCATGAACTGTAGCTAAGCTGTTTAAGATCCAAAGGAATGTTGAATTGACAAATTCAACAGCATCATCAAGGGGAAGAGATGTCAATATTTCCCAGTTGATACTTTGCAAAATTTCATTAAAGATAGTTTAGCAGAAATGGGATACACATCTCCCCAGACCTCCGCTGAAAATTGGCTTTGTTTCAAGTCATACTTTCCTGGTTAACAAATGTTAAATAAGTAAATAAATAAAATCTATAGTTTGCTTATACTGGTGATTATTTAGCGATGAGGTAGTTTTGCGTATTATGAAAGCAGGCAAGTTGTTGCTAATAATATTTGATAATGTACCTGAAGGAGAGATTCTACTGGGCTCAGAGACCATGATCCAATTAAGGATTGAGCCTTTGTTGTAGTTATTGTTGGGTCTGGTAATGTTGGTAATTAGCTGGCTGTAGTTATATAGGTTAATAATGGTAGAAGGATGCTGTTGGAAGATATCTAGCCAATTAATGTTAACTTCTCCTCGGATGATTGTTTCATTGTTAATGTTATTAGATGTCCAGGTGAGGATATCTTCTAATATAGGAATGAGATTGCCATGGGGAATCTATAGGACTACAATACAAAGGTTTTTGCAGTTATTAATTTGTCAGAAGGTTACAAGTATTTCTCTGTAAAGAACTGTGGGACAGGCTTTGTGTATGAAAGTATAGTGAAGGTATTTGGGTATATCAGGGTGACACCTCCACCTTTTTTTCTATAATCTGTCTGATCTAAGGCAAGCATTGCCAGGGGCAGGAATCAGAATATTTGATATCTGGTTTAAGCCAAGTCTCTGTTGTGGTAGTAAAATCAGATTTGTTTTGAGCTATCCATGAATGTAGGTGTGGTATTTTGTTTCTTATACTTTGAAGGCTAAGGGTTGTGAAGTTTAGGGATTTAAAGGAGTTAGGGGAATAATAAGTGGAAGGGGTTGTACATGGGTTTGGATATATAGCTCTGCATTGAGTTAAGGTGTTATAAGTTGGGAGAATTACAGTTTCCTGTTTCTTCATAGTTTTGTATCGACAGTCTAGACCAAAATTTGTACTGTTTTTGTTTTGGAAGGGAACGATTTTTGCTTTAATTTGTAGAACTAGGTCTGTTGCATATAGACTAGAAGCTATTTCAGAAAAACTGGAGACAGTCCCCTGGATTTATGAAGCTTGCACCAGGCGCAGGAGTAGCGTCGGCGATCTAACGTCAAATATGGCCGCCGAGCGATTCAGGTACGAGCTGTTTCCATGTGCACTACCAGCGTAAGCCAGAGCTGCACAGCTCCCGGCGCATGTATGCTAATTACCCCATGTGCAGCAGTGTAGCATGCAAATGAAGGTATATAGCAATTCATGAAGTGGTGCAGGCATGAAGCATGAAGCATGAAGAAATGTAAACCAAAGAAATGGTTTACA
Organism: Protopterus annectens; assembly: GCF_019279795.1. Classification (NCBI taxonomy): domain Eukaryota; kingdom Metazoa; phylum Chordata; order Ceratodontiformes; family Protopteridae; genus Protopterus; species Protopterus annectens. Next base: position 1,028,727,419 of record NC_056728.1, read on the forward strand.
TTTTTTCAAACATAAAATCGGAGCCATGAAAGTGGATCAAACTTACGTATTATAATGTTAATATATGCCAATGGCTAAATATATAGCCAACGGCATAATAAAAAACATGCACAACACATAAAAAATAACATTTAATGTCATGTCCACACTAACACAAAGTAAAATCGCAGTGCATTGGTGCGCAAATGGGATCACAATGGAAATATATTTAGATGGCATAAAACTACAATGTAACGCAATTCATGAATTCCCCATAATAGTCAATGGCATGCATGCTACACCACAACCATGGCACAAGGGTTGCTAAGGGTCTGTGACACTGTTCTGCATGGTAACTAGGAATTAGTAGTCAATGCCATGCAAATGAGTCAAGTAATACTGAATCACAAAATCCCCGCCTGCGTAAGGATGTACCACACAGCGTAGTGGTACAACACTGAGGTGTGGCCTGGAGGTAAACATGACATCAAGAGAGGGGTGCGCCACCATAGCTGTAAGCACATTGGAGCACTGCTAATTCCCGTTGTCTGTTGCTAAGGAAAGCCACAAGATAGGGGTGTGGAAGTAGCCATAGCTTTGCTTAGCTGAGAGCACACAAGGTAACCGAAAGTGTATGTGAACGAGGATGAAAATGCACTCGAAACCTGGTAAACGGCTGTCCATGGTGCGTACCATAGCTGAAACAGGAAGGATATGGGAAGACAATAAGGAAATGCTGCAGCATCGTAATTGGAGTACAAATGAGTAATTAACACCTAGAAACTCACAGTGGGCCATTGACAACAGCTAACAACGCTGCTAGCAGCTACCTGCAGAACAGGAAAGGGGAGGTGCCATACTGCAAAGAAAAGGGAACTGTCACAGCAGTACAAAGCAAACTTGCAGTAGAGCAGATACATAACACATTTCACAACACAATCCTGGGTTGAGAAAGTGTAAAACAAGAAAGCAGGCAGCTGGATGCATGCCTGACAATGGGAGGGAATCGGGTACCAGCATCATCCATTACACAATAGTATAAGGTGTGAAAGCTCCACACACACACTTGTGTATTCCCAGACACTCTGCACCATTGGCGTATACAGATGGGGAACTTTTAATATATACATGTTAGAGGCTGCCATAGCTTTGATTCACCAGCATGTGTTGGAGACTGATGATGGTTTGGAGGATGATGCTGACAACCATCTCAAGCACTAGAGGAGGAGAAGAGTGTTCAGACCCAGGGTAACCTACCAGGAGCTACATGATCTGTTGATAGTAGAGCATTATAGGGTGCACAGGGACACCATACAGCAACATGTTGAGCTGTGCCGGCCACACCTCAGAGCCAGAAAGAAAAGAGGAGACCCCATCCCAGTGGACACGAAAGTATGTGTAAACTTGAGAATACTAGCCACAGGTACCTTTCAAAGGCCAACTGGGGATATCATGGGGATCTCACAGGCATCAGCATCCAGGGTACTCCACCAGTTCCTGGATGCCATGTTACCACATGCCAATGAGCACATATACTTCCCATGAACGCAGGAGGATTTGGCCAGCAATATGCATCTCTTCCAATGTGTGGCAGACTACCCGGAGGTACTGGATGAAATTGATTGCATGCACATACACATCAAGACACCACCCGGTGTGCAGGGTAGGTGCTACATAAACTGCAAGGGATACCCCTCCATCAACTGCCAGGTCATGTGCAATGCCCAGGGCATTATCATGGATGTGTGTGCTGGCAGCCCTGGAAGCTATCAAGACTCCCACATCTGGCATGCCTCACAGCTGTATCAGGTATTTGCCAGGGGAGACATCCTATATGGCCACCTGGTGGGGGATGCTGGCTATGGACTGGAACCGTGGATGATGACTCCCATCAGAAATGCACACACAGCCATGCAAGAACGCCATAATGAGGCACACAAAGAAACCAGAATCATCACAGAGCGCATGATTGGGATGCTGAATTCAAGGTTCCTTTGCTTGGATATATCTGGTGAAGCCTTGCAGTACTCTACAGGCACGTGTGCCCACATCTTCATAGTATGTGCCATGCTACACAGTATGATCCTGCAGTAACAGCTGCAGCAAGGACAGAATGGTGAAGGCCCTCACAGCCCACCACCAAGGGCCTCACAGGCACAGAGGGACTCAGACCATGAACACCCTGTGCCAGCCCCAGTAGGCAGACAGAGGTGTGCCCAGTATGCCCATGCCTTGGTAAAGAGGGAATGTATAGCACACTCTGACAGTGTAGGCACTTATGGACTGACACCCTTCTCCACCTGCACACACAGCAAACATGGATGGCACACACACGACCACCTGTAAATTGTTATGTATAGGTGGTCTACTGTGTGCATCCTACATAGGTAGCCCTCAACTATTGTACACACAACTGCCATTGGCACAAGGTAAGTCAATACCTGAACAGTAAATTAAGCTATCAGCATGTGCCCATACTGTATGTATAGGTTTATAGATACATAGGTAGGTACATGCCTAACTGCCCGAGGCCACTCATAAGCATAGCCAAAAAGTGTCTGCTGTCACCACCCCATTGATTAACTAACTGTCCCTCTGTGGAGCAGAGCCAATTGTGGGATCCCTGAGGTGTATCCACTGTTCCCCACCCACTCTGCAAGGATTCCCTGGAGTGTTAGTGAGGGGTTTCATATAATGTAATCAGGGATGTAGTTCCACATAATGGGGAGTACCTGTGACAGTAATCTGTCACTCCAGCATCTTCCATTTATGGTTGTGGCAAGGTGTAGCTCATTACAGTGTGTGGTTCACTGTGACATGGAGGCCCATAGGTGGAGCATATCCATTAAGCCTGACTTGGACATGGTTTTGTTGGCCAGGAAATATAGTCCCTGAGTAAACTAGATGCCACTGAGTAATGCATGAGTTTATGCAGTCTGGCAACATAGGACACATGTCTGAGGGCATTATCCCTCTATGCGAGGTACGCTCATGGCCCTTCCAGCTGTCAGATGTGTCTTCTGAGGTACATCCAAAATGGGTTATCATACTCGATGATGCGATTGATGACTGATGAGTAAAGGGGCACAATAACCTAAGTTTGTTTAGATGTGAACCCTTAAGTAATCAGATGGCCTACATAGATGGATGTCCTAACTACTTTGCACATTTTGGATTTGTAAAAAGGCAGATCATGTCTCCTAAACCTGATTGACTTCTTTGAAGCAGTCACCAAAGCCATAGATGATTTTAAAATGGTTCACACAGCTTATCTAGATCTCGCCAATGCTTTTGACACCATCCCCCACTCTGGAATTATAGATAAGCTCACTAAACTAGGTATAAATCCCTATGTCACAAGATGGGTTGCCAACTGGCTCACAGACAGAACCCACAATGTGAAAGTAGCGGATTCCAAATCCGACATCAGACTAGTGACAAGTGGAGTACCACAGGGTTCAGTCCTGGGTCCTCTCCTGTTTGGTATTCTCTGAAGTGCAGGCCAACACAGAAGGTCTTTGGCTAACAAAGTTTGCAGATGACTGCAAACTAGGAGCCATAATCGAAACTCCTAACGATGTGGACAAACTACAAAAGGGCCTCACTGAGACAGATACCTGGTGTCAAAGCCATGGCCTGAAGCTCAATGCCAAAAAGTGTATTGTCATCCCCTTTGGTAAAAACTCTGTACCCATGAACTACCACATAGCTGGTAGTCTACTTAATGTCGAAAATGTGATAAGAGACCTTGGGACACAGGTGGACAGTAGTCTCTCCTTTGATAATCACATCGCCACAGTGGTCAGGAAATCCTTCTACGTGGCTCATCTCATCACAAAAGGATTCTCATCCAGAAAAAAAGAGGTCATTGTTCCCCTCTACTCATCACTCATTAGACCCATTATAGAGTACAACGCCCCTTTTGGTATGTACCTCACAAGACATCTACAACAACTGGAAAGACCACAGAAATACCTCACAAAGAGGATTACTGGTTTCAAACAGATGCCCTAAACAGACCGTATCAAAAAACTACAGCTTTACTCCATCGCATATCGCCTACTCAGGAGCAATCTCTGCCTAATATACAAAGCTATGTCAAACCCAGAGCTGTTGGACATGCTGCACTGAAAGAAATCCCAATCCCTCCGAGCTACATGCTCTAGGGACCTAAACCTTGTCACCACAATAAACAGAACATGTTGGAGGGATAGATTCCTGTCCCAGAGACTTCCCATACTCTGGAACAGACTACCTATCTATGTCAAACAGAGCTCCTCATTAGCATTCTTCAAGAAAAATCTTGATGATTGGATGGGAAATGGGAAATTCACCCCGGGGATCACTTCTGTGGCTCTGCTTGACAGGGGCATAGGAAAATAATTTTCTTGGGTGGCGAAAGCCAGGGTACATTTTTTGGCTAGGCTTGTATGGGCCCTAGGGCCAATAGCCTAGTACCTATCTATGAACCTATGAACATATGACTGTCAAAGGAGAGATCACTATGTAATGTAGTCCCCACATACTCATTAAGTCATCTGAATTATACTGTCTGCCACTTATGTGTTAATATTTGTGTGTGTAGTTTCCCAAAATGGAATGACCATGCAGTATATGGCCTTTAGCCGGAGGTCATCACTCTGACACCCTGTGTTGGTCTATGTGAGGCCCCTTGAAGGACGTCTCTGACAGCTGGACTGTCAGTTATAGCTCCCAGTCTGCAGTAATCGCCAAACACGGCCTGCTGTAGTCCACCTGTGTTAGCCTGTACCTCTGAGAAATATATGACAAACAGTAGGGGTCCCAGAACTGAGTTCTGTGGGACAACAGTTGTGACTGGTCAATAGTTGGATCTGGAGGCTGCTAGGCTTACCATGTGGGTTATGTGTGTAAGCCTGTTGGCAAACCAACCTGTGATGTATGTACTGGCTGGTGAGTGTAGAAATAATACCTGAGTGGGGAATGGTGTCAAAACCCTTGGCAAGGTCCAGGTAGTATTTGTGAACTACCACACCCCACACCTAAAGTCTAGGTGGCTGTAAGATGTCAAACTGGTTCAGTAGGCATGATCTGCACTCAATCAAGGTGACCTGGGTTGGGTCAAGTGTCTGGAGGTTACCATTGTCAATGTTCATGAGTGCCATGAAGAAGCACTCCATAGCAGTGCAGATCAGGCTACTCTGGCCTATGGGGTGATTGTTACTATGGTCAGTTGTGTCACCACCTTGGTGGAGTGTAATAGCTGTTGCCATGCACCAGTGAATGGCCATGTAGCCTGTGTAGAGGCTGATGGTGAATTGCTAAATTAGGCGTGGGGCCACTTTGTCTTGCAGTGTCTGCAGGAAGCAGTCTGGGACACCATCTGCCTCCATTGACGCTCTGTCATGCGTTTGAAAGGGCCATTACCACCTGTATGTCACAGATGTCTGGGATACTGTACATTTTGCGTATTGTTGTAGTTCCAGTAGGGGGTGAAGCTTGCTCCGAATGTATCATCAAGTGTGTTGGTGATATCAGTAGGGTTAGTATATTCAGTGCAATATTGCACCAGCACAGTGCAAATCTGTGTGTTACTGCTTACATCCTTGACATAGCCAAAAAAGCCTTTGTGGTCATATTCCAAATCCATGCCTATTTATCTGTGGATGTCAGCCTTGGATGATTACATGAGTAACATAAGTATCTTGCTAATACTGGTCTCAGACGTCTGCCTGTCTTGGGATATGCTGTTGTTCTGGACTACAGTACTACTTCTGTTGTATAGCCTGTATAATGCAGGGGTTCAGCAGACTGATGTCCTTGTGTAGGAGTAGCTACTCCTGGTTTACCATTGATGGCATGACCCATACATCTTTGTAGGTGCTTATAGAGTGCATTCGTAATTCTGTCTGTATCTTGAGCAGTGTCATCGCTGAGCATGGGGGCTGTGAACCCTCCCACCTCTGTCATTAGTGCTGTGGATTTAGTTGTAGGAAAGGTATTCACTGTGTGTTCCTTGTGTGGGGGAGATGATTGGGAGTAGACATCATCAGTGAATAGTTCATGGTCAGATCTAAACAGTAACCGGTTTCCCTCAACTGTAGTGCACCTGTTGCACATGTCAGTGGTTACCACTTCTAGTATGTTTTCACCTCTCGTTAGTCCATCTACCAACTGATATATGCCATATGAGGTGATAAATCCCAGGAAGTGCTGGGCCTGGAAGTACATACTCGAGTAGGTTATCCAGTTAAGTGTAGGGTAGCTGACATTGATCAATAACAGGGTGTCTGCTAGGACTGTCATGTTTACCACTGTCTGCAGATACTTGTAGTGGTGCTCCTGGGTCATGGAGGGTTATCTGTAGCAGCTCATTGTTTGCATTGCAGTCGTGGCTGATGTTAGCTGCAAATGGATGATCACAGAGGTATCATCCTGCCCCACTAACTTGGAGGTGTAGGTATCCCTGATGAATATGGATACACCCCTCCATGTCTGTGCCAGTCCATGTACAGTGGCTGAAATGTGTGTTATGGGTTGTAGTCTGGTAGTGCCAGTGTGCTCACAGGAGCCTTATACAGGACCCAGTCACAGAACAGATGTAGATGTTGTCCATACTGAGGGGTGCTGTGAGTGTGTGCATGTTGTGAGTACTAAACCTGGTGTTGAGTAGCCTAACCCTCATTGGTTCCACTACTGAGCAGTTCATGGAGGTGAGATCCACCTCTGAGATCTGCCTAAAAATGGCACCATGGGTGTGCCAATAGCCTTGGCCAGCATTCCAAGGCCTTAGGCTGACACATGCAAGTTGGTACAGAATTGTTGCAGGCATGTATCCCATCTGTGCTTGAGTCCAATCTTTCCTGTAGGTAACCCACTGGTAAGAAATACAAAGCCCTAAACTTACACATGTCCACTAGCTTCCAAGATAGGCTTTTGGTGTGATTATGTATCAGTAGTCTGTATGCTATTGCTGTACTTAACTGTTGTCTGACTTCATGGTGAATCTACACTGTATATTGCGATCAGAAAACTCTGTATAATCACATATGATGTTGGAGATGGCCTGCACTGTAGAGGTTCACAGATAGGTAGTAGGCTATCTGCCCAAGGGCATTTAGAAGCATAGCTATAGTGTGGCAGCTTTACCTGCACCATTGATGAAGTAACTGAGCCTCTGTCAAGCATAGACAATGAAGTGTTTCCAGGCAGAGTTGCTGGAAGCTTTTGAAGACTGTTGTGCTGTAGGGAGATAGGGGCACATAGTGATCTCAAAAGGGCATGTTAACATGACAAACCAACAGCATTCAATTTCCCCAACAGGTCTTGCAGCTGGAGAACTAGAGTGGCTCCCCCACACCCTGGCTGTATGTGTCTGTGACACATGATCCCAGGGGTGTATATGCTGTTGGCCAGTCACACATCAAGGTTCCCCCTAAAGTGTGTCAGTGAGTGGCTATGCCAAATATAGTTAGGATGTTAATGTATAGTCTCCCAATTCATGTGTAATGTTGGTATTTCAAGAACCTCAATGGGTGTGGGTGGCTCCACCTGTTGTGTAGCCAAGCTTACACATAGGATTCATGGACACAGGAAATAGGCAGAAGGAACGTCAATGTCAATATTGTAATGGCTACAACATTTGCATAATATCTGTGCAGTCCTGGTTCAAATCCCAATAAAGTCAGAGATGATTTACATGTTACATAGTATACCTTAACCACAGCTTGCATATATAGGTAGTATTCCTACAGAATAATAAACACACGACCTCTGAAATGTGCGTTAATCACCCTTGTACAACCACTGCCTGCTCTGAGAGGTAAAATTACCACTGCCAGTATTAGAACATGCAACCATGTATTCAATCTTCACAATAACCTACCACTAAGCTACCTGAGATGTACCAATGGCAGCTGTGTATACTGACAGGTTAAAACACAAAAGGTAGGAATGTGTGGAAATAGGACAAACCGGCATGTACCCAATGAAAGGTGTATGCTATATATATATATATATATATATATATATATATATATATATATATATATATATATGCAGAGAGAGAGAGAGAGAGAGAGAGAGATATATGTCGATATATGGGGATATACATATATATGTAGATATATAGATAGGTTAACAACATCTACATAACCATGGAGGTACATATAAATGGGTTACCTACCACATACCGAATGCTTGACATAGCGACACGTGTAATCATGAGGCTTAAAGTCCAAAAGACCACAGTACCAAAACACCAAAAGCACGAGGTTTAAAATCCCGATGGTAAGGGACATTTAGTCAGTGCTTCTGGTGTTGTGGTTCAGGTAGGTTAATGTGTGTAAGTGTGTTTCTGAGGGCTGTAGTGTGTGTAAGTGTGTGTTCTGAGTGTGGTGTGTGTTCCTGGGGGACTGTAATGTGTGGGTGTGGGTTTGCTTTGTGCATCTGTTTGTGCAATCTAGGAGGTAGAATATTAAAGTAGGGGGGTGTGGGGGGCACAGCCACCCACATGGGGGGGGTGTAGGGGGGCTTGCCCACCTGCTCATATGTAGTGTAGGATGGTTTGTTTGGATGTGGTGGGTAGCAGTGTGTCTGTGTGTTCATGTGTGTGTTCCATGTTTGTGTTACTTTTGCGAGTTAGACTGTCTCTGTCAGTAATGTGGGGTTTGGGAGTCTGGGCCTGGTACTGTGCGCGTCGGAATTTTGTGCGTTCGGGATTCCATAGGTATCCCGTATACAGCGAATGAAGTGTTCATATATGAGTATAACATGGACCATAGCAATCAAACATTCTGCCACGACCAAACTTTATGAGCAAAGGATATGGAGAGTATATGCCTATACACTATTACAAATATGTGCTATGGACATGAGCCAATGATAGGGTTACCCCCTGTCCCACTTTGCGAGGGACAGTCCCTCTTTGGGCGGTTGTGTCCTGACCAAAAATATTAAACGTGGTAAATGTCCTGAGATTGTAGGACATAATTATGTCCCATATGTAATGTAATAATTGCATACAATAGTTGTTTCTGTATCTAAAATGCCTACATGTTACAAGAAACAGGATATGCAACTAAACTGATACAAGAATAAGCTTATATTTAGGCAAAAAAGGAAAGTTCTATCCCTTGTCCTGACCATGGGTTTATGTCAGCCTGTAAAATCTGATGTGTGTCCCGAAAATGTCCCACTATGGCCATTTGAAAAGGTGGCAAGCCTAGCCAAAGAGGGTCAGTCACCAACACAACTCCAATGACTGCAAATACCTATGACAGAAATATTTAGCTTTCATGTAGCAACACTTTATTACATTTCGATGTATTGCGGAAAGGATTCAAGGACTAACATCACTTACAGGAACCAATTAACAGTGCCTTAATGAATCAGCCTGCAATTACCATAGTATTAGTCCACTAAAGGATAGGTGTTCAAATAGGGAAGGAACCCTCATGCACAAATTGATTATGCATAAAAGCAGTTCCTACACACCTGCATCTGCTATGTACATCCACCAACATCACCCCACACCCATAAAAATAACAATACAAACTGTAATAACATCACAAATCATTCACTCACTGTACGACATCTGTAGAAGCCTTAACATACCTTGTCAGAGACACACTAACATGGCCCTATGTGAAATAGTTTCTGTTATACAATGGAACAGCTGCTGATGTTACAGGGTTTGTTTGCACTAATCCCGTTTCAGAGGGTTGTGTATACACCGGGAAGTGTTACAATTACTGATTAACAGCACAGTATGATACGCATGTGCACCAAAACAAGGATGTCTGGTGAGCCCACTGTAAACCACTTAACATTTCATGCATAGCCATACAGCCTTGAGCTGCCCAAACATCCTTGCCAGACTGAAACATCTGCAGAAGTATCAGGTACAAACAAACCCTGCCTATGTAGCAATGTTCTGAAATATAACACCTGTACTCACATGTAGAACAACATCTTCTAGCCATTACACACAATCCACGGGAGTCATGAAGCTAATATATCTCTGTCTGTCTCCTTATAGCTGTTGAAATACATCACAAACAACACATCTAGGCCATCTTCCTCGAAGGTAAGGCAAAGGGACAATGCCCAAGTGGAGTGCTCAGTTATACACCACTGTTGCCATGGTATTGGCTAATGGAGTAACTGCACAGTTGATGTTCATCTAATTAACTACTTTGGAACACCAATTGTTGGTCAGGATGCACATGTTACCGATATTTAACTATAAGAGGATGGCTTATCACACATTCAAACCATCTGTATATACCAGCAGAATGTTGCAAAGAAGATTGAATCACAAACTGAAAAGGACTGAAATAACAGTCAACGACATCTCAGGCTACTAATAAGGTATGTAGAACACTCAGTATATCTGTGTATGTAGTACCTGTTCTGTAATATTTAAAGTGTACACAATGCATATAGTGGAAACAGTTAACTTTTAGTGATGTATTGTTGAGCCTAGTAACGCTTGTTGTGTTTATGTGTGTACTGCTGTAGGTCACAAGGAAACACCGCATACACCACAAGGGATCCTATATAAGGGCTTTGAACCCAGCTAATCCTCACCAGCCGCTGCCAGTGGTAGGGTTGTCCAACAAGTATGTGCTATAACAGGGGATAGTATATGTTGATATATTGTAACAGTTGACATATGTATGGGTTTATTACTGAGAATAACATGTTGAAGGTTGGTCTACTGTGCAATTATGATATGCATTGTGGGATATTGTGCCAATAACTGTGTAATGTACAGTATCGTAGGCAGATATGTATTACAAGTTACATAGCATTACTGTTTTGTTAGGCAAACATTAGTTATGTCTATTGGCATTTACAATACGCAATAACAAGATACATATGACTTGTAGTCACCCGACAGTTTAACAGCATGATAGCAAAGTACAATGGAAGAGCTAGTTAACTAGCCATGCACATAAGACATGTAATAAGTTCAAAGGTAGGTACTAGGCTGTCTGCCCACGGGTATTTATAAGCCTAGCTAGAGTGTGTTGGCTTCCAATATCCCCTTATGTTAGTTCCCTGTGCCTCTGAATGCCAGAGCCATTAGTTCCCTGTGCCTCTGTCCAGCAGAGCCACTGCAGTGATCCCCAGGGTACATGTCTGTCTCCCATCCACCTGTCAAGGTTTCTCTTGAAGAGTGCTAGTGAGGGGCCCTGCCTGATGCACATTGGAATCATGTTCCAAGGCATGGGGATATTGTTGCCCCTGGTGGGTGTGTGGATAAGTTGATCCAGGGCATTGGTGTTTATGAATTCCAGAAAGCATTGAGCTAATGAGTTGGTACATGAGTAGTTTTCCCAGTTAATGGTGGGGTAGATTCAGTGAGACTATGTGATGAGTGTGGTGTGATGCGAATGTTTACCTTCTCCACATGACTGTCAGGGTCAATCTTGGTTGGAGAGAGCTTTACCTCCAGTTTGGCTAGATAAGTGCATCTCCCACAGGTTGTAGTGTTGGGTGGTAGACAGAGAGGGTTGTCTGTGTACATGAGGCGATGTCTACATTGCCTCAAGATGTCCAGATTCATCAGATAGGCAGGAAAGAACACTGGCAGCTGATCCTTGAACATGCCTGAATATAAACTAATTTCCCCTAGATAACTGAGGATAGTGAGTACAAGAGCTATTTTACTCTAAGCAAGTGAGAAAAGTATGTACAAAACCTGTTTACCTCTAGGTAATGAGGAAGATTGAGTGCTATAGTAATTAGTAGCTTACATAGTGCTTACAAGTTCTGAACAAGTGCTGAGCATGAATAAGCAATCCAGATAGGTTCTTGGATAACATAAACACACTGACCCCCCAATAGGTACACAATCATATATCCATGTACACTACAGAGCCCCTGTACCCACAACTATGCAGGCACAAGCTGCACTCAAGCTGAATGGGACCTGTCCACATCCCAGGTTGTATCATACACACATGGCAAAACAAGTTGCTCTCCACATACACATCATGTAAAACATAGCTTCATGTCAGGTTGTGTACACACTGAATGGTGCACACCAACAGGTATCACAACCCACAAAGAGGGAGACACCACTGATAATGGGAAGTACTGCACTACTACCCTGCTGAGTCTGGTCTGAAAGGCCATGAACCTTCATCAAATTATTTGATGTCAGCAATACAGATGTAGATGACAGTACGGTTGATTTCACACTGCATATCATAACCTTGCCAGGTCATAGGACATCATCACCCATACTGTGTTCCACCTACACTCAGTATATTAGAGGTACATTCCTATGTCACATGAGTATTTTGCAATGGGACTGCTGGCAGAACCAACACTACAGAAGGTGTCTGAATAATACTTGCACATCACACCAGTTCCAGCTACAGTAAGAGAGGGTTAATTAATTGTACTCCCCCTTATTGTAGTCCATACCACACAGACTAACAGATGGCATGTGCCTATTGAAGTATGCGAATGACTATGACCTAGGAGCAATAGCTGACTCAGAGTGTTGTGGACAACATACAGAAGGGGCTTTGTGGGTGAGGTGTGTGACATATGGCCACAATCTGACAGGTGCATATTGCATTGTCACCCCTATGTTAATAAACCTGTACCCATGAACTACCACCTAGGCAGCGGTCAACATAATGGACACACTATGTGTAAGGGATGCAGCTGGGCAGTTGTCTTTCCTGTAATAGTTACATCACTACACCTGTCAGGTAGTCGTATGTGGCAACCCTAATCATGACAGGGTGCCATCCATGAATATAGAGATCATTGTCCAGCCATACACAACACTCATGTGACCCATTTCAGATCACATATTTCCTTTGAGGGGTATTGGCCATGTGCAGATGGCCTACACCAGCCTTCCCATTCCCCATCTCCACTATGTAGCATGATGCCTACCCTGAATAAATCCATGTCCAACCCAGTGATGTTGGACATGCTACATGTACACATCCTGATCTCAAACACATACTTCATGGACATCCATCTTCCTAGTACTAGGATCACCACATGCTGATCAGATCCTTGTCCCATACACTTTACATAGTCCTGCCATACTATGCATTCCTGTCCAGCAAAGCTGCACATCACCCCCTCTCAGACATGGTATGATGACTGCATGGTAAATGTATCATTAACACTGTGGATTAGTTATGTGGCACTGCTCCACCTGGCCCCAGAGACCCACCTGTCGGCTACAGCTAGGTAACCTTTCATCCTAGATTCATACATGGCCCAGGGCATATAGCCTACTAGTTGACTTCGACTGTACATGCTATAGTTGCTATCCATCCCTGCAAATACCATCTGGCAAGCCAATGTCCCATGTGTATCACATGTGCAACGCAGGTGATACATGGCAGGATGTTGAATTGCTGTACAGTGACGTGTAGATGTATATGGCAAAACACTTACATGTAAAACCTTCCGTGAGCAAGTCTGCAGGGTCACAGGTCATGTCCATTAAGGCAGTGCAAGTCTTTATATGTGACATATACACAGCATCAAGGTTGACTGCATTAATGTGGGCACATCCAGCCATGTGCTGATAGGTAGGAACACCAGTACAGGCAAACAGACATGCCCACATCAAGACAGCATCCACATGGAGTATGAGCAATGTAATCAGGTGACACACACACCTATATGTTGATAATATCTACTCACCATTGAGTGTCACATGTGTGTGACACAAACATGTCAGTGGTGTCAGTGTCATGTAGATTTGCAAAGACAACTATTTAATCATAATACATGCAATACACATGTATGTTCAGCTGTAGCTCTGTATGTCTCTGTGAGTTACTGTGACCTGTCTCCATCATTATGCCTTCCAGGTATGCCACCTGCAAGGCTTCCCTTTATACCCGCTTGGAGGATGAGGCCCTCATCCCATACCTACATGACAATCATGATATCCTTTTCAGCCATATTCCACAGAATGCACAGCAGCGGGATGCCCTGTGGATGGAACTTCGCAGGAGGGTTAATGATGTGGGTGGCCACAACCGCACATACCAGCAGATGCGCAGATACTGTACAGAACTCATTAGAAGGGCGAAACAGCGTGCAAATGCCAGGGAACAAGGTGCAACAGGTGGTAGGCCACAAAGCCAGCCCCCCACTCACATGTACCGAGGAGCTACTGGCCAACCTGGGGACACCTGCAGGACAACATCCACAAACATTAGCCGATATTGTGGAAGTGGGTGTCTCTCAACCACCGAGCCAGGAGTTGCCTGGTAAGTCACTACTTCACCTATAACAACTATATTCCATATAGTTGCATGTGTCACTGTACAATATGTAATGTAACATCATATGCAAGGCATGTATACACGCATGCCACATACTATAGTATGCTACTCTGTGTATGCACACATGTGCATACACCATAGTATAGTCTATTGTACTGGTGTATGTGTTAACATGCACATTGCCCCCTGTAGCTATCCTACAGGCGTGGATAATGCTCATACTGCTGTGTTACTCCTATTTAGGTACCTCTGGCATTTCGCTGTGACAGCAGCCCATTGCAGGTGAGACTGTTATTATTTATCAGGCATCTTAATGCACAGATCTATCTGCCATGTGGTCATTTACCACATGTACACATAATGTATGGTCTTGTCACAATATACAGGTCGGACCTGCAATGCATCACAATGGTATCCATGTGCGACACTTGCAAACTATGTGAAACACTGACATGAAACCTCACAAACTGTCAATGCCAGATGTGTGGACAGCTTTGCATACAATGGTGGAGGTGATGTTCACTGTAGGGACATGTACTACAGATCAGAGCTACACATGGGGAATGCAAACAGTACTACACTGTGAGCTGGAGTATGGCCAGCCCACAGGATTTACTGGTGTGGATCATAGCCCTTCTATGAATGTCACACAATGTGATGTGCTATCTTGACATGTCCATTACATCTAGTGGCCTGGCTGCAACACTGCCTAACTATCCTGAAAACATATCCCACATACCAAACATGCCACCCTTTGTCTGCATAACCCTGTCGTCAGCGGAGCATATAACATCTATGGGTGTATGTCATATGGGACAACACAGACATGTGAAATAGATGCCCATCACAATAATTTGGCCAACACATGTACACACATGGCCATGAAGGATGGCCAGAGACATGAGGCAACACACACAGTAGACGTGATGTGCTTGTGTGTACACCCTGTCATACATTGGCTACACATGGTCCAACTATGGCCTTTGTGTAATGGTTATATTGTAGATGTGGAACACTAGACATCTACAGACCTGTGCACATCTTGTGTAGGTGTGATATCAATCCACCACATAAGATGTGTTGAACATCTTAAGTGTGTCACAACATGACAGCAGTCAACTGTACAGTATCCACATCAGCCCACAGATACAGCACATTCCCCTTGCTGGTGTCAGACATCAATGTCATCCTTGATCCCCATGTGTGTGTGTGTGTGTGTGTGTGTGTGTGTGTGTGTGTGTGTGTGTGTGTGTGTGTGTGTGTGTGTGTGTGTGTGTGTGTGGTACACAGATGTCATGTGGGACATGGTGTACCGACAAGTTTGCCATGTCTGGCCATAGTTGCCAGGCAGCAGCAATATGGTTGCAGATGTGCAGGGGTGTCACCCGTATACACTTCAGTGACCTGTGTCACACATTCCACATCATGGTTTAGTGTGTATATACCTCAGTGATGTGGGTCACATTCCACAGTATTTATGTATTGTATCTGAACACAGTCATGGCTATGAACTGCGTCTGTAACTCACACTGTATAGCAATAGAGACGCCTCATGATTCCCTGCAATGGGCATGCACATCAACTAAATGTGCACTATATCTGTAAGGCGGACAGACAACACTGCATTGGGACACCATTACCCCACTGTATATTTGACAGGACACCATTGTGTTAAACATGTATGCATGTCATTGCACAAGTCAGCAGATCACATCATACTACATGTGATTGTCAAGGTCATATGCCACACATCAGGCAGGTGTACTGTTAACCTGTGCTGGTCTACATGGTGTAACACAGGGATGTATGCTAACAACTACTATGATTGTGTAATTTGCATGCCTTCTGCTATGACACATGCATGCTATTGTGTGCAACCCAGGGATGTATGATAAATACCACTATTATTGTCTGCGCTGCATACCGTCTGCCATATCATATGCATGTTGCATGCCTTCTGTCATATCACATGCATGTTGGGTGCCATAGTGTGCATGTCTGTGTGTATGTGTGTGTGTCTGTGTGTGTGTTGTAGAGATTGTAATGTACAGTTCTTGTCTGCCCCTCACAGATGATGTAGGTGCATTGCCCTCCTGCTGTCCATCTGATGTTAGTGTCCCCACAGACTCTAGCATTGATGACGAATGTATGATTGAGGAACAGGCAGGGTTGTCAGGGGCTGGATCTGTGCCATTGGTTGCCATTCCATCTATATCCCCCTCATCCCCACACACAGATCTCATGCTTACACATACTCCATCACCAGTGGCCATAGAGAAAGGACAGTTGGCGTGTGGTAGCTTGGAACAGGAAAGTGTGGGGGCTATGGAAGATATGCCTGCACACTATGGTGTCAGCCAACTGACTGGAAGATATGCCTGCACACCATGGTGTCAGCCAACTGACTGGTGATGCCCCACACAGTCATGTGGCCAGTGCTGCTCGTAGGAGGACCTCTGACCAACATGCCCCTGCAAGACAGAGCGCAGCAGCTGGTGTCACCAGACACATGTTTCAGGCTGTAATAGAGGCACAGGCATGTGCTGAATGGCACAGCAGAGAAGATCAGAGGCTTCAGAGGGCTGCTGTCTGCTCTTTAAACAACAACATCCAGGCAATGGTAAATGCTCAACAGCAGATTGCTGCAGCTTTGGATAGACGATTGAGCGAAATGGTTGGAGTCCTTGACCGTGGCATGACAATCCGTGAGCATAAGCTGTCTGTGTTGGAACATCTGGTAGGGGTGAGGCATTGGGCACTTGGATGTAGGCCTGCTACATCACCTGTTTCAGGTCTACGTGAATGAGCTACCTCACATGCCTGCTCCCATAGTGGCGGTAGCAGCAGTGCAGCTGGTGCTGTGCTGCCCACACTACGACACAGCAGGCCACGTGCACATGGCCCTGGACAATCCCAACAGGGACATGGTTCCAGTGGACAAGTGTCATCAGACAGTACCCAATCTGCACCTCTGCCTGGTAGTGCCCGTGCAACCCCTGGCAGGCACAGGTCACATGGCTGTGGCCAGACACGATGAACTGTAAAACCTGGCCTGTACAGTCCTCAGCTGTCAATAATACCCCTGTGTAGGTGAGACACATGCCAGAACTGTGTGCATACATACACGCACACACCGGAAACATATGTAGGGCCCCGCAACACACACATGCATAGCATCCACACATGGCCAATTAGATCAAAGGCCCTAAACCACACACATGATGTCATCCAATGGTGCAGCCTAGGCCTCTGGCAAACATTATCAGCCTCTGCATCTAAAGATGCCTATGCCGCATCCCTGACATCCACACCATCGGTGCAGGGACATGCTCATATGGTTTGATGCACAGGGTGAACAGACTAGGAAGATAAGTGTAGTTTACAATTGTTGAGTACTGTTGACAGGCAGCAGAGATGTCATGTACTACAGGTGTACAATGCATTTCGTACTGTTAACAGTATGTGTCTTGTGTAACAACAGCAACTGCATGTTGGTCATGATGTTCTGTTTCTATCCTTCAGGTCTAATTGCACGTGCCGGTGGAAGTCAGTGTTTGCTGTTAGTGTCGCATATGTCAATGTGGACTACTCACAGGTATGTATGAATATACCAGCATGCACCTTGTAGCTGCCACATCACAGTGAGAATGTCCCATGATCCAAACACGTCTACTAATCCATGAGCATGATAGCTGTGTATTACGTTACTGTGGCTACAGACGTGACATCCATACTGGGTGACATCACAGGTACAGTTACATGGAGTGGTGAGGTATGAGAGCGGTCTAGCTGATTACAAGGGTAGAGGCAAGTGGGAAGTGTGATGCCTCATTGGGAAGCAGTAATACACATTCCCATGACAAGATGCCAACACACAACTGCACCCACACACTCAGGTATTGACACACATGTATTCAGTGACACAGTCACACCCACACTCTCATGGAATCACCGACACAGTAATACACACTCATACACAGTTGCTACTGTTGAGGTAAGGACCCCTGCTTATGTGCAAAACATCATTACAGTACTGTACACCTACATGATGCACCACAGAGAATACACATATACAGGTAGACAGTATGGCCTAAGATCGAGGACATTAACACGGATAGTAGATTGCATCGCCTGGATGGGGTGTGGGGTCTTATCAGTTCAGTATGGTAACATACATCCTCACTCCAGGGACCAGACAGCCATACATACACACACACACATATACACACACACACACACACACACACACACACACACACACACACACACACACACACACACACTGTGGCATTCACTATTGAATACACCTATGTCACGCACATACAGATACCTCACATGTGTGAGATAAACGCCACTGCCTATGTCCTGCTTTCTGTATTGCAGTCTGTACAGATGTCTACACTAGTGCACAGGAGAGTGAGTAACAATTGAGATGTATTCCCCACCATACGTGACATATATGGACACTCGCGCAACCAAACATGCCCGTACTGTGAATCAAACACCTGCCTAGCTCATGATATGTATGACAGACTTTCAGCAGTATTGCACGTGTTACAAAGTGTACTGACGCTTCCATTGGCAACAGTGCTGATATATGCACACGGGAGGTCTTAACTGTTGCAGGTGTCAATCGATGTACCTTCATTGTCACCCCAACTGCTGTCTATGTTGTGTGTTATGCCCTTCAATTAAATAAACCATTGCTTACCAGTTACACAGGTTATTGTAGGACTGCTTGTGACACACCTGTGAGCTGTCCTCAGCAAACATCCATCTGCAAAAATGCCCCACCACTTAGTTATTTCCACACATCTGTCCATACCTGAGGTACATCTTTCTGTACATTCAGCATATCACCATATACAGTTGGCAATGTCGAGGCTGCATTGCAATTGCATGATATATTAAGATACACGCCACCTGCAAACACCAGCAACTGCACACGCATGGTATCTGAATACACACTACTACATGTACATGTGTGTAGGTCCTACAATCCTGTCATTTGGGCATGTTTGTAGGCATTGCAATTGGTGGACATGTGTAACAACATACATGACACATGGACTGTTGTATGATATGATAGGTGTAATGGGTGACTGGTACAGAGGGAATGTTACCTCTGTCAACATTGATATCACACCTTATGAACTGTTAGCATTCAGCAGCCATGGACCTACATTCCGTGTGCATGTGTGTAATGGCTGTAGCCACCTGTCTGCACAAAGGACAACAACAGCTATGTTATTTACATGTATGTTGTGTGTGTGTGTGTGTGTGTGTGTGTGTGTGTGTGTGTGTGTGTGTGTGTGTGTGGCATGTACATATCCTAGGCAGGTACATGTATGTCATATCCAAACATGAGGGTGTTTACTGGTGTACAGCAACAGTCATCTGCTAATGCTGTAAATAACTGAGGGCCCCTGGTATGTGTACAGCTCACCTGGTTACAGACATTGGTATCATTGCATTGCATAACACATAATGCAACTGTGTCAGTACATGGGTACTCTCTACAGTTGATGTAGAGCTTGGTACAGACCACTGGTCAAGGGTCACATGGTGGTGTACTCTTATATGTCCTACAGCATGTATGGATGTGTGTTGGTGGTCTGAGGGCATGGTGGTGTCTGAGGTTTACATCCTAGAATGCAGCATTTGACACTGTGTCCTGCACCTGACTCATCTGTGATGCCTTTCATGGGAGTACTGGTCAGTACATTTGAGTGGCCTCTATGTATGTGGGGACACCACCACCTGGAGCGGTCCGTACCTGTGTTATGGCCCACATGTCTGGTTCTTCGATATATGGTGGTAGTGCTATTGTGCACTACAGAGCATTCAGCCAGGTGTTCCTCATTGCACAGATGTCAGTACTCCCCTTTTTTGGATCTACAGTGAGCAGCTGTGATTATGGACGCTACACATCTAGCACTGGTTAGCATAAGCATACAATGCAGTTGTCCTCTAGGTGTCAGGGTGTTATCCTGTGTTTAGGACATTTGCCTTGGAATGGCACTATATGGGCGAATACGACTTGGGTATTATTCCCACTCCCTTGAATCATGGATGCATGTTATATGTGTCAAAGGCCTGTTTACTGTCAGTAATGTCATCTCAGAATGACAAACACTGGACAATCTTGTACTTACAGCAGGACATTGGCTCATTGCATTGGTCAAGCAGTTGCCACTCCTAGCAAGGCTCATTCTGTTGGTCAAGCAGTTACCACTCCTAGCAAGACATCACTGTGAGTGGTGGTATTGTGCTTGGTATAGGATGGTACATCTAAGGTGATGGACACCAGCAGACGTTGTGTATAAGACTGGTGTCAGATATTTGTAGAGCAGCGTTCCTGCTAACAATGACAACTACTAACATCAGAGTCCATTACAATGTGTTCTTTACATCTAACTGTAATAGCATGGCCACTGTGGCCTTCCGTGTTTAGAATCAGAGTGCATCCCAGACAGCCCTGTGCTACTAAGTGTATGAGCATGCCCAGTATAACCTTGTGTAGATGGACACATAGTGCATTCCGAACAGCCCTGTGCTACTAAGTGTGTGAGCATGCCCAGTGACACCTTGTGTCGGTTAAGTGCCTCTGTGTATGGGCATAGCCATTGTAACCCTGTATATTGATAGTAGTCGTCCATTCCACAGATGGGCATACTCCAGGTCAGGATGGATTCCTACTTTAAACGCACAGGTTCTCAGGTATGTACATCTTAACTGCCAGCGTCCCTGTTGATGTCCACATTCCTAGAAGGTCATAATGATAGCCTTGAAACGTGTAGTCTGTGTGGCACGATTCATAGCTATGTAGTATTGTAATAGTGATCTGTAGATAGGAAGGTGTTCTGTTCCCACCATTGGTGTGTGTGTGTGCGTGTGTGTGCGTGTGTGTGTGTGTGTGTGTGTGTGTGTGTGTGTGTGTGTGTGTGTGTGTTTGTCCCCATCTGCCTGAAGACTGAATAATGCTTTTAGACTGCTCACACTCCATACACTTCTTATACCCACCTTTGGCAAGGCTGATGATGTCACCCACCTACAAATACAACTCTGGGAGTGCTGTGTCCCAGTAATCTCTGTAGCACATTCTATAACTGCATCATGCTGTAGTATAATAAAGTAGTTAGGTCAGTGTTCTAATCCCACACTTGCCGTGTGTTTGTCCCCATCTGCCTGAGGACTGAATAATACTTTTAGTCTGCTCACACTCCATACAATTCCTATACCCACCTTTGGCAAGTTGACACCCACCTACAAATACACCTCTGGGAGTGCTGTGTCCCAGTAATCTCAGTTGCACGTTCTGTAGCTGCGTAATGCTGTAGTGTAATAAAGTAGTTAGGTCGGTGTTCTAATCCCAGACTTACCAAATGTGTGTGAGTGTTTGTCCCCGTCTGCCTGTGGATTGAATAATGCTTTTAGACTGCTCACACTCCATACCATTCCTATACCCACTTTTGGCAAGTCTGATGATGTCACCCACTGGGAAATACACCTCTGGGAGTACTGTAACCCAGTACTCTGGGCAGTGCATTCTGTAGCTGTGTAATGCTGACATGTGCTAAAGTACTTAGGTTGGAGTTCTAATCCCAGACATGCCAAGTGTGTGTCTGCCTGCGTGAGACAAGTACAGTGTTTGTAGAGTATGCACACTCTGTACAAATCACATGATCACCTATGCCAATCCTGCTGTTGTCACCCACCTAGGTATACACCTGTAGGTGTGCTGCAACCCAGTATTCGCCATAGCACGTGCCCTAAAACCATATTGCTGCAGTGTGATACGGTAGATAGGGGTTTGTATACAGGACATGGCAAGTTTGTGTTTGTCTTTCAGAGCCTGTGTTGAGGTGGCTGTGGGTGTCTTACTATTGGACATGTTGGAGAACAGATTTTGTAGTTTTCCTATATGGTGTCCGTCTTATGACACATTAGCCACCTCACAAGGAGTACAGCTGTCAGTCAGCCACGGGACTGTGTTGGCAAGCCATAACCCTACATCTGGCAAAAGGCCTGGTGAATAAAGTATGCAACCCTACTAGTACCCGGTATATGTCCCACACCCATGTGCCATGCACAAACAAACTTGCCTAGGATATCCCACTATGTTGCTAGTACCATGCACATTGATGACAGATAGTAGGCATGGTGTGAATGCAGTGGCCTGCAGAGGACATGGCACCCTGTACAGCGGTACAGTACGCACATATATGCGAACATTGTACCTTCACTATGTTCCACACTGGATGCCTGCAACATATGTGGTGCCATCAAATGTGATCCACAGAGGCCATACAATGCTGTACACATGTGGCCTGTATTGACCAATGCCACTGACACCAGGGAATATCTGTATCATACTATCAATGCAGGTGCAGGGTTGACCTACTTACTATAAGCAGGTTTTGCCACACCAGGCCAGTATTGGCATATCGGGGGATAACAGGCTGTGTACATAACATGTGCCTGCCAAACTAGGTACACCTGTACATGTCACTGTACAGTATTGTGGGATATACACATTCCAGGCAATGTCCATGTGAAGGACTATCAAACACAGACATGGCATGCATTGCAAAGCTGTGGCAATACACGTTGGTAACCAGGATGTCAGGACAGATCATGCAGTACCCATCTGTGTGGGACATTGCAGACACTACACCCCTGCACTGCACACCATTGTCGGGTGACGCAATGCCAAGGATTACCCCTCACCCAGCCTTGTACAGCCATCTTGCACAGCCAACCACTACACACCCATGAAGCAATGCATACATGCATGTTAGTACTGGCACCTTGTGTCTGCATGTGGGTTATGATGCTCCCAACCATAGTCACTCCCAGTATAACACTCGTTGGCATACCAACAGATGTCAAACACTTTCACATGCCCTAGCCCATAGAACCTCCAGATATCCCCTGTGGTGCATGTAGTCCTGTGCATTACTGCAGTGTAGCAAACTAAGTAGTTAGAATGTGTATTTGTGGCCCTGGCAAAGAGTGTCAATGCGTGTCCATTAGAGAGTGTGGTTGTGGTGACAGTGGCATCCGTTCATGTGCACAGCCATGTGTGCCACACCTAATGTATGTCTACTATATCTCTGTTGCAGATGTCACTCACCTACACACATATATGTTCTTACAGCACAGCAACATGTTGCCTTTGTGGCACATGTAGTAACATCATGCACATGTAATAGTAATGAGTAGTCAGTCAGGGGTTTGACCCCTGTACTGTTAGCATGTGGCAAACGATGCTTAGGGTTAAGTCTCCAAGCCCTTCTCTGGTGTACTTTGCCTGTGCCACCCACACACTCTCTGGTGGATGTGAAGGTGTACACCTGCTCAGCAGCAGCATGTGTATTGTAAGTGATGGACAAGGTCAGGTGATGGCCTCTGCACCTATTGCAGTCCTCCTCTAGCTGATTGCATGTGTAACAGCTGTGATGGTGTTCCCATAGCCATCCACATGATAAACACAGTACACTATCCTGGGAAAACATGTTGGTATTTGGCCATGACAGTCGCTGTGAATGGTACCTGGATGTGGTGTTCTGACACGGCATCACAGATGATATCTGGATGTACCTCAAACATTATACACAGTGGGAAATAACCTAAAGACAGGATGGTTATGTGCCACACATGACTACAGCATGTAAGTGTAGCTATGCTGCATTGAGACTACTGCCTGTTTAACATGTGTGTGGTAATAGCTATTCTGCATGTTTTAATACAGACATGACAGCACTCTGTTCATGAGGGACCACCATCTGTCGGGCCATCTGTGAACTGGTCAGTGTGTGCAACCATTTGCTTCCTGTGTTACACACTGGACACACATCTGTGCACAGCAGAAACATAGTGTGAGGATTGCAGACAGTGCATGATGATAGGGATGTGTTACTGCCATCGCATCCCTGATTGGACATGTGTCACATGAAACAGTGGTATGACAGACACTGTCTGGGGTTCCCAGTGACAAGCCAGTAATGGGCAAATGTTCATAGCTGCGGTCATACATCTACTACACATTGTACAGATGGCATGCAGTATATATGCATGTGTTGTGCTCCCTCTGCAAATGTATACCCTCTGTTGTGTTGGGTTGATGGTGATATCTATGCATACTGTTGTAGGTAATCCTGTATGCTGGTGCCTATCACTAAGCCATATGTGGGTTTAAACTGCAGCACCATAGGCTGAATAGGTTGGGAGGTCCCGGCAGATCCTCCTGTCCCACTTCAGCTGACTATGGCACCGGGTACTAGCACATCTGGGGCCCAGCCTTGGACATCAACCTCTGTTGGCTCTGCACCACCTTTTGGTGGTACTACCACTGAGGATGGAGCATATCCCCCCTGGGAGCAGGACTAGACAGGTACATGTCTGCTGTCGTGTGGTCCTGGATGTGTTCCGTTGGGGGCTCACTAAGGGGTTCCGATGCCAGATACACAAACTCAAGGGCGGAGTCCCATTTACAGGATGATGCTGCCACTCCTGGACAGCCCCCAGCACTACCTCCTTTGCAGCTGTTTAGGTGCAGTGATGGCTGCCCATGGCTGGGGATCTCCATCCCACTGTTCCCATGGCCTTGTGAATGCCAAACACGCATCCCTGTCCGGGGTTTATCCCCCCACATGTGTCATATACCAACCCTGTATGCTGTCATGTCTGTGATCCTACCCTACCTATCCTCCACGGCCATACCTACACTCCTTTCCCTACATAAGACCCTCACCTATGGAAACAAAAGGTCAATCAGCTCCTAGGACAACATCTGCCCTATACGTAGCTGTCCATTTCACACACATGCCCCCTGGACACATGTAACCCTTGTAATATGCATCAAAACATACTCCTGTTATCCTCACCCCTGTCCCTCAGGTGCACGATCCTGGTATGCACATCACTCATAAATGGTCCAGGTACATGTGATGAGGATGACCCCATTGTACACACAACACTACCGGTCCCTCTATGGTTACCCCATTTACCGTTATCATGATGATGATGTTGCACACAGCACCTTGCAAGAGTACTGTTCACACATAATGATTGAACAGGTACTGTTGTATTAATGTACATTACATGCACAGAGTGATGTATACGGCCAATGTACAACTATTTGTGTGTATGACTGAAACATGTCTGTCTGAGGGAGTCTTGAGATCACATAGAACAAAACCACTACATAATACAGGCGTCGCTGGTGTTTCCTGCTTCATTCATTTGTAATGCTTTGTTGCCACATGGTATGTTCCTGATGTATCTCTATATATGTATGCACCTATATGCTGGACATAAACACTCACATGTACATCTACATGATGGATACATTCCTATACTGTTGAATGACTGTGCTGTATGATATGTTTGTGGTACTGTCCATTGTCTGTATATCTGCCATGGCGTATTGGTAATTCACATTAGCTGTGTGTGCAGGGTCCTGGTTCCAAGCCTTGCAGAGGACGTTTATTTGGTTGCAGGGCAGAACAAGAACATTGGATACGGAGGGAGTAAGGCACATTAAAGCAGTTGGGAGTGGGTGTGCGTGGGTTTGCACGGTGTTAAGCACTGCTGACCTCTGGTTACAGCTTCTTACACTCGGTTAGCCTCGACATTGCTTTACCAGTGCAATACTCGCATACTGGTAGACAAACAGGCTTACACCCACCCGCCCCCACACTTGTAAATGCACCGACATTGGTGCTTGCATCTGACACTCACACCCCTGGGTGGGAGCAAGGACCACAATATTATCTTGTGATGCCTATTACATCGGACTATATGACTACAGTATTGGGAATGGCTGCCCATTAGGCGACGGCATGGCGTTCGACTGTATGGAATTGGCGGCATGTCCAGTAAATTAATCATATTTGTGTGTTCCTCATACAATCTGCTTCCATCTGGCTGATACATGGGAACCGTGACTCTTCAATGCAGACAAGTAATTGGGTTTTGGGAGCCACATCTGTCGGCCGAGTCATGCTACCGCATACCTATTATAGGTTTGCCACCTTTTCAATTGGCTAAGGTGGGAATTTAGGGTTAACACCTGTCCCACTTTGTGAGGGACAGTCCCTCTTTAGGCAGTTGTGTCCTGTGAAAATAATCAAGACATAGTAAATGTCCTGAGATTACTGGACAAAATGATATCCTATATTTCTTTAATAGTTGCATAAAACAGTTATTTTATATATGAACCCTCTATATGTTATGTGAAGTAGCTAAGCAATTCAAATGTTACTAGAATAAGCTTTTATTTGTGCAAATAAGTAAAATTCTGTACTATGCACGGCTGTAGGTATGTTTTGTCCTGGAAAATCTGACATTTCTACAGAACATGTCCCACTTTGGGCATTTGAAACGGTGGCAACCCTATAGGACTTTTATGTAGAGACGTCAGATTTTGCAGGGCAAAACATACCCACAGCCAGTAAAAAGGAGAGTACTTCACTGTTTTGCCTAAATAAAAGGTTATTCTTGTAGCATTATAGTTTCTTATACTGTTTCTTATAACATTTAGGTGTTTCAGATACAAAATAATTATTTTATGCAACTACTACAGACAATATAGGAAATCTTTGTCCTAAATCACAGGACATTTGTCATAATTGCAATTATTTTGCAGGACACAACTGCCCGAAGGGGAGTGTCCCTTGCAAATGTGGACAGGTGGTAACCCCAACCCTATTATTCTATCATCTTTCTAAGGTAGTCGGTGGAATATGCACGTTCTCTCACTAGCAGATCTCTCATATGAATGGGGAAGAATGAACACTGAATCAGGGACACTGCATAACAACCTCAGGGACACATTTAGATGTTTGGTGCTATTAACCTGACACATTGACAGACCCAGAGCATATGTTTTCATACACATTGTCTGAGGTACATGCTGTTTATGACTCTTACATGTTGTCATTATTCAATACATGTATTCCGCCACCTTTCCTCCTAATATCACTAGTTCTAGGAGGGTTTACTTGGGACAGAGTTAGATTCTGATTCATAATCACGGACGTCCCTGGTAGTCGGGGACAGTTCAATGGTATGGTCCCTATGTGTTCCCCCAATGGTTTACGGACTATCCAGTGAATGTACTCTTAAGGTTTGGGAGGTATGGGTGTCTGCTCAGCTAACATCGGAATATTACTTACATCCACAGGGCGGTCCTAATATGGCTCTGCCAGCCAACACCTGCATGCCTAGGCCATAATCGCATACCCATGGTTCCCCTACCTGCCACTCCTCTACAGAACTCATCCTTACTGTGGGCGCAGGTAGAGTATAAACACACCCCTATACACTGCCCACTCTCCCCGTGTGGGGACACATGTCGTACGTTGTGTCAAACCATTAGTTATCAGGCTTGCACAACCTACTGGTCCGTGTACATCTACAGCCTGGTCGCATCAATCATTACAGGGCTTGGCTCCAATCACTCAATTTTTGGTGTCCCACAAGGGACATCACTGTCCATGTTTCAAGTGTAGACCTTGCAGATCTCTCCCACTGGTAGTTTCCTGCCGGTGGTCTGGGAAGCAGTGGTGTATTTACCTTTATTGCATGTCTGTATGTCTCACCGGCCTAGCTGGGGGGGTGGGGGGTAGAAGTTTGTTTATTGGACCTCCCACCAGCATATGCCCAGACTGAACATATGTTACCCGTAACTGCTGCATCATATCCTAGGTATATACATGTGTATATTTACTGTAACATATATATATATATATATATATATATATATATATATATATATATATATATATATATATATATATATATATATATATATATTTACATTAATATATACAGATATATCTGCATATGTATGCATACATGTATATTCATATCTTGCTGTCTATATATATATATATATATATATATATATATATATATATATATATATATATATATATATATATATATATATATAAATATATATATATACATATGATCTAATGACATATGGGTCTACAGTTGTCTGCATATGTATAGATTTATATGTGGTTATGTATCTGTATTCTTTCTCTGTATGTATACATTCATACTACAGCAAGGGAAAAGCATATTTCTATCTCACTATAGGTACATATACACACACATAGTTCTACTTATAGAGGTCTGCATCTGGTTATTCCATTCCATGCCATATAGATTACACTTTGCTTTAGTGGGTCTCACAGTGGGTGTGGCTGCTCGTTGGGTGATGCCTCTGCCCAATGAACAAATTCACTTGCATCCCTAGGGCTGTCCATATTGACCAACATCAGCTAACACCTGCACACCTAAACCCATAAGTAGCTACCCATAATTCCCCCACCTTTGCCTTCTTGACAGCACCCATCCTTACTCTGGGACCTGATGGGTTCTGGACACACCACTACACGCTGCCCACTCTCCACTTCACAGGACCCATTTCATACATTTGTTTCGGCCCATGGGTAATCTGGGTTATCCACCCTTGTATTCTGAGTCTGTATACACCACGGACAAACTTCATGATCTATCGCATTCCTATGGTTTGGCTAATTTTTGGGGCTCCAGTATGAATTCCATGATTAGAACCCACGGGTTTACTGTGTCCCCCCCTGGGTGTACCCTACCTGTGGTCTGGGGAGCAGTGGACACTTTACATTGCTTGAGTGTATAGTTCCTCTGTTTGGCTGTGGGGGGGTGGGGGGTGGAAGGACATGCTGCGTTTGTCATGTGCCTTGCCTGGGCTCCTCACTTCCATTGCCATAACCTGTGAACAAATGTCACTCCTGTGTGCTTTTTCGTATCATAGCTGTATATCTCGATATATCTACGCACAAACACATATATCATATATATATATATATATATATATATATATATATATATATATATATATATATGTATGTCTGCAACCATATATATATGTATATGTATATATATATATATATATATATATATATATATATATATATATATATATATATATATATATTTTCGTATATGTATGTCTGCAACCATATATATATGTGTATATGTATATATATATATATATAGATATATATATATATATATATATATATATATATATATATTTTCGTATATGTATGTCTGCAACCATATATATATGTGTATATGTATATATATATATATATATATATATATATATATATATATATATATATATATATATATATCTGTACATACATATGTACATTTCCTATGCTAGGTGCTGCTTACACCCGTGCAGGCGCACTCACTTATGCTTACTGTGTGTTACATATGTTTACTGCCGCTTATTTGTGCTTACTTGTGCCTTATTCATTATGACAGTACCACTTTGATTGAAGGGATCTGGTTAATAATCCCATGCGATGCACATGTTCACTTTTACATGTTTTAATGTCAGCTTTACAGCAGAACGACATTCATTCCACAAGGAAAATGATATGTGCTATAGTCAAACTTGAACTGTGAATGCCTGTTCATTAGGTGAATGCTCTAACCACTACACTATTGGTGCTATCCTTCATTTATATGTATACCCATGGTTCATAGTTACCCGAACACATGCCTCAACACTTCACTCACACAGCAGGCATCCATTTTCCTGTTGTGAAAACTGCACCACTACTCATGCGTCATTCCCTATTGCTCTGGACCCCGTGCCACATGTTGACTCACTCAGAGTAAATTCAGTCCTCCATAGCCTATAGTCCAGGCACATACGCCTGTTTGATTGTCAGGGTGTTCATGTGGTCATCCAGGTTTAAGCTTCTCCAACTGGTTATTGGGACTGCCCTGTACCTGTTTGAAAGTCAGATTTAGCATGTGGACAAGGTAACTCCCACTGGTAGTATCCTGCCTGCGATTAGAGACGCAGGGATTTTGGCCACCTCTGGCCAACTTGATATGTCAGCACTAGATAATATGGGTGTTCCTCTGCTATTTTCCTTCCCATTCATTATGAATGCTTTCTTGTTCCCATGTTTGTTCTGTATGTATATATGTATATATATATATATATATATATATATATATATATATATATATATATATATATATATATATATATATATATATATATATATATAGTTACCACTCTTTCAAATGGCCAAAGTGGGACATTTTTGGTACAAACATCAAGATTTTGCAGGCCGACACATAGCCACAGCCAGTACAAAGGACAGAACCTCACTTTTATGCATTAATAACAGCTTATTCTTGTAGCATTTTAGTTGCTTATTCAGTTTCTTATAACATTTAGGTGTTTCAGATACAGAATAACTACTTTATGCAACTATTACATAAATATAGGAAATATTTTTGTCATTAAATCTCAGTACATCTGCCATTGGACACTAATTGTACAGGAGACAACTGTCCAAAGAAGGACTGTCCCTCGCAAAGTGGGACAGGTTGTTACCCTATATGTATGTATATATATATATATATATATATATATATATATATATATATATATATGTGTGTGTGTGTGTGTGTGTGTGTGTGTGTGTTTGTGTGTGTGTATGTGTGTGTGTGTGTGTGTGTGTGTGTGTGTGTGTGTGTGTGTGTGTGTGTGTGTGTGTGTGTGTGTGTGTGTACGCATGCATACACATCTATATGATTTCATTACTTTGATCATACTGTTTTCTGACTGTGCTGTCCGCTATGTTTGTGATAACATCGATGTTAGGTATAACTGCCGTAGCTTAGTGGTAAATCACATTGATTGTGATTTGTAGGGTCCTGGCATCGGGCCTGGCCGATCTGGTCTATTGTGTTGCTTTTTGGCTAGTTCAACTGTTGACTGGGACTGCCCTGTACCTGTTTGAAAGCCAGACTTAGCACAGGGACATAGTTAGTTCCAGTTGTAGCATCCTCCCTGTGGTTGGGGATGCAGAGGTGTGCTCATCTCTGGCCAACCTGATATAACAGCATTAAATATTATGGGGGGGTTCCGCTGTTATTTCCCTTTGCATTCATTATGCCTGCTATATTGTGACCATGTTCATTCTTCATATGTATATATATATATATATATATATATATATATATATATATAGATATATATATATATATATATATATATATATATATATATATATATATATAGATATAGATATATATATATATGTATATATCTCGGTCTGTACATTCACATGCATATACACCTACATGCTTATTTACATTTCCATACCACTGAATCGCTGCCACTTACTGTCGCGCATACATGCTTGCATACCCACTTACGTCAAATGGCCAAAGTGGGACATTTTCGGGACACACATCAGATTTTACAGGCCGACACATACCCATGGTCAGTACAAAGGATAGAACTTAACGTTTTTGCCTAAATGAAGGCTTATTCTTGTAGCAGTTTAGTTACTTATTCTGTTTATTGTAACATTTAGGTATTTTACATACAGAAATAACTATTTTATGCAACTGTCCCATGAAATATGGGACATAATTATTTCCTACAATCTCAGGAAATTTGCCATTTTAATAATTTTGGTCAGGACACAACTGCCCAAAAAGGGACTGTCCCTCGCTAAGTGGGACAGGTGGTAATCCTACTTACGTCTGCTTTAAAGCACCTCAATAACCCTATATCTGACTGCCACTATTGTGGCCATCTTATAAAATTAGCCCTTGCATGGCTTGGGCCAGGAAACAGGAACACCATAGTCACTGGTTTTACCACTAAACCATCCATGATACATTCTCCATGGATAATAATTAGGATATATGACTTTACTACAGCCATTCCACAGTACTGGCAACAAATGTGACAGTCAGGTGGTGTACATATGTATAGTACATGTTACTATTCATATGTTTCTGAGACGCACATGTCTACATTTGCAAGTATACATATTTATGATTTGGACACATACTTGACAACTACTTATAAACATGTATGTGTGATGTGTAGCTATGCGAATGTGAAAGGTATATATTCCCGATAATGCATGTGGGGAAACAGGCATCACGGTCAGGTGTTTAATCCCGGGTTGTAGGTTCTGTTGGACTGGCTGGAGGCTGAGCAGGGTTTTGGACAACTACTGCTCATACAACTTGTGTCCAGATGTCTACGGGACTGGACATCGTGTCGTGACACGAAGTCTAATCTTTAGAGCAGATACTTATTCCATGAGGGATATCCCAAAATTTTGGGGACCAATAACCTCGATACTTTTGGATTTACGAAAATGAGCTACGGTTATACATGCAAGGGATACATAGTTTGCAATCCTGAGACTGCCTAGAGTGAGACTGCCTACTAGATATGAGTAGGGGTCACTATGTGCAGATATGGCTGCACCAATCTAACGAGTATGGGTGGTTTTGGTGGACGTTCTGGAAGGGGGGGTGTGCTCTGGAGGGGATGATGGGTATTCAATTATGTATCCATGTGTGTTAGGGTTGGATGGCTCAGTTCAGTCCAGACCATTATGTGGTGTGAGCCGGTAACGTTTCTGTATATGTGTATCGCACATTTTAATGTTTATATGTTTGTGGGATTGTGTTCTACAGTATGGCCTGTCAGGTTGTATTGCGGATGTGAATGTTTGTTCTTTGGTTTTCTTTCTGATTCACTCACTGCTCCCTCGTACACCTCCAGTTCACCTATTGTGCATCTGACACAGTCTCCCCTTGGCGAATTATTACATTAGCCATCACCCCCCCACCCCCATATTCCACACAAACCATCCATTCCTTCTCTGGTTGATGGCCCATGGCACAGGCAACAGAAAACATTGCGTACACTACATATCTCTGGTACCAATATGGCTGTGAGAACTACCCTAGCATTTTTGATCTTCCACATGCTGTACTTCACACACATTGATACACGCAAATACTTATCTTTCATGACATGGTAGGTAGACCCGGGTAATACCCATTCATCTTTGAGCCGTCCAGACAAGGAGGACTTGGACCGCGAATGGGCAGATATTGAGTGAATGCTCTGACCATCGGTAGGGTTGCCACCTTTTCATATGACCAGAATGGGACATTTTGGGGACACACATCTGATTTTACAGGCCAACACACACCCACGGTCAGTACAATGGATAGTACTTTAGTATTATGCCTAAATGAAAGCTTATTATTGTAGCAGTTTAGTTGCTTATTCTGTTTCTTGTAACATTTAGGTATTTTACAAACAGAAATACATATTGTATGGAACTATTACATAAAATATGGGACATATTTATGTCCTGCAATTGCAGGACATTTAACATTTATAATGGTTTTGGTAAGGACACAACTGACCAGAGAGGGACTGTCCCTAACAAAGTGGGACAGGTGGTAACCCTAACCATTGGGCTAGGCTTAGCAAATGGCAGTGGCATGCTAACATTCTGCGTTTTGCTTCCACTTGGTATAACAATCAACACTACAATGGAATACGGGCACGGGGTTTTAAATGTCATTTTTTCGAGGGATGGGGACTCAATATTCAGCTACGTGCCTTTCTGTTTACTTTTTATTTTGGTGTTCGCAAAACTGTCTTGTATGCTTTGCATGCATTTGAGTATCCACGGACACTGACAGGAGTGATTATTATTAGAGGCAGGCTGTATTAGTTAACATTTTAGGTTGCGCATCTGCAGCTGACATGTTCACACCTCCGTGCAGTGCTTAGACACACCCCCTGCAGTCGTGCACATTTCCTATGCACGTGACATTGCAGTGGTATGCCTTCATTAATATGCATGTGGTGCTGCTGTGCCATCTCTACGCCGCATGGTTGTCACAAGGCTAACGCCGTCCTTGCGCCAAGCTTCATGAATCCCGGGGAGTATGTTTCACTGTGGTTGTTGTAGAACAAGGTTTATGAGATATGCAAATTGTGTGATGTGATGTTGCTTGCAGTAGAAGATACAAGGATAGAGAGAATGTCAGGATAATGCTATTGGAGATGATAGTTT
Organism: Protopterus annectens; assembly: GCF_019279795.1. NCBI lineage: Eukaryota > Metazoa > Chordata > Ceratodontiformes > Protopteridae > Protopterus > Protopterus annectens. Next base: position 1,028,761,599 of record NC_056728.1, read on the forward strand.
TGAGTGATGGAGAGCTTATAAGTATAAGATAAAGTTGTAGTGTTTCATTAATAATAGTATAATAGGAAGAGATTCTATGAAACCATGAACTATGAAGCACCATCACGTGACAGACAGATTAGATGTCTTCTTGCAACTTGCTGGTATATTATGTGGTTGATTAGTTATGTTGTTATGTTCTATATCTTGGACAAGCTGGCTGATGTATGTCATAGGAAGTGCAATGTGGCATGCAAAGTAGCTATCCTCATCTCCACAATGACATGCTTCTCTGCACATTGCCTATGATGTTAGCCAGCTGACTCCCATTAGCCTGGCACAAGTTTTGCAGATTATGCCATTTCCTCCCGAGACAAAAGAAAGCAAGAAGCACATTCATAATTCCACCAACAAATAAATGCACTGTTTCCTAGTTATATACACAATTACATTTAACGTATCAGTTCAGTTTAATTTATTATGGAAACAATTCCTATCCAAATATCCATTTACCACTATTCCTGCTTCCCAAATTAAATTATTTAAACACGTCAATATTTCAGATGGATATGTTGTTGTGACATCTTTTGGATCATTTTTCTTAACCTTCTCCTAAAAATTACATCTATTGAAACATTTCTGTTCTACCCTGCTTAAATTCTTCCAGATCATTCTCATTGTTCCCTTTTATGGTATATAACTAGGTGGTGTCTCTAATATGTACCTTCAATGTACATATCAACAGCTTATCCTCCAATGGACTGCATTCCAATATGTGTCTGCATTCTATTTCTTATGTATGAATGCCTAGATACATACAGCATGGCATCCACTTATTGAAAACATCTACCTCCATTCTCCTATCAGTAAAGTCTGCTAACTTACATGTCCAGCACACACTATTGTCTACTACTATTCCTGATTCCTCCTTTGTTTTCCTGATTCTTGCAACATTCTCCTTTGCAAGGAGTGCTAGTATTAGTATTTTAACAAGGTACCTCTCTTTGTGTTGCTACATATAAGTCATTGCACAGCATACCTTTCAACCTTATTTATTTATGTATTTATTTATTTATTTATTTTACATTTGTTGACCGGGAATGCCTAACTGAGCCGAACCCCTTTTTCAGCAGAGGCCCGGGAAGAAAAGCTCCAGTAAATACAGATTACATTTAGTCATTATACAGATATTATATACGTAGAAAATGGCAACCAGCTAGATGACTGCAAGAGCATTTTTTAAAAGTATACAGATTACATTTAGTCATTACGCAAATATTATATATGTAGAAAATGGCAAAACAGCTAGATTTCAGCCACAGCATTTTTAAAAGTGGTAGTAAATATAAAAAGCAACATAGGAGTAAAGTGTTTTTTTTTTTTTTGTTTTGCAATTGAATCATACAGGATACAGTAAAGTATAAGAGAGAGAGGAAGCAGAGTGTAGCAGACCTATCAGACATCTGATTATGAGGAATATTTCTTATTTTGAATTTTAATAGTAAATTGAATTTTAATAGTTTAGCTTTCTACACTGTTCCATATCAAAATGGTTGGACACACATTAATTGTTAAGAATTTTTAACAAATACTTAAAAACAAAAGAATAATATTACACATAGCTTTAACAAATATCCATGGTAAGTCAGACATAAAGATATAGAACTGTATTAATTCATTAAAATAATGGTTTAATGCTATAAAGAAACATATAGTAATCATGCCATGAGATTATTAGTTGAAGTATTTAAGTAGTAACTATTCTGCATCTCGCCCAGTTTTTCCTTTGCTCCACATTGCTAGTGGTAGTGTCCCATTTTCTGGACACAGAAGGTTGAGAGTTATGTTTCACAGACTGGCCTTGATATATATGTTTTAATCCAGCAAGCAAATGAAAATATTCTTGCAAACACTGACAGACATTTATTATCTACTGTGTTTATTAAAGCCTATTGGCACCTCCAACAGGTGCTTCCTACTGCTACACACTATATCATGCAATTTAGTGTTATTAAGGATTAAATATTTATATATTTACCTTGCTAAATGATTTTTATGAAATTGTTCAGTTCTGGACAAAGCAACCAAATAAAAGTATGGTACATCAATTATTTCACCCATTTCAGATGTTGTAACCTATTAAACTGATAGTGATTGATAAGGTGATATTAGATAACTGATCTGAAATCTAAATCAACATTTTGACAAGTAATCCCTAAATTATTAATTTATGCAAATTAATTTGATAATTGGACAAATAATAGTTTCTCATTGTGTTAGCAAAATGTATATGTTTGGTGCTATTGTTAGCTTGCATATTCATTTGTATCATTGAAAAGATCTAGCATTCATTTTTTAATTAGAGGCTGTAAACATATGAAGGTTAAACTATTCAAGCAATTGGCTGAAACTAAAATATTTGTTAGTGTTAAATGTCATACATTTCAGACACTCTTTTTCTAACAAAAAAAAAACTGAAACAAAATGTGCCTGTCTTTTCTGTCACACGCTTTAGAGACAACAAGCTGTCATCTTGTTCTAAGACAGCTTTTTTCACACATTCATAGCTGCTTTCTTCAAGAAACAGCAGGAAGAACACTTTGTAAGATAGCAAGTCATAGTAAAGGAGATCTTTTTCTTGCTGCTTTGGGGCTTAACTACTGCAATTATCTACAGGAGTCAGCAGCGATTAGTGTGAGTTTTGACTGTCACTTTCTCTTCAGTACTTATCAAAATAGAATACAACAGTGAATATTGCAAGCGTTACTTGTCCTTTTTTCTTTTTCTTTGCTTTTCTCAGTAATATTTTAAAATCTAGGCTTTTCTTCATAATGAAATGTACCAATTCCATTATTAGAACCTACACTGACTTGGGGAATGCAAACTGAATATTCTGACTTCTTCAACTAAATGGGTGTGCTGATAGAGATCTAAAACAAATAAAATGTAGCAATGCTGCCCTTTTCAAGTAAAGATTGTAGTGGTTCATTTATTCAGTTCTCTCCATGCTAGAATGTGATTTTTGAAGTTATTTTTACTTGTGACATTTATTGACAGAATTACTTTCCTTTTCAAAGTACATTTTCCTGCTGATTACTTACCTGCTGCCTTTTCTTGATGCCTTGCTTTTGAAAGTTTACAAAATTGAAATTAATAAAATGTCAAAATAGATAGGATTTGTAAAGGTACATCATGTGTTATGAAAATAGTGTATAATAAAATAAGAAAATGCCTATACCCTGTTTTGTTCCATTTATTCCTTTATTCCATATAGTTTTTTTTCTAATTTTGCATCTTAAGGATGTGCTGCTGCCCTCAGGCCATTGATGAACTAAATCTGCTTGCTGGGTCTGCCAATATATTCTGCTTCTGATGCCCCCCATTTTTTACCAATAGTGATGAGTGGGAGGACTAGCACTGCACCCTGCAAACCTCTCAACTTCCATCCACAATAATTCAAAAATAATGGGGGTGGGGGTGGAGGAAGACTAGTAAGAATAAAACTTGGATTTTTGTCATCATTGACTGAGTGTAATTTGCAGTGATTTACTGAAAAAAACAGTTTACAAAGTGCTGGGCAAAAAGATGAGATAAAATCACTGATGTTCTGTAAAATTCTGAACAGTTGACATTACTGTTGACATTACTGTTACAAGCCTATCATATAGTGCTGATCAGGAACCTTTCTTTTTTCCAACAGTTCAGTATCATAGTTGGTATATGTAAGTAGCAAGGGTGTGTGGGGTTGCAGGGAGTGTAGGAGGACTTTTCCATGCCAAAAAAATGCATTCTTTGTTTATTATTTTTTTTATGTTTGCAAATGATTGTATAGTGAAGTGAAATTGGATCTGATTGGTAATTTTTGGAGATGCTTGTATTGAATTAATAAAGATATACACATGCGGATATATGTGCACATCTCAAAATATCAAAAACACATTTGATTTTTTGAGGGGTAAACACTCAATGCATAAAATATCAAAACACATTTGACTGAATGCCTATTTTTATAGTGTTTGTAAATAGCAGTGTACCAAAAAGTGAAAATTTGACTGGAAAGGTTTTAGAGAATGGTGTGTATGTATGTGTTTGTGGATTATAATCAGGGTAAGGGTTAGGTAAGGGGATAGATTTACTGTTTTGCATGTTTGATGTTGTGTGTGCTGTGTGCCCTTTTGTCTTGAGTAGTGAGACTATGAGGGAAAAGGCTTTTTGGTAATGTAATTTGTAGAGTCAGGATTAGGGACAGGGTTAGGACAATGGTTACGGTTAGCACACACAAGTAAGGTGGTTTTATTTTAGTCTAGTGTTTCCACTGAAGACAAAGGAATAATTAACTGTATAAGTTTTTAGTCAACAGACCTTTAGGTAGGATGAGAGTATCTCTTGTGTGGCCATGTAGACAATGGGCCGGATTCACGAAGGCTTGCACGGAGTCTAAGAGTAGAGTAAGACTCCAGACATCCAATATGTCTGCCGAGCAATCCAGCAACAGCCGGCAGGGGCGTGCATGAGAGCTCCTAAAACAACTCTTGCACGGACAGTGTTATGTTATGCAAATTACCTCATTTGCTGCTGAAAGCTTTGCAAATGAGGTAAATTTGTGATCCAGGAAACACTAACCTGTCCGAGTAAGAGTAGAGTTATTTGCAGAAATGTACTCCGTTGGTAACGGAGTACCGTTCTGCAAATAGCAAAACGGAGCTATGACAGCTCCAAATAAAGGATGCATCCAGTTGAGGAAGCATGCCAATGACCAAATATAAGGCCATTGGCATTTTAATCTGTTGCAAAATATTAAAAATAATATTTTTTCCCCGATCTCCGATGTTTAAGCGTAGCGCAGTGCCGCGCAAACGTGCGGCGCTATAAAAAACAGAAAATAAAAACAAAAAAGCCAAAAATAGGTTAAAATATTCCTCTGCCATGCAGGTGAATAGCAAGCTGAAGACAACATGGCTACTGAGTAGTGGTTGCTAAGGGGGGAAGCTCAGTATGAGAGATGTAACCAAGCATTAGAAGGCAATCCTATGCAAATGAGGATAAGGATAGTGAATCCCAGTTTTCCCTACCATGTGAACCATGTCCCTAGAGTGTAAGTGTAGGATTAGGGGAGTAATAGAGTACAAGATAGGTGACATCATGAGGGAGTATGTATCAAAGACTGTAAGCTTATTGGAGCAGAGTGTCATGTGATTGCTGTGAGTTACTCAGGACTGGATGAGGCGTGTCTACAGTTGTCTTAACTGAAACCCAGAAACCGAAGGTGTACGCCGTGGATATCACTAAAGTTTCTTGCAAAGATGCTTACACTGTGTGCGCGCGTGTGCGCGCCTGTAAACCCGTCTAAGCCTGTGTGTGCGTGTGTGCACTCGTGTAAGCCTGTGTAAGGCTGTCTAAGCCTGTGTGCGTGCATGTGCACCTGCCTAAGCCTGTGTAAGCCTGTGTGCGGGTGTGTGCACTCGCGTGCACGTGTTTGCGCTTGTTTGCTTGGCGCTGCCCCCTGTGGAAACAGAAAGGGAAAAGGAAGGAAAAGAAATAGTAGGAAGTTAACCAAGGAGAACTAGCAGAGCTGCCAGGTGAAATCAATCAGAATCAGCCAATTACACAGGCAGTACACTAGCCCAGCAATTAAAACTCTGCAAACAACATTCCCCCATGTTTTTCTCAGAAACACTGCAACACTGCAGTCTACAAAGAGAAGTGAAAACTCAAAAAGCTTAATTGAGACAAAAAATGTTAGGGGCTGCCATTGCTATTATAAGGCAACATGTGCAAGATGCTGAGGGTGGTGCCATTGCGAATGCTGCTGAGCAACCCACAGTGAGGAGATGGAGAAGAGTGTACAGACCCAGGGTAACCTACCGGGGGCTACATGAGCTGGAGATAGTGGAGCGCTATAGAGTGGACAGAGACCTCCTGCAGCAAATTGTTGATCTGTGCAGGCCACACCTCACACACAGAACAAACAGAGGGGAACCCATCCCAGTGGAAACCAAGGTATGTGTTGGCCTAAGAATACTAGCAACAGGTACCTTCCAGAGACCAACTGGTGATATGATGGGGATTTCACAGGCATCAGCATCCAGGGTACTGCACCAGTTCCTGAATGCCATGTCAGCACATGTCGGTAATCATGTATATTTCCCCAATTCCTGTGAGGTATTGGCCAGCAATATGTGTCTCTACCAGCAAATAGCGGAATACCCTGAGGTAGTGGGTGAAATTGACTGCATGCACATACACATCAAAGCACCAGCTGGTGAGCAGGGTAGGGCCTACATCAACCGCAAGGGCTTCCGCTCCATAAACTGCCAGGTTGTGTGCGATGCCCAGGGCATAATACTGAATGTGTGTGCTGGCTGCCCTAGAAGCTACCACAATTCCCATATCTGGCATCTGACGCAGCTGTACCAGACATTTGCCAATGGGGACATCCCTGACGGTCACCTAGTGGGGGATGCTGGATATGCACTGGAGTCGTGGCTGATGACACCCATCAGAAATGCACACACACCTGAACAAGAACTCCATAATGAGGCACATGCACAAACACGAAATGTAATCGAGCGTGAGTTTGGGATGCTCAAGTCACGGTTCCAGTGCCTGGACACATCTGGTGGAGCCTTGCAGTACTCACCAACTACATGTACCCAAATTGTCAAAGTATGTGCCATGCTACACAATATGATCCTGCGAAAACAGTTGCAGCAGGAACAGCATGGGGCAGGGCCAAACAGCCCCCCACCATTGCCAAGGCCTGCACAGGCACAGCGTGACTCAGAGGAGGAACAAACTGAGCCTGCCCCAGTAGGCAGAAGGAGGCATGCCCAGTATGCCTTGGCCTTGGCAAAGAGACAACACATAGCACATACACTGGCTCAGTAGGAACCCTGGAAATGATACCTCTCTCTGACTCGCACATAAAATAAAAGGGATGCCTAATTTGACACTACCTGTTTCCACACATGTATAGGGAGTGTACTATGTGCATCCGACATAGGCAGCCCTGCAGCACCACCTGAGGCATGATTGCCATGTTTTAAGCAATATAAAGCAGTGCTAAGCAGCTTTTACCAGTATTTAGTATATGTAAACAAAATTGCCCGCGCTAACTAGCGCAACGTCGGGCAATATTGAGCAAGGTCGGGCAAAGTCGGGCAAAGTCAGATAAACATGCTCATATCTGCTTTACTGTTCTTTAAGCAGTCTGGTCTGCCCAGCATGAAAATAAAAAGCAGTGACAGGGCTCGAACCCAGGATACTGTGCACTATAGTCACAGTAATGAACCACTAAGCCATGACAGCATTTCACTGGCGCAGCCACAGCAGGACAATTGCACATTAATGTAAACACAAAGAAATGCTGTAGCATGCCCCTACAGAGGCATACGGGTAACCTCCCCTACACGCCTATGCAGACAGAGAGCAGCAGGCCAGGCGGTGTGATGTGGGTTGGGTAGGCTATGAAGTCGCAATCTAATATACGTGACAGTGGACGCTAAGATCTGTAGTACAGTAGTATGCCTCAAGCCAGTATGATAGGCAACAGTACAGACTGAAATGGAGTACCTTACATAGCAGTGCAGACATAGCAAATGTGTATAAGTGTCAGGTGAACCCCTCATCCTATGTACACCCACAGTAACAATCAGGTGTGCCCCCGGGTAGAAATGTGCAAAGAATAGCTGTCCCCCCTGTATGTAGAAATGTTGATAAGTCTATGCAAATTGTCTCATGGAAGCCCTACAGGCACAGCATGATCCCTTCTGATTTATGACAAAAAGGTGAGCCCTGCTGTAAAAATACAACTTGATTTTCCACACACATATAGTATAAATGTCTATAGCAGCCGTGCTCACACACTTAACAAATGCAGTGGATTTCATTCAGCATCACACTGAAAGGTTATACTGGGCATGCTCACACACTTAAATAAACAAAGCAAATGTCAGGCAACAGCATACTGAAAGGTCATACTGGGCATGCTCACACACTTAGGTTAAATATGGAGGTGATAATAAGGGATCTATGGACAAATGTGGTTAGTCATCTCTACTTCCAGAAACACATTCACAAAGTGCTCAAAAAATCATGCTATGTGTTCACACAACCTGCCAAGGTATGTGCATGTAGGTCAAAGGAGGTTTCTCTACTCATCAGCCATCAGACCTGCCAGAGAGTACCACAACACACTTGCGTTGAATCCGACTACGCACCGTCAGCAGCTGGAAAGACCACTGAAGTACCTCAACAAGAGGATCACTGGCCTCAAACAGTTGCCCCATGCAACAAGACTGAATTTAACCCAAACTGTACTCTGTTGCATACTGCCTACTCAGGAGATCTCTGCACAACAGACAGGTCCATGTCATGTCAACACTCAGATCTGTTCTGAGTTACAGCTCAATGGCACTAAATATACAGACCCAACTGATATTGGCAACATCCTGGCAGATAGGATCAGTGTTAACTCTACCCCCCTCTCACCCATGAAAGAGCACATTACTATAATGGAAGACTGCAAAGTTGCTGTCATCACGGCTGCACAGGTAAAAAACACTCTCCAAAGCCAGTATCACAGCAGCCAAGGGACCAGATAACCTCTCAGGCTGAGTTCTACACAAACCACAGAACAAACAGGCACCACAGTGACGTACCATGTTCAGTCATAGCTGCACCTCAGGCTTTGTGCCAGCTGAATGGTGCACAGTGATGGTTATCCCACTACACAAGGGTGGAGACAACACGGACCCCAGGAACTAGTGCCCCATTAGCCTGATGAGCCTGGCCTTCAAGGCCATGGAATGTATCATCATACAACTTATAAAAAATACAGTTGCAATCCCCAAACCCTGGACCACAACCATGTTGGGTTTGTAAAATGCAGATCATGTCTCCTAAACCTGATAGATGACATTGAAGCAGTCACCAGAACCGTAGACAAGGGTAAGGTGGTTCACACAGCCTATGTTGATCCTGCCGTGGCTTACAACACCACCCCACACTCTGTAAATATAGATAAACTCATTAAACAAGGTATAAATTGCTATGTCACAAGATGGGTTGCCAACAGGCTAACTGACAGAACACACACTGTAAAAGTAGCAGACTCCAAGTATGACTTTGGACCAGTGATGAGTGCAGTACCACAGGGTCCAGTCCTGTGTCTTGTCCTGTTTAGTATCTACTTCCCTGAAGTAAACTTTAACATGGAAGGTCTGTGGCTACTGAAGTTTCCAGATGACTGCAAACTAGGAGCCATAATTGTAAACACTAAAGATGTGGACATCCTACAAAAGGGCCTCACTGAGACAGATGGCTGTTGTCAAAGCCATGGGCTCTATCTCAATGCCAAAAGGTGCATTGTCATCCCCTTTGTTAAACACTCTGTAACCATGAACTACAACATAGGCGGAAGTATACTTAACACTGAAAGTGTGACAAGAGACCTTGGGTCACAGGTGGACAGTGGACACAACTGTGATAATCACATCCCCACAGTAGTCAGGAAATCCTCCTATGTGGCACACCTCATCACAAAAGGTGTCTCATGTAGAATAGAAGAGGACATTGTTCCCCTCTACTCATCACTCACTAGAACCATAATAGAGTACAATGCCCCTTTTGCTATGTACCTCACAAGACAACTACAACAACTGGAAAGCTTGCAACAATACCTCACAAACAGCATTAGTGGCCTGAAGTACATGCCATACACAAACCATCTCAAAATGCTCCAGCCATACTACCTTGCATATCGCCTACTCAGAGGTGTTCTCTGCCTAACATACAAAGTTATGTCAAACACAGAGCTGTTGGAAATGCTCCACGTAAAACACTCACATTCCCCCTGATTTTTGGACCTAAAACCATGCGTGAAATACCAAAGGAAGGGGTGTATCCATTTACCTTATGGATACCCACACCTACAGGTTAGTGGCACAGCATGAAGCCTTGGAGACCATGCAAGTGCAACTAAAATTGGGCAAAGCTGCTTATCAGATTGTAGCCTGCTACAGATCACCATCCTTGTCTCAGGGACCTCACTCAGTAGTCCTGAGAACAGTGGAAATTACAAAGGTCCTATCAAACACCATTATATGAGGAGATTACAGCTACCCAAACATTGAGTGGGAGAATTACTTGTGTACAACGTCCTTTGCCCAATGTTTCCTAGAGTTTAAAAACTCTAACACCCTGGAACACCTGGTCACCACACCTACTAGAGGTGAGAACATACTGGACCTGATTATCACCAACATGTGGTACCAGTGTGCCACAACAGAGATAAACCCCTCACTGGTAATATCAGACCATAAAGTAATCACACTGGACATCCACATCCCGGCCCCCCCCAGTCAATGAAACCACTGTGAAGACACTTTCAAAAGCAAACTGCACACTTCCCAAGACCAAAGTGGAAAATTCCAAAGCCCCCTTGCTATAGAATAATGCCATACAATCTGCCAAATAATTTACAAGTGCATCCTATGAGCATCTACAGGGATGCATTGATCGAGACATCCCAAATAAAACCAAGATGCACTCCTCCAAAAATAAGAAACCAGTCTGGTGGTTGTCGCTCCTAAATAAGCTAGGCAACAGCAGGAGGAAATGAACACATGATAGAGCAAACTTCACAAAAGGAAAGGCATCACTGATCATTATTAGAAAGAAACAATGATCACTCATAAAATAATCCAAGGCCAGTTTCTTAAGACAAATTGCCAAGGAATGTAAGAATAACAACCACAAAGCCTTCATTAGCTATACCAAACATGTAGGTGGCAAGAAATACACTGAACCAACTTACATTGCCCACATCCTGGGGAAAAGTTCAGTGAAAACTCCCCCCCCATCACTCCCAAAAGGGCCTGTGTCCATCCCAGAAGAATGCAGAGCCCCAGACTTCATGGACATGCAGGTAAAGACAGCCATCTCCAAAGCTAAGAACACAGCATCAATGGGACTGGATGGTGTCCCAGGCTGTGTTGTACACCAGCCCCAAAAGGAACTACAACCTCACCTACATTCACTGTCCAGACTCAATCGTACCACAGGCTATGTACCCAAAGAATGGCATACACCAACAGTCATCCAGCTCCACAAAGGGGGTGCCACAACAGAACCTGGAAACCATTGCCCTATAGGTCTACTCAGCCTGGTCTGCAAAGTTATGGAGCAAATTATCATGGAACCCATAAACAGAGCCATTGGGGACCTCCAGATACTGGACTCTACCAAACCTGGCCTTGTTAAAGGCAGATCCTGCCTCCTAAACCTAGTTGACTTATTTGAAACAGTTACCAAGGACATAGATCCAGGTGAATGTAGTCCACACAGCCCACCTGGACCTCTCTAAGGACTTTCTACACCATTCCCCACTCTGTCATCATGGACAAGCTTACCAACTTGAACATTAACAGCTATGTCACAGGATGGGTGGCCAAGTGGCTCACAGATCAAACACACATGTTCAGGGTTGTGGGTGCCATGTCTGACTCTAAACCAGTCACAAATGGCATCACAGAGGTCTTGGTCCTGGGACCCCACCTGTTCAGTAGATACTGCTCAGAGGTACAGGCAAGCATGGGAGGAGTATGGCTGAACAGGTTTGCAGATGACTGCTAACTGTGGTCCATAATCAACTCTACAGCTGACACAGACATCCTCCAGAAGGGTCTTACAGAGACAGATACCTAGTGTCAAAACATTGCCCTCAAGCAGAATGCCAAAGAATGCATAGTCATCCCCTTTGGATAAAACAAAGTGCACACAAATTACCACATAGGTGGTAATCCGGTTTGTACGGAGAAAGTCATTATGGCCCTGGGGACACAGGTAGATAGTAAACTTTCCTTTGATGATCATATGGCCAAAGTGTTTAGACATTCCTTCTATGTAGCCCACCTAATGTCATCTAATGTAACCCACTTAGTCTAGTCTGATGATGTCACCATCCTACAAATATACCTGTGGAAAAAAGAACACAAAGTAATGTGTGCAGCATGTTGTGTAAATGCATACTCCTGCAGTATCATGAAGTAGTACGGTAGGGGTTTGAATCCTGCACTTGACAAGTGTGTGTGTGTTCATGTGTGATCTTCTTGGAGAGTAGTAAAACACCTTACAAGTGGTATCCTAATCTTTGTCAAGTCTGATGATGTCACCATCCTACAAATATACCTGTGGAAAAGACGACTACTAGTAATGTGTGTAGTGCATTGTATTAATGCGTACTCCTCTAATATCATGAAGTAGTTAAGTAGGGGTTTCAATCCTGCACTTGACAAGTGTGTGATCTCCTTGGAGAGGAGCAGCATTTTTGGAGAGTAGTAAAACACCATAAAAGTGGTATCCTAATCTTTGTCAAGTCTGATGATGTCACCATCCTACAAATATACCTCTGGAAAAGAGAGCTCACAGTAATGTGTATAGCGCATCGTGTTAATGCGTACTCCTCTAGTATCATGAAGTAGTTAGGTAAGGGTTTGAATCCTGCACTTGACAAGTGTGTGTTCATGTGTGATCTCCTTGGAGAGGAGCACCCTTTTTGGAGAATAGTAAAACACCTTAAAAGTGGTATCCTAATCTTTGTCAAGTCTGATGATGTCACCATCCTACAAATATACCTGTGGAAAAAAGAATTTTCAGTAATGTGTGTGGCACATTGTGTTAATGTGTACTCCTCTGGTACCATGAAGTAGGGGTTTGAAGCCTGCACTTGGTGAGTGTGTGTGTGCTCTATGTGTGTGTGACACTGTTGGTCAATGTGGTGTGGGTTTTGCTTTTACAACTGTATGATAACACTATGTGAATTGCACATGTCAGGTAGCTGTGTGGCAAATACATATACGTACATGTGACCTCAATTATTTCATAGGTGGGAACTCTGCTTTCTCCATGATCACATCTGGCATCTTTGCCAGAGTGTGCTGCCGCTTTCCAGACCTTAGGTCACATCTGTATGCTTGTGACAAGGCCAGCGACTGCAGTGATCCCTGGCCTAGGTCATCCATGTCACACACACTCATTACGGTATCTATTGAATTGTGTGAGTGAGGGTTTATGGCTGAGGTATATTACAGACCTGTTCAAATGCAGCAAAGTCTGTCAATGATGGCTTTTCATTATAGGTGTACAACAACCTTTGTGGATATGCATGCAGACCCCTTATTGCTTATGTGATCCAGCGAGGGATTTCTAAATACCTTTGGAAATGTGATTACCAAAGTAGAGATGACATAACACTTGGCTGCATGTACACATTGGTACCTGTTCAACATGTTGGTGGCTACTACCTATGTGGTACTGTGGGGATGCTATGTTTCGTAAAGGTGGATGACTATGCTCTGGTTGTCTTATAGCTTTACAGCATGGGTTTGACAACAGGTATCTGTCTGTATGATACCCTTGTGGAGGATGTGTGTGTCATCTGGAGAATGCATTATAGGCCACAGTATGCATTCCCAGACATGGATGGACATATCCCTACTGTGATTGCTTGTACCTAAGAGAGCTATATGGCAAACAGGAGTGGAGTCAGGAATGGGTGCAGGTGAATACCACTGGCTACTGGCATAGTATAGTACCTGAAGTATCCAAATGTTACTGTGTCCTACATCTGTGTGTCAGTTGTCAAGACATCATCTAACAATTGTTTATGGTCAGGCTGTTGAGGTTATGTATACTACCAGAATGCAAAACAATGACAGATAGTAACAGTATCACCCACAGCACAGTGTCAAACCATGTCATGCACACATGTGTACTCAAGTTCTGAAATGTGTGTAGTACAAAGCATACTGGCCACCAATAGAAACTATGGAGCGTTACTGTGTAACACAGGGCATGTCAACTTGCCCATGTGTCCACTATGCACGTACATGCAGACAGTGCACCTCCACCATGTTCACAAATGTACACCTGCAAATCTGTGCTACACACATCCCACACGTACTGTCCACTCTCTAACACATGCTGCCAATACTACACACATCAGCCAAGTGGCATGTGGGCGGACAATACACTATTGGAAAAAACACTGGTGTAAACAATACTACATTGACAATCATAGCTTTAATGCATCATGCCTGCTCAGCTACAGCTACAAGGATATCATTACACTCTACTGCTGACAACATGATCATCATCATCTTTCGGCTTTTCTCATTAGTGGCCGCCACAGCGGATCATCTCTTTCCATTTCTTCCTATCCTCTGCATCTTGCTCTGTCACACCAACTGCCTGCATGCCTTCTCTCACCACGTCCATAAACCTTATCTTAGGCCTTCCTCTTTTCCTCTTACCTGGCAGCTCCATCCTTAGCATCTTTTTCCCAATATACCCATCATCCCTCCTCAGCACATGTCCAAACCAACGCAATCTCGTCTCTCTTGCTTTGTCTCCAAACTGTCCAACATGAGCTGACCCTCTAACATACTGATTCCTAATCCTATCCATCCTAGACACACAGAGTGCAAATCTTAACATCTTTAAGTCTGCCACATCCAGCTCTGACTCCTGCCTTTTTGTCAATGCCACTGTCTCCAACCCATATAACATAGCTGGTCTCACTACCCTCTTGTAGACCTTCCCTTTCACTCTTACTGGTACCCGTCTGTCACAAATCACTCCTGACACTCTTCTCCACCCATTCCACCCTGCCTGTACTCTCTTCAACTCTCTTCCACATTCACCATTACTCTGAACTGTTGATCTCAAGTACTTAAACTTGTCCACCTTTACCAACTCTACTCCCTGCATCCTCACCATTCCTCTACCCTCCCTCTCATTTAAACACATATATTCTGCCTTAGCCCTGCTGACCTTCATTCCTCTGCTCTCTAGAGCATATCTCCACCTCTCCAGTGTCTCCTCAACCTGATTCCTACTCTCACTACAGATCACAATGTCATCTGCAAACATCATAGTCCACTGGGCCTCCTGTCTGATCTCATCTGTCAACCTGTCCATCACCAGTGCAAATAAGAAAGGACTCAGAGCTGATACTTGATGTAATCCCACCTCTACCTTAAACGGATCTGTCACTCCCACTGCAGTCCTCACCACTGTCACACTACCCTCGTACATATCCTGTACCACTCTTACATACTTCTCTGCCACTCCCGACTTCCTCATACAATACCACAACTCTTCTCTAGGCACCCTGTCATATGCTTTCTCCAGGTCTACAAAGACACAATGCAACTCTTTCTGACCTTCTCTGTATTTCTCCAATAACACTCTCAGAGCAAACATTGCATCTGTAGTGCTCTTTCCTGGCATTAAACCATACTGCTGATCACTAATCATCACCTCCCTTCTTAACCTAGCTTCTACTACTCTCTCCCATAACTTCAAGCTGTGACTGATCAATTTTATCCCTCTGTAGTTACTGCAGCTCTGCACATCACCATTATTCTTAAAGATAGGTACCAAAACACTTTTTCTCCACTCCTCAGGCATCCTCTGACTTTCCAAAATTTCATTAAACAATCTAGTTAAAAATTCCACTGCCATTTCTCCTAAGCACCTCCATGCTTCCATTGGGATGTCATCTGGGCCAACAGCCTTTCCATTCTTCATCCTCTTCATAGCTGTCCTTACTTCCTCCTTGCTAATCTGTTTCTCTTCCAGATTCGCTATCCCCCACATCATCCAACCTTCTCTCTCTCATTCTCTTCATTCATCAGCCTCTCAAAATGCTCTTTCCATCTACTCAACACACTCTCCTCTCTTGTGAGTACCTTTCCTTCACTATCCTTTATCACCCTTACTTGCTGCACATCTTTCCCAGCTCTGTCCCTCTGTCTAGCCAATTGGTACAGGTCCTTTTCTCCCTCTTTAGTGCCCAGTCTCTCATACAACTCTCCATATGCCTTATCCTTAGCCTTTGCCACCTCTCTCTTTGCCATGTGCCTCATCTCCTTATACTCATGTCTACTTTTTTCATCTCTTTGACAATCCCACTTCTTCTTCACCAGCCTCTTCCTCTGTATACTCTCCTGTACTTCCTCATTCCACCACCAGGTCTCCTTGTCCTCCTGACAACATGATACCATTGCTATACTGCTGTAAAGTCACCCTGTGCATCAGCACCATGGTAGCCTGTTCCTGCATCAATGTTACAGATGACAGGAGGTGGCACAGGTTTCATCATATGCACAGGGTGTGTTGTTGTTTTGTCAGAGACCTACATTGAGCCATACAATCGACATGTGTGTGTGTGTGTGTGTGTGTGTGTGTGTGTGTGTGTGTGTGTGTGTGTGTGTGAGGGCCAAGAGTACTGCTATGGGCCAATGTTGATGTAATGTGTGTGGGTATGTGTTAGCCCTAGGTGTCTATTTTATGTGTGTGTGTGTGTCTGCATGCACACAGTTCCACCATGTGGCTGCCATATACGGGGATTAGTGTGACAGCCACAGACTGTACCTGCCAGGCTTTACAGATCACCGTCTCTGGCCACAGACATGGTACCTGTGCCTGGCAGGTGTGCTACCGACAGTATCAGGTACTAAGCCAAACTGGGTACTATCTTCACAGGTGGACAGATATACATTGGACCCAGGTCCCTGCTGGGACTGTCCAGAGCCACGTGCACATGGTCTTCTAGGGCAGTCTATGGACAACCCACCCACAACATTGCTGGGGCTGGTGCTGGCACTACGGGAGTGGCTGTGACTTGATGGACGTCCATGGTGACTGCCAGCTGCTGATGTTGCTGGCATATGTCCACGTCAACGTCTCAACTGTCCTGCACTGTCCTGACACATGGACATGACATTGCGGAGGACATCTAATGTCTCACCCCAATGTCTATCAGTGACCTCAGTGTAATTACGGATGGCAGCTGCTAGGTCACAGATACTGTCATTACAGCGGTGTTATGTGCCCTCTGTGCCCTTAGTCCCTGTCTGGTGTACCGTTCTATACATGTCTGTACCTCCATGACAGCCTGGAACATGCGTGAGGTTATAAAGACCTGTGGCACGTCTGCCAGGGGCATAATGAGCAGCAGTGCTCCAACAAGAACCCCTGGACATCTGCCTATGTGGTACCCTTCCAGACATCTGGGTATGGCTGCTGTGTTGGGATGCATGTGCCATAGATACCACACTGTCCTGGCCAATGCCGACTGTACACTGTCCCTCAGCTAAGGTCATTGGACATGGATGTATTGGCAGTATGACTGTGTGCATGGATGGGGTGGAAACTTGTGTTCTGTTGATTGGTAGCCCAACGACAGATCCTGGCAAACTTGCCTGTGCCTCAACACACCTATCCTCATCATCACTATTTTTCTCAGTGACATCATGTTCCCTGCTGCATTGAACCAGCCCAACCTCAGCACCTGTGAGAGGAAGACAAGAAAAACACTTTACGACCTGTACATGATGTCAGAATACATGCACACATGAACACATGCACACATGCACACAAATACACACCTCACTTAAACAGACACACACACACACATACACACACACACACACACACCACCAGCAATCCAGAACATACTCAATAGCGGTTGATGGTGGGGTAATGTATCACAAGCCAAACAGTCATATCACACGTGTCAGCATGCAGGACATGTGTTGCTCAACAGCATGCAGTGCGGGTGTAGACAGCCCTTGCTAATAACAGTATACATGGCTCTGATGCAAGTGTGTTGTTGTTCAGTGATTGGCCTCACCTTGGAACGCAATGTGTACATGGACACAACATTGCTGTGCAAGTATTGAAAGCTCTGCAATGTCCTGTGCACCATCACTCACAGGTATACATACCATGGCTGCATGTGTATCTGTGTGTCACATAGATATCCATTTCTGATTAGAGCGTCTGTGTCTTTAGCAGATAATTGTGGACACAGGTTTAGCACATGCATGCTATGTATACACACAGGATGAGTGGTGCATGTATACCTGATGGAATACCAACATAGCCATTGTACAGTGGTTATGGTGAGTGTAGGACATATTTTGTACATGCCAGTGCTAGCCATGACATGGCATGCTACAACACAACTGCAACATTAAACATCACACATACCCAATGTGTGTCATTTGATCTATACACTCCATAGCATTACAAGACATATATATGTCACTTTGTACAAATGGTGATTGCTATGCATATTGTGTATAGGTGCATATGTTTGCACACACACAGCAGTGAGGTGCATAGCATGAATGCTATGTGTAGTACTGTGGTTACTGTAATTGGATGGGGTGTAGTACCATGAGCCAGCATCATGCAGCATCATGTGGTCACTCAAGGCTACTAATGTGTGCCAGACCAGAACCTAGCATGCTGTACCTGAACTGCAGTACCATGGCTACACTCAACATTTTCACAACCAGTTGTTACATGGGTTTGTAAGGTGCCCAATAGGGAGCATTGCCTAACATGAATGTGTTATGTGTTGCAGAGCATCTCACAGCCTCATGATAGGCCCCTACACCTCAGGTATGTTATGTGTGCTGTGTGGATGACATTTGGGATACTGGAGTGTGACCTTACAGTGGGTGTCTGAATATGCCATGTGCAGCATATTAACGTGTACTGCATATGATAATGTTGTGTATGTTGTGTGCATGTGTATAGACTCTGCCTATCCAATGTCCACTACAGTTTTGCCACAATTGTGTGGGATGTTCTGTGTATTGCATGTGTTTGAGGCAGCTACACACGTTACTGGGATGTGCATAGTCTCACAGCAAACATGCACAGCATTCATTATGCATAGGTGTGTTATGTGTACATGTCCTACACCTCACCTATGACATGCACACATATCATGCAATATTAAATGTAGAACACACTCACTAGCATGGGTCTGCTGCCTTGCAGTCACACCAGAGGGACCTACAAGGATATGAGACAGTTTGTCAGTGGCAACAACTGTGGCATTGCTACTGTGGGTTTGCAATCTTACAGTAGTACAATGGTTGACAGTCACAGGCCTACAGATTATGTTCCAAATTATCAGTATTGCACAACTCCAGGCTCCACATCTTCTAACTACACAATACACATCTCACATATGCATGATCTACCAATAGAGGTAACAGTAGTCTACACATATGCCATGTTACCTGCATGCTCCATGTCAACTCGCTGGGTGGCTCTGGCCTCCATGATGATACACATTTGCTGTTGTTGTTGTTGGCCAGGAGCCATCAGGCTGAGGAGCAGCTCCTCCACTCTGGTGAGGGGGGGATGGATGGCTACCCCACCACCTGTGGAAAGCTGTTGTCAACGGACATCAGACGCACGCTGCCGGACATGTCTAAGTAAATCACTGCAGTGATGACGTACCTGCTCATATGTCCGGTTATGCATGCCTATGTCATTTACCCGACGGACAACATCATGCCACAGTGCAGTCCGCTCATGCTGGTCCTGGCTGCTTCTTGAGAACAGCAGGGCGTAGTGCTGAACCAAGCTGGTTGGGATCTGCTCATCCTCAGCTGGGCTGTATGACGGATTGCGATGGTGAGTCATGACCCTGGAAGACAATGAAACAATATGTGTGAGCAAGTCATGTGGCACACGTAACATTCTAAAGTAGAGATATCACTGAACTGCCATATATAGCAACTTATTGGCTGTCAGAGGATACACACTTTCAATACCACATATCAGTGCTCATACCACAACTGCCTGACAGTGCCTGGCATGCTCTATATATCAAACCATGTTCTGCACAGCAACAAAGAGAAACCAGTATGTAAGACTATACAACAGTACATGTCACACTGTATGCGACACAATGCACCACCTAGCCACAGGAGGTATATATCAAGCTAATGCATAATGAAATATGTCATCCATTGCAATGATTGTAAAGTCCAGTTACAGTATTACGGGTATACCACACTAGTTGTTGGTGTCAAACCCCTGCCTAACATATGTGCACATTCGTTAATATAGGTGGCATACTGCTGTACTAGACTATACATGTTGCTAGTTATGCACTTATATCCTGAAACACACATATGACCGAAGGCATGTTACAGGAATACCCACACACACATCACACATACATACAAGACACAAAGGTATGGCAACCCAGATGAGCTTTACCTGTGTACCATACAGTACTGTGTGTCGGTACTTACAAAACATTATGCCTGAGGTATGTAATCTGTGAGGACTACAGGGAACACACATAACAGTGTTTCCAAGCAATGTGGACATACATCATACTGTGCTGTTTAGGTATACAGCTTCAGGTAGTACTACAGTTCATACGGGATTTGGATTCATCAGCAATACCAATCAATAAGCATACATGTACTGCTTTAGCCTACAATGGCACACCCCAGTCCACACCAAGGGACTACGTCAGACCGTATGCCATACTGCTTTTTTCTGCCTTGCAATAGCATACACATCTTTTTCTGGGATCACAGCTAGGACACAAAATAGCATGACGGAAACAGTTTCCCACTAAGCTATCACACATTGACAGAACCTCGACACATTCACCAACACTTTCACCATGACACTCAGTCAACCTCACATAGCAATTATTGCAACAAGTACATGTGGGTGTGTATCGGTTCATAGGTAGGTAATAGGCTATTGGCCCTAGGGCCTGTAGAAGCTTAGCCCTATGCTACTCTGGCCTTTGACACACATGTAATCGAATTTCACATGCCCCTGTCTAGCAGAGCCACAGAGGTGATTCCCGGTGTGTATTTCATATCTCCCATCCAATCATCAGGATTATTCATGACGACTGCTAATGAGGAGCTTGGTTTGCTGTTGATAGTGGTTTGTTCCAGAGTATGGGATGTCTCTGAGATAGGAATCTATCCCTCCATCATGTTCTGTCAATTGAGGTGACAAGGTTTAGGTCCCTAGAGTGTGTAGCTGATAGGGATTGTGATCTGTTTATGTGGAGCATGACCAACAGCTCTGGGTTTGACATAGCTTTGTATGTTAGGCAGAGGTCACCTCTGGGTAGGCGGTATGCAACACAGTCTAGCTGTGGTTTTGTGAGACGGTCTGCATAGGGCATCAATTTGAGGCCGGTATCACTCTTTGTGAGGTATGTCTGTGGCCTTTCCAGTTGCTGTAGATGTCTTGTGAGGCACATACCACATGGGGCATTGTACTCTTTAATGGGTTTTATGTGTGATGAGTAGAGGGGAACACCGACCTATATTTCCCTGGATGACACACCTTTTGTGAGGAAGTGTGCCACGTAGACAGATTACATGACTAGTGTGGCACTGTGATTATCAAAGGGGAGACTACTGTCCAACTGTGTCCCATGATCTCTTATCACACTTTCGGTGCTAAGTAGACTACCACCTATGTGATAGTTCAGGGGTACGGACGTTTTGCCAGAAGGGATGCTAATGCAGTTTCAACATTGAGCTTGAGTCCATGGCTTTGTCACCAGGCATCTGTCGCAGTAAATATGACACTGTCTCTCTCTCTCTCTCTCTCTATATATATATATATATATATATATATATATATATATATATATATATATATACACACACACATATATATATATATATATATATATATATATATATACACATACATATTAACATCCATTGGTGTACATATAGATATAGATATAGGCACATATAGGTGGAAATATCAATTATGTGAAGGTTGTGAGGTATACAGTAATGTAATAATATTGCACAGTGTTGTGCAGAATGCATTGAAGGTGTTCTCAGCCCATGTAGCTTTAGCAGGCCTCACTGGCTGCAACACTGCAAACCTGACAAATCATACCCACAGCGTTTAACCACCACATGTCATATACCAGCACTGTATGCTGTCTTGTTTGCCACACACTACAACCTACATAGAAATATGCACATAACAACCTTCACCAACATATATATGTCCACCCTTCACAAACAGTTGCAGTACGTCCCTTCCTCTATGCACATGTACAGATGCTAATATATCTGACACAGACTGATCTGTCCGTATGTGTGTGCCATACACACACATGATCCACACTGTTCTAAGTCCATGAACCTCACGGCTGACCTGGTGGGCCTTGCTGCATCATGAACAGGTGTCACATGTGAGCACACAGTAATATTAGAGGGTATATATATATATATATATATATATATATATATATATATATATATAGCTGCAAATGCAGATTAGCATACTAGCCTGGTTGAGCTGGTGGCAATGCTAAGCTATGCGTTAATATGACTATCATGCATTTGTTACTCTGTCACATCCATGTTTATATAACTGTATGCGCTACTCCCCCAAACAGACATTGTACACACTACTGTACAGAACACATAACATGGATCAGATGTTTGACATTTAATGCTGAACTACACATGTCACAGTCATATCCCATTGCACACAGCTACACACTGATTTCTCCATGGCAGTAGTTAAGGAGGGCATCTGTGCATAGATGCATACTGCTGCCACATATGGATGATTCAAAGTATGTAGAGTACTCTTCAAAAACATCTACTACATGCCAGTAAATACATATCTGTTACATACCTTTCCTTTGTATGTGTTTGTATTTGTCAGTTCTGTGTGTTTTGCATAATTTATTTTGTTAATATATTTTTTTTAATATCTTTTTTTTCTGTTGCTGTTGCTCTTGTGGTAGCTGTCGGTGTCTGTCTTTGTGTGTGTCTCTCTCTTGCTCGCTCTCTCTCTCTCTCTCTCTCCGTGGCTGCAATAAAATGATTGCATGTGCGGACAGCAAGTACAGACTGCTTTTACAGGTATCTGCACATGTGCATGTGATGGCCTCTGCACCAACTGGTGACCACCATTTGGTAATTGCATGCAGCCTGCTGTGTGGTAATTGCAGTACTCACTGTCATAGCAACCCAATGCTATAAATTGCTAGGTCAGGTAGGCGTAGCCCTTTCAGTTTTCCAAAGTGGGGTCCATGTTTGTTTGCTGTGGACACCGTTGTTTAAGTCAGAAGGTTGGTATACTTCTTAGATCTGAAGCTAGGGGTGTAGCCAGTGATTTGAATGTTGTACTCAGACCTGAATGTTGCCACTTCCAGTATACAGTTGTCAGTGTAGAATTGTACTCACCCCTACAAATTCTAACATAAGATACATGGGAGTATGTAGTTTCTTTTCTACTTATACATTTAGCTGCCATACATACGTAGTTATTGAGATGTATTCATTTGACACATGAACTGTTTGTGAACTGCTATACTGTGAATATTAATGTACTCACTTCTGCACAGTTGGTGCTTTTTTATTGTTGACATTAGCACAGGATGCTCATGAAAACTGGACAATTCCAGTACTGAGTATGCCTACCTACATCCTTGCTGGACCCTGAACACACAGATAATTTGTACATTTGGGTGGGGATTGTCCTGCTATGATACTGTGTGGGGGTTGTAAAGTGCTGCTGTAACATTATTTACTGCCAGAATGTCTGGTTCTGTTATCATAGTCATGTAATGCAATTCCACAACAACTGCTGGTAAAGTTCCACAGAACAGGTTTTGTGTTATGGCATTCCTATCTTTCCTTTACATTCACTCATTCTGATGCATGATATATATGTTTTAGCAACAATCTGCTGTATATCTACTGTGGCTTAGTGGTACTTCATGCAAGCTAGTGTGTTCGGGGTTCGAGACTGACAGTGGTGTTTTATTTTGTTGCTGAGCAGAACAAGGGCCTCACATGGAGGGTAAGTAAGGCACTTTTAAACAGTTGTAAGCAGGTTTGCCCAGGTTTGCGTGAAGCTTAGCAATACTTAGCTAAGCGCACACAAGCGCATACTCATGCAAACCCGCTAACTACTGCTTAAAAGTGCTTACTCCCGCTAACCCCTGCACTCATTTGTTTGAAAGAAAAGAAAATGGGGAGATAGGAAAGTGGTGAAAAAGGGGCACAAAGAGGGAAAGACAGTAGGGAAAACAGCTCAGGATATGCAGGATGGGTGTAGGGAAGGTCCATAGCTGCCCATTTCTTTAACAGCAACAGCTGTGCATATGCTAGTAATTTGGAGGGAAATGTGAAACCTTCCACTCCTGAGAGAGGGGTGAGGACAACGAATTATGTTGTACTGCCAATTAAATTTCAGTTTATGTGTCCATTGGATATGTGTGCAAAATAGGCAGCTATGTATGGGGCATAATTTTTTTTTGGGAGCAGATTGCCCTTTTTTTTTTTCAGGTGAGAGTGGAATGTGGAGTAGGGGAAGTAGGTATATTTGGGGAGGTAGGTTGGGGAGGTAAACAGACAAGACAAACAAGACATATACAGGGGCGGAATATGACACGTGGTGGGTGAACAACACTGATGGGGAAGGATGTTTGGAAATCGCAAGCCCATGAGCCCACAGATGGCAACAGTGGAACTGAGATCCCCACCTGTGGGCAGTCACCACTGCACCTTCGCAGCCCAGAGGGTGGCTGTGCTGGGGGCTGCGTAGGAGGGGCAGGCTCACCTGAGAGTTGCGCTACACGTAACTCAAGCTGGCGTAGATGATCAGTGACTGAACACCTGATCTCCCTATGCACCACAGCCCGATCCGTTCAGAGAGGGCGATAGGTGGCCCTCCTCCGGCCACACTTGCAGGGGGGGGGGTGGTGAGCCCCATCCCCTGCAGCGCTTCCACCCGAAGGTGGCACAGGGCCAATGGAGTAGGAGGTCCTGGGCTAGACACTGGACCTACTGGTCCCAGGTGCCATCGCCAGCTGGGGTGGGACAAGTGGGTCCGCTGGGACCGGCCTTCCCATACGTTCTATGTTTAGGAGGATTTAATGACAATATGGGTTGGTAACAGCCAACAGCATTCCAAATTAGTTGTAACAGCATGCAGTAATATTCCCATTAACCCAACACACCAGAGTTCCAACAATTGAACAGCAAGCATAATGCATGCATATATAGAACAACAGTGGACATTCCAACAGCATGCAGGATTGATTGGTGGCAACAGGCCACCAAGATTGTGGTATTTGAACAGGGCACATGCATCAAAGTAAATGCAGATATTTATAAACCAATAGGACATATGTCCCAACAAAAGTTTTGAGATTAGACATACCCACTGAGGTGTGGAATTGCATTGTTTATGCACATACAGTAGGGTGTAAAAAGATGCCTCCATTAACAACTTATATGTACTTATAGTTTACACTGCATTCCTATTGACTGCAGGTATATTTCCCCTACATGTCTTATTACACTAGACAATGTCCATTAAATTGCGAAATGGGTTTTGCTAGTTCCTTATATACCTGACCTGTATCTAACATACAAACTGTCCAGGATGCAGATGTTACTGCTACGTATTTATATATTTTATTTATATTTATATATCTACATATCTGGATGTGTTCAGGTGACATTATCAGTTATATTTTAACAGCCCCATACATTTCTAGCAGCACGCTGACATTTCTGGGGAACTCAATAACAAGCTACTCATGTGCCAGATTTACCTATACATGCCAGCCATGAACCAACAGTTGAGGACTGTATATATGCTTAACAGCTACTGTCACTCCCTTCATCCACTTTCTATGGGCCTACCCAAGTGTGGGTTGACAGCACTTAATACAACAGTACTATTTCTATAATGCAAGAGTACAACAACATTTCGAAGAAAGTGACACGGACACACTCCAGGAATTATACCTTTATTAATTACATTACACACTTTTCTAGAAGCTCTCTCATTTATTTGATATATCTGTGCATGCAGAAGACTCACTAAAGACATTTTTTTACCTTTATTAATGGGTTGCAACACTCTTTTTCAGGCTCTCTCACTTATTTTATATAACAGTACATGCAGAGATGTTATTCAAGACTTATTATACCTTTATTATTGGGCTACAACACTTTTTTTCAGGCTCTCTCACTTATTTTATATAACAATACATGCAGAATAATTACTAACCTGCCTGGTGGCGCAGCCTTAGCAGCCTATCTGCATAGGCTTGCTGATTCGCAGCACGGACACCTGCAGCTGTGAAGTAAATGAAGTGATATTGAGACATACCTATCCATAATATAGACTACGATAGCAATTCTTACATAATTCATTCCATGGCTACCTACTCAGTAGTGGGGCATTTTCCATCCCACAGGCCTCCTGTATCCACTGGTTCAGTCGGTCCTCCTTGAGTCTCTTCAGGTCTGAGTAGTGGTGTCTGACCTGCTCGCCAGTCCGAGGGACACCTGTGGCACTGGTGAGATCATGTGCGAGACAGTTCCAGGCTTCCACTTTGTATTCAGTGCCCTGGAAATGGCCCTGCAAGGGTCTGGCATCATGATTATGGACGTGGAGCCAAACCATCACTTTTGACTCCTCAATGCCCCACCGTTGCGCTCGGAAGCAAAAGCCCTCTCCAACACCAGACATGCTGCCTGCAGATGGGAGCTACAACCAGTTATGGCAAGTATTCCCGCCTATGGAGCTTAAATATGCCTCACTTCCCGCACTTATTTGTGATTGGCCGGTTTTGAAATTTCTTAGCTGAAAGCACACCTGCTTAGCACTGGGTAAACTTTCATTAATATGTATATGTGTGTTGACAGTGCAGGCATATCAAAAGCTGTCATGGCTTAGTGGTTCAGTACTGTGATTATGGTGCACAGTATCTTGGGATCGAGGCCTGTCATTGCTTTTTTATTTTACTACTGGCCAGACCGGCTAGGGGATGCGGCTGTGTTTAGCCAACTTAGCTCAACTTTGCCCAACATTGCTCTATGTTGCTCAACATTGCTCGACGTTGCTTGACATTGACCGACGTTGCCCGATGTTGCACTAGTTAGCACGGTGCGCAGCTACACACAAACATGTTTTGTTTGCGCTAGTTGGCGCGATGCGCAGCTCCACGCAAAGCCATTGCGCTAGTTAAAGCAGTGCTAAGCTATGAGCATTTATACTTAAATGTGCTTAATACTGGTAAACTTTGCTTAGCAGTGCTTCACATTGCTTAAGATATGTTACTTATGCATTAATCTGTATGCATAACCAATTCACCTTTATATATATATATATATATATATATATATATATATATATATATATATATATATATATATATATATAAAATATCATTCACTACTACATAGGCCATTTCAATGCTTTTTACTAAAATTTAAAACATAAATGTCAGGAATTATTTTTCTATAACGGTTTCCTACAGAAAATTGAATGGGGAGTGGTGGGACTCGAACTGGGAATGTCTTCTCTCTGTGCGAAGGCTCTACCACTACGCTATTGCTATTTGGCTTAATTTGCATATAAGTTTCTTATTATCCTCTTCGATCTCTAAACTACCAACTGTAGCTAAGCAATGGGCAAACATGCGCAAACACGTGCAAATACGGGCAGCTATATCAGGAATAATAAAAAAAAAAAAAAAAAAAAAATGAAAGTTTTACATTTTAGAATTGTACATGGATTTGGAATGTGGGGGAGTGTAGTGTTGGGTATGTACACATTTGAGCGGACTCACTCATTTCAGTTGACATTTGCAGATTGAGGGACTTGCAGGGGCTTGGATTTTTGGACTGCTCGGCAGTCTGACACGC